>NW_026571447.1:3225937-3307937 GCF_026225935.1 Boleophthalmus pectinirostris | reverse complement strand
ATACAGACATGTCCGGGGAAAAATGGATGTTTGGTCTCCCTAGATTTAATATCAGTTGTGTGGGTGGAATATTGGGTGATGCAAGTTACAGAGAAGTGTTTTTGCTTCTTACAGTTTTTTTTTTTTTTTTTTTTTTTTAATAAGCCACCTGGGATTACGAAGAGCCTGCTCATAAACATCATCAACCCAAAACACAGGATATCTCTCTGCAGAAATCCCACGTTCATGTCTGTGGCTTGTTGAAGAAAGTCCTCAGTGGAATGAGAAATTTGTGTCTTAATGAATAAAATTGACTTATGAGTAAAGCTCTTTTTAGGGGAGTCAGAAGGAAACTAGACATAACATGTTTTTGTCTGTTAGTCATGTTACTATTGTCCTTTTTACCCACATATCCAAAAAAGTTTACAATGAATTGAAGGTTGGAGTCAAAACTATTTACCGGAGACACAAAGCTTACCAGCTTTTCGGTGCTGCCAGGAAAATGTCATTTGTGTATCTAAACCAGGGTTGCTCAATACGTTGATCGTGATCTACCAGTCGATCGCCAAGGTCGTGTGGGTAGATCACCGTGTCTCGTCTCGGACTCGCGTTTGGACTCGGTCTTGTCTCTCACTCGAGGTCTGACACTCAACAAGTGCGATCATATTTTCATTACGGCCGCTGCTGTTGGCAATAAACTTGTAGCGGGTGCAGGAGCGTGTGGGGCGTCTCAGTGCGATCTGTGCGCTCATTTGAAACCCGCGGAGACTCTACGTCACATCACAAACACACACGCTCCCTATGCACGGCTCGTCTGCAACAGCGTGTGCCCTCGTGTACCAGCGGGCATCACAGGGCAGGTTCAACTTCCTAAACATCCTACCTGTCCATCTGCCTCACGTCAGCACGCCGCCCCTCGCCTTTTCACGCTCTCGCTCCTTCCTGCGTACAGCGAACACAAGCCCCTCCCACAGTGCGGCTGATTAGAAGAGCAAGACCAAACGTGAAGCAAAAACCAGTCTAAATTTCTGTTCCAGTGTTGGCACAAAGCAGGTCTACAGCATAGAGCGGATCTACAGAACAGACTACTGCCACATTTGGCTGAAGTTTGTCTAACAAAAGTGCACAAATGCTTCTGTGTTTGTCACGATGTGTGTTTGGTTTGGTAAACGTGCAGAGGCTGGTAAATATCACTGCAAAACCAGAAAAAAGAATGTAACTCCAGTTTGGAACTTTAAAAAACAGGTTTAAAAATCTTCCTTCACTTTTTTTCACAGTTTTGTGTAAAGTGCCAGAGGAAGTTCTCTTAAAGAAGCGGTTCTCAAACTGTGGGTGAGGGTCCAAAAAAGGGGCACAGAGTGTTTCAGTGCAGTTTGCTTGGCTTTGTATTAGGTCGATCATTATGACTTGGTCATTTTTTAAGTAGCTCACATGCTGAAAAAGTGTGAGCACCTCTGATTTAAACCATTTCATTCTGTTTGATAGATATTTGTTATGAGCAGGGTTAAGTAATAATAAAAAAAATTAATAAATTGGCATAGTTGGGTGCACAAACTGTTGCTTATACCAAAATCTTGAAGGTAAAAGTCATTGACAAATTCAGCTAAATCTATAATAAGTCGGTTTGAGTAGTGGGCTGTTTCAGTGTGGTTCTGCAAACAGAAGCCTAATACCTCCAGACCACCCTCATGAGGTTTATTTGTGTACAGGCTAGTAGTAATATCTAGTGTGAGTAAATTAAGGATTTACGTGTGACGTGGCAGTAAAGTGATTTAATGTTTTGGTGACCATACTGGAGGTTAAGACTGGGATTATGCAGTTTATTTCAATATAATCATGGTGACTTTAAACAGAGCAAATGACATAAAAGTTTGATTCAGAACATCACCAACAGCTGGTGGTGAGATTATCTTCCTGCAATAGGAATGGATATAACTAAGGACACGTCTGTCCTCTTCTGTCTTGGGGTTGGCTGAGAACTACGAACTCGGGCACCAGCAATGCCAATTCCAGAACTGAGACTAATCTCGCATCAGTCTTAATTCATATGAGCTTACAGGATTTTCATGGGTCTCCGAGGAGACACTTTTCAGTGCCAGCATAATGATCTTATAAATTTGACTTACCACTTCAATTGTGATCTGTCCTTGAGTCATACCAAGCCACAACAGAGTACTGAAGAGAGCTATGCCACGTGACGAGAGATCTATTGAGCCATATTATTAATTTATAGTCTGTGTATATTGATCTTAAACCCGTATCGTCTTGCTTAGTAAACTCAACAATCATAATCTAAGTACCCATACAAATGAATAGAATGGTCTTAAAGTTAATCAAGAAGAAATGCACTTCACACACGACTTCGATTATCAGAGCATGTTGTGCCGAGCGTTCAAATGAGAGAGATGACAATCGGTATTCCTGCATTATGCTATGTTAATCAGTATTCTTGCTAATTCATCTACATCGACATCTCTAATCTTGCTATCATATCAAGAGAACGACTTGGAAATAGACACTCTGGTTGACCCCTTTTTTGGACCCTCACCCAAAAGATGTCTTGCTCTGACAGCGTAAATCCCTTTCTGTTTACTATTTGCAGAGTAAGAACTTCCTAACACATGCTAACACTTACCTACAAAACACACTGTCTATGTCAAAACACGTAAACGTCGTAGAGGTGAAGGAGTGTTATAGTCGCCTGAGTGTACTGCTGTGGCTTAATTTAACACAATGGAAATCGCCAACACACACTGAGCGAAGGCTGCACCAGCTGCTCTCAAACAATCTCCACTCTAAAGATTCTAATGAGAGAACCACGATTGTAGTTCATGATTTGACCACAAGCGCTTCACAATGCATCGTACTGATGACCAAGAACCCAACACAGCACGGACCTGAAGTTCGAGCGATGTCGACTCAAACACGCGCTCAATGCATGACGGTCAAATGTCAGCGATGCTTGCAAACAACGTATGAAGGATAATGTTTCAGAACCCACAACGCGAATACTTAAATACCAGCACCAAGACAATCCGAGTCGCAGTCTCCAGTCTATGCTCACGCGCCCTCTACGAAAACTCAACTGGAAATCCTGCCAAAGACACTGACACGATGCTTATTCCTTGGATAGGCGGACAAAGCATCACCCTCAGGAGCAGAACATGAAACATACCTGTGTTCGCGGTTATGAAACTGAGCGGGAATATTTTTTTAGAGAGTGCACTCTAATAATGAACGGTAGTGCCTTACAGGAGCCAGCCATCGAAAGACTTTGACACACAATATATCCAATTGTAAGCTCAAGTGCCGCACTAAACTCACTTTTGAGAGAGGCAATGTTTGTTAGCAAGAGGAGCGTTAATAACTTTGTGTCTCATGTTCATTTAGTTACTTTGGTCATCAGGTTTAGGTAGTGACGACAGCAGAATGCTGTAGAAAATTCAAGTCGCAATGGTTTGTGCGGTCTCGAATCCACAGTGATCTCGGTCTGAGGCATGGAGTGGCACAGATACATTAGGCTATGATTGTCCTTTGTAGGTAACACAGTTATGTATATACTATCTTCTAGTCCTCATGGTGCCTGTGTTCCCCGTCTGGACATCGAGGGCTTATTTAGTTTCTTCGTTACGACAGATCGCATGCTGCTGTTAAAGCATGTTCTAGTAGAGAAAGTAGAGAAAGCCTGTATTTGATCTGTTGGAAAGGGAGTGGTGACTGTCATATTTATATTGCGAATCGGTTCCACCTGCGGTGTATATCAAAATGAGCGCACAGGCTGCAACTGAGACGCTCGACAATGGTCTCACAAATGCTTCACATGCACCCTATCGTTTAATATCAAGCTTATTATGCCATAACAGAACTTCTTGGCGTCACGTATAATGATACATGTATGTCAGACACAAAACTTGTATGTATGTTAGTTACGGTCGAGCCTACCTCGTATGCATGCAGCGAGAACAAGTACTCGACTGTATCACCACAGCCATGGCAGGTAGCCGAGTGACAGTAGGACGATCCACGGTGCACTAATCTAGACGCCTGGAGCGATCCGTTCGCGAGACGTGTTGAGACTGGTAGATATCGAGAGGCCGGGGTCGGGGGGTTGGGGGATTCTGTGTCGGTCACCAGCGAGAAAAATACTTTTGGTATATATCATTTCATTTATTTATTGGGTATTGGTTTATTGGTACCTTCTTGGTTAGTGTGGAGATGGTCCCTCACCAGAAATGAAATGTTGACTGACTTGACCAAGCATTGTAGCTCAGTGGGCTCCGAGATCCATCTCTATTTTCTGATATGTTGCAGGCGTCTCCCCACCCTCGATGCTTTCTATCGATGATCTTATATCAGCCAGCAAGATACTGTGAATAGAAAGCAAATTTTACCCCTGCGTGCGCGTCACTCTCTTTAGCAGATTGACGTAGAGACCAGAGGCAACTGATCAACTAGAAGCACCCTATCATGATCGATGATAAACCTCCATCGTGTGAGAGTTATATTAGTTTTGCAGGACTCTCCAAACACTTTTCAACACTCATCCATTGTAAACACTCTATATATTAGGATAAATGCTGTGTGTAAATAGGTGCACGACTAATGTATTAGACCATGTATTATTACGATCTGCAAGCCATGTGTACAGCCAGGGTTGACTGTCTTTCTCGATGTCAGATTGCGGTAAGAGGAGATATTATATATAGGAGTCAGTGTGTAGTACATCTATTAGATTTTGTTCATTCCACGCCTATTACAACAAAGCCACAGACATAACGTGGGATTTCTGCAGAGAGAGATATCCTGTGTTTGGGTTTGATGTTTATGAGCAGGCTCTTCGTAATCCCAGGTGGCTTATTAAAAAAAAAAAAAAAAAAAAACTGTAAGAAGCAAAACACTTCTCTGTAACTTGCATCACCCAATATTCCACCCACACAACTGATATTAAATCTAGGGAGACCAAACATCCATTTTTTCCCCGGACATGTCTGTATTTTGAGTCATGTCTGGGGCATCCGGGTTTTTTTTTTTATAAAGTGATGATGCAAATGTCCGGGTTTTCATTACCGTTCATTAAAACTGAGCGTCTCTCGTAGCATCTGTAACTCAGAAGGAGCGAGACACAAACAGTTGGTCAGTCTGCAACATACCGAAGCGCAAATGCCCATTTAACAATGACTGAGAAATTCTCCGTTTTCCGTCCCAGTCGGGGCAAGTGTGAGTCCATGTGCACAGGTTGTGAGGTGAGAGGACAGTGTCCCTCGTTTATCGCGAGGTTCCGTTCTAAAAATAACCTGCGATAGGTGAAATCCACGAAGTATCAACTTTATATTTTACAATTATTCTATCTGTGTTAAGGCTGTAAAACCCCTCAGCACAAACTTTATACACTTTTCTCAGACAGGACAGGTGCAACCCTTTTTACTTCCTTCTTAAAACTTATTGCTGCTGTCGTCCTTTTGTTATTTTCTTCCTTCTTTATGTAACAAACTGAAGATTCATTTATTCCGTAATGGAGCCCAACAACGCAGAGTTCCGCACGGGTCCATTTTTGGAGACCCCCAGTACAGGACCGCACCCGCCAGTACAACAACGTAACCACACAGTACAGGACCACACCTGCCCGTTAACCCGAGATTATATCAAACTTTTGCGCTGCCTACACCACGGACTGAACCAAGACTAAACCAGGACTAACCCAGGACTGATTCCAGGACTGAAGAGGTGGATTAATCCACGACTGAACTAGGACTAAAACAGGACTAAACCAGAACTAAACCAGAACTGAAACAGGACTCACCGTCAGGACGGGCTCGGAGGTGACCGCAGGAGAAAGGACCGGCTCAGCTCCGCACCTCATGGAGGTAAATGCAGCAATTGCCTGATCGCGCTTTGCAGACAAACTGCTCGGCATTTTCTCCCTTAAGTCCAAGATTAGTCCTGGTTTAGACCTGGTTTAGTCCTGACCCACTGTGTGTAATTACTACCCGTCTGTAATACACAATACGCATTCATATGCTGTAAAAAATTGCAATTTATTTTTTTGCTGTTTGTATTTGTTGCGGCGTTTGCATTAAAATAGAGTCCCGCGGTCATTTCCGTTGTGGCTTTTTTTGGTCTGTTGTGGCTTTTTGTTGTGTTGTCGCATTTGTATTTGTTGCGGCGTTTGCGTTTGTTGTGACCCCTCTCAGCTTCCGTACTAAGGAAGCCGGGAGGACTCATAACAACTGCAAACGCAACAACAAATGCAAAACGTGACAACACAACAAAAAGCCAAAACAAACCAAAAAAAGCCACAAAAAAGCCACAACAGGAGTGACCACGGGACTCTATTTTAATGCACACACTTGGATACACGATTGTCCACAGGTGTCCACGGGTGTTTGCAGGGGTACATGGGTGTCCACAAGGATATACGGGTGTTCACAGGGGTCCACAGGTGTTCACAGGACTACACGGGTGTTCACAGGAGTATACGGATATCTACAGGTGTCCACAGGGGTACACAGGGGTACACAATTGTCCACAAGAGTACACAGGTGTCCACAGGGGTACACAGTTGTCCACAAGAGTACACAGGTGTCCAGAGGGGTACACAGTTGTCCACAAGAGTACACAGGTGTCCACAAGAGTACACAGGTGTCCACAGGTGTCCAGAGGGGTACATGGTTGTCCACAGGGGTACACGGTTGTCCACATGGGTACACGGGTGTCCACAGGTATCCACAGGTATCCACAGGGGTACAGGTATCCACAGGGGCACATGATTGTCCACAGGGGTACATGGGGGTACATGGTTGTCCACGGGGGTACACGGTCGTCCACAAGGGTACATGGGTGTCCACAGGTTTAAACTAAAGGTATGAGACACGAAACATGACTGAAGACATGTGAACAAGAACTGAACATTTATCTAATTACAAAAAAAAGTCAGAAAAATGTATATGTTTTTAAAAAAAAATGTGTACACTATGTGACTTTTGGCCCTTTTAGCGACGATTTTTCACTCAGTTTTCACTCGTGTGTGGTGTTTCGTGTAGTTTACATGGGGTAATGAGATCCGATTAATACCTCATGACCAGCTCCTGATCGGCAATCATAGGTCGCACGAATATCAAACCTGTTTAATTCCAGTCGCCTCTCGTGAGGATTTCTCTCTGTTGAAGTGGTTTGAAGTGGTTTGTACAGTGTCAGAACATGAACTGTGAGCTGTGAACTTTTAAAACCCTGTGATTTGGTCGTACAGTTTAAGCTGGGGCCAAGTGAAACCAGCGAAAATATCACACAGTGTACGTCCAGCATTAAAGGTGCACTGTGTAACTTTTCTGGTGGAGGGTCCATCAAATTCTTTTCACCATGGAGATGTTATTATTTTGTTTGGAATGGCAAAAGGAGAAATTCAGTTTGGTTTGTCTGGAATGTTTCACAGTATGGCATTAAACTTTTCTATCTTCATGGAGACCAACCCAGACTGAATTACAGGTCAGATCTGTGGAGGGACAAACCCTCTCACAGTCAGAATGTCTGTTTTTCTAGCTCTAAAACCACCTGCAGAAGAATAAATAAAAAAGTAGAGCAGTTTAAGGTCACACTGTGGAACATTCATGTGGAACAGAGCAGTGACACAGAAACAAACAGGTGACAGACCCCAAACCAAACAGGTACATGCTGTTACGTCACTTTCACTTTTATGCAACACTGAAATCTTATTGATACTCTGCAGCTGATGTCATCAACATCCCCAGGAGGTGTGACGCAAACTGTAAACACTGTTCTGTTTGAGGCTTCATAATCTGATCTTTGTTTTAACACAATCTGACGAGCTGGTAATCCCTGACATAACCTACTGTACTGAGATCTGGGGCAATACTTGACTAAGACTAAGACTAATTCAATCATTATGTGTCCTTAGGCAAGACACTTCACCCACATTGCCTATGAAAGTGGTGTGTGTGTGTGTGAGTGATGGTGGTGGTCGGAGGGACCAATGTCGCTGAGTGGCATGGCAGCTGCGCTCCTGTCAGTGTGCCCCAGGGCAACTGTGGCTACAATAGTAGTTTACCATCACCCGGTATAGAGTGAGTGAATGAATGAATAATGCTGAATGAATAATGCTGAATAATAATGCTGAATAATGCTCTGTAAAGCGTCTTTGGGGACAAAAATGTCTGTGAAAAGCGCTATATAAATAAAGACTTACTTACTTACTAAGACTGATACAAATCCAATGTTTACCTTGAAAAAAATAAAATAAAATCACATTATCAGTGTATAATGAACCAACCAGTGTGTTATTTATAAACCTTCAAACTTGACTATGATTTAGTCAACATTTACATTCTGAAAATCATGTTCAAACCTAAAAACAATCTCTAGTCAAAATCATTACAGAATATGTTCAAAATGCGAAATAGTCAATATGAGCTCAGAGATACAGCCGTGTTTATCAAAAAAATTAAAAAAAAAACAGAACAAACATTATGAAATTTTGACAGTCTGTTAAAAGTGGTGGGACTCTGGACAGATACATACATTATGAGACCTAGTTTGTACTCTAGTACTTTAATCTGTGTGTCATTCGTTCATTCGTTTTTCAATATAAAACCAAAAATAAGAAAATGAAAAAACAAATGTTTCCTTCATTATTTGTCTCCAAAATCAAAATGAAAAAACAAAAAAAAACAGATACCAGATAAACAGATAACAGATAACAAATTGTTTTTCCAGCTTTTGATTTTGTCAGACTGAGACTGAGAACTGAGACCAACTGATCCCAGGACCAGACCAGGACCAAGCAGTGATTGAGACCAGGACCAGACCAAGACTGAAAACGGTTTAGACCTGGTTTAGTTATGGGGCGCAAAAGTCCGACATCACAGTTCTACGACTTAAACTACAACGCTGGACTGAACCAGGACTGAACCAGGTCCAACCAAACCGGGACCAGACCAGGACTGAGTCCGGGACAAGGACCAGGACTGAGACCAGGACCAGAACGGGACTGAGACTGGGACCAGACCGGGACCAAAACAGGACTGAGACTGGGACCAGACCAGAACCAGAATGGGACTGAGACTGGGACCAGACCAGGACCAGAACGGGACTGAGACTAGGACCAGACTGGGACCAGAAGAGGACTGAGACCGGGACCAGAACGGGACTGAGACTGGGACCAGACCGGGACGAGAACAGGACTGAGACTGGGACCAGACGGGATCAGAACAAGACTGAGACTGGGACCAGACTGGGACTGAAAACATTTTAGTCCTGGTTCAGTCCTGGTTCAGTCCATATGTAGTGCAAATGTCTGGCATCGCAGTTTAAGTCACGGAAATGAGAAACGGACGTTATCTGTTTTTTTTTCCATTTTTGATTTAAACACGAAATCGAAAACTGAAAAAAGGAATCATTATCTGTTTTTTCATTTTAGTTTTGGAGACAAATAATGAAGAAAACAGTTATTGTTTCATTTTCTTATTGAGACCGGGACTGAGACTGAGACCAGTTTTGTATTGAAAAATGATACAAGAATTTCTTTTGTGTGTCTAAATCATTTTATAATTTTTACAGAGGAAAAGTGTTTGCATCATCTCTATAAACTTTCCATTACAATTCACATATTCAGTTATTGTATTGTCTTTTTATATTATTTTGAGCCGATAAGTCGGTAGAAACTATTTATTTTGAATCTTATATCATATATATATATATATATATATATTCACTTGATGCTGATATTTTTTATAAAAAAACCACTGCAGTTTCAACTTCCATATCAGTATATCATAGTCAGTAGTTTCTTAGACGTGGGTGGGTATGTCAAAAATATACCTATGACCCAAATCAATCAATCAATCAATCAAAAACTAGAAAGAGCTGACTTCCCATATTGAAAAGGTATAGACAAATCATACACCATTTTAACATGTTTCATATGAATCCTAAAAGATTTATATATGACAGTGAAAACACTTACAAGATCTTTTGGTAAATACGTGCAGCATGAAACATATAAAACTTTGTAACCTGCAAGAGCTGAATATGACACTAATCCCACACACAATGTCCTCACAAGTGTTGGACAAAGGTCATTTATTTCATAGAAAAACAAGTGAAATGATGATTGTTTCCTTAAATTTGATTGCTTGTGTTGTGTGTGTGTGAGAGTGAGAAAGAAAACGATCACAGTGTGTGTGTGTGTGTGTGTCTTTGTGTGTGTGTGTGTGTCTGAATGTCTTTGTGTGTGTGTGTGCGTGTGTCTGCGTGTCTTTGTGTGTGTCTGTGGTTCTTTGTGTGTGTGTGTGTGCATGTGTGTGTCTGTGTGTCTTTGTGTGTGTGTGTTTGAGTGTGTGTGTGTGTGTGTGTATGCGTGTGTATGTGCATGTGTCTGTGTGTGTGTTTGTGTGTGGGGGCGCGTGTGGGGGTGTGTGTGTGCGTGTGTTTGTCTGTGTGTGTGTGTGTGTGTCTGTGTGTGTGGGGGGGTGTGTGTCTTTGTGTTTGTGTGTGTGTGTGTGTCGTGTGTCTTTGTGTGTGTGTGTTTGTGTGTGTGGTGTGGGGGGGTGCGTGTGTGTGTGGTCTGTGTGGGGGGGGGTGCGTGTGGGTGTGTGTGGTGTGTGTGTGTTCTTTGTATGTGTGTGCATGTGTGTGTCTTTGTGTGTGTGTGTGTGTGTGTGTGCATGGGTGTGTGTATGTGCATGGGTTTGTGTGTGTGTGTGTGCATGGGTGTGTGTGTGTGTGTGTGTCTTTGTGTGTGTGTGTATGCGTGTGTGTGTGTGTGCGCATGGGTGTGTGTGTGTGTGTGTGTCTTTGTGTGTGTGTGTGTGTGTCTGTGTGTGTGTGTGTGTGTGTGTGTGTGGTGTGTGTGTGTGTGTGTGTGTGTGTGTGTGTGTGTGTGTGTGGTGTGTGTGTGTGTGTGTGTGTGTGTGTGTAGGTGTGTGTGTGTAGGTGTGTGTGTGTGTGTGTGTGTGTGTGTGTGTGTAGGTGTGTGTGTGTGTGTGTGTGTGTGTGTGTGTGTGTGTGTGTAGGTGTGTGTGTGTGTGTGTAGGTGTGTGTGTGTGTGTGTGTGTGTGTGTGTGTGTGTGTGTAGGTGTGTGTGTGTGTGTGTGTGTGTGTGTGTGTGTGTGTGTGTGTGTAGGTGTGTGTGTGTGTAGGTGTGTGTGTGTGTGTAGGTGTGTGTGTGGTGTGTGTGTGTAGGTGTGTGTGTGTGTGTGTGTGTGTGTAGGTGTGTGTGTGTGTGTGTGTAGGTGTGTGTGTGTGTGTGTGTGTGTGTGTGTGTGTAGGTGTGTGTGTGTGTAGTGTGTGTGTGTGTGTGTAGGTGTGTGTGTGTGTGTGTGTGTGTGTGTGTGTGTGTGTGTAGGTGTGTGTGTGTGTGTGTGTGTGTGTAGGTGTGTGTGTGTGTGTGTGTGTGTGTGTGTGTGTGTGTGTGTGTGTGTGTGTGTGTGTGTGTGTGTGTGTGTGTGTGTAGGTGTGTGTGTGTGTGTGTGTGTGTGTGTGTAGGTGTGTGTGTGTGTGTAGGTGTGTGTGTGTAGGTGTGTGTGTGTAGGTGTGTGTGTGTGTGAGTGTGTGTGTGTGTGTGTGTGTGTGTGTGTGTGTGTGTGTGTGTGTGTGTGTGTGTGTGTGGTGTGTGTGTGTGTAGGTGTGTGTGTGTGTGTGTGTGTGTGTGTGTGTGTGTGTGTAGGTGTGTGTGTGTGTGTGTAGGTGTGTGTGTGTGTGTGTGTAGGTGTGTGTGTGTGTGTGTGTGTGAGGTGTGTGTGTGTAGTGTGTGTGTGTGTGTGTAGGTGTGTGTGTGTGTGTGTGTGTGTGTGTGTGTGTGTGTGTGTGTGTGTGTGTGTGTGTGTGTGAGGTGTGTGTGTGTGTAGGTGTGTGTGTGTGTGTGTGTGTGTGTAGGTGTGTGTGTGTGTGTGTGTGTGTGTGTGTGTGGCAGTAATGTAAATATTGCATTACAACCTTAAAAAACATCTTCCACTGACATCACAGTGACACTGATACTTGTAATTGTCCTCAATATCTGCTATTGCTGCCTCTTTCATCAGCAGCTGGTTCGCTCAGTTGGTGAGTCACTGGATTTCCACGAGAGCTGCGGTCAAATCCCCCTTCAGACTCTGTTTTTTCTGCAACATATACTTAAAGAATACAAACATTACATGGAACATACACAGAAAATGTAGTTGATCATGCACATTACCTGTAAATGTCCTGCAAAATGTTCACTTTATCTTTACTAGTTTTTCATAATATAGTTGTATGAGAACAGTGCAAAAGGGGGGACACTTTCAGAAGTAAACCACACATGACACATATAAACCTTATATAAAGATTTACTACAAAAACAGTGGTAAATTCTTTTTGTTTTTTGTTTTTTTCCTGTTTTTTTCCATATGGGTTAGCTGGAACTACACCAGGTTATGTCATTAAACAAGTCACAAGCTTGCCTCATCACAGCCTCCTGAAAATCTGCCGTTCAAATTCATTTTCTATTTTTTCTACAGTTTTCAGACACTCTTAAATGTTTGACAGTGTGTTATGTCATCATTGTAACTGAACATTTCACCATAGAGATACATGTAGAACACCCTCAGCATGAAGTCACTGCAAAATACCAATAGGGTCAGTGTGTTTTCAAGGAATCTCCCCTATGAGCCATCTCAGATTTGGCTGAAAAAATTTCAAAAAATTTCAAAAAACACCAAATGAAAGAATCTCACATTTTTCACCCAATCCCTTGAGTCGTTCCTGAGTTTTGGCCCGTTGAAATTTTGGGGCCATGCTCACTTTTTCTCTTAATTTACAAGCATGTTTGACAGACCATACCTTCGTAAAAACTAGAGCTAGGAAGCAGAAAATGTGTATTATTGGAGATTCTTGGTCATAGATTCTGAATCTGTTGTCAAATATTGTGTATCTTTATTAAGGAGGGCACTGTGGGCCCCAAAATCTCACATTTGGTTGCCGCTCAATTTATTTATTTATTTTTTTTCAATTTTTGAGGTCCAAGATCTATTTACTCCAAGCAGATATTTACAAACTAACTGAACTTGAATATTTGAGAGAATGAGCATTTCTGACAACAATCTCTCACCTTTCTGAGCTTTCATGTGGACGGTGTAGAGTCCCAAATATGATCACAAACCAAATGTTGATCTTTTTGGCCCCTTCTTTGGACCCTCAGTTCCCCATGTGGACACAATTAGATGTTGATAGATTTTTTACCAGAGAAACTTTGACATTTTCTGATGAGTTTAAAGTAATAAAAACATCTACTATTAACTTCCTTCATTTCAAATGGAATTTTTGAAAATGACTCTCACAGGTCATTTTTGGTGGAGTTTAGGTACTTTTCCACCTGCTAGAAAGATTCAGTTACCTTTAATAAACTTAAACACTATTTGTATGTTGTAAGAGAAGACAGTTGGAGATTATTTGTGGTACATTGTTTGGAAAAGTGTCATTAATCCTTTGAGAAAATTCAACTATTAACTCTGTACAAAATTATGAAAAAAGGTTTGTTTGCATTATTTATTCTATTTTTATTTGAGGAAGATCATTTTTTTATCTCACAAAGAAAGTAAAGTAAAGCAACAAAAGTTAAGAGAGTATTGATGGAAACTGATTAAAAGGAAAATTACATTTGGAATACTCTGCCTGTTAAATCACAAAGTCTCTGATTCTATAACCATGACTTTCAGTATCACCATATGTGTATTATTTTTGTACAGAAATATTACAAGAAGGCAGTAACATTAACAAGGAAAAATGTGATACTGACACAAAAGTTACCAAAATACAGTCATCTGTTCAACTGCCAGAAAATGCATTTTAAAAATTCAGTGTGAAAAACAACCTCAGCGGAAAATACCAACATACTGGAAAAATCTGCCCATTCTGGTCCCTTTGCCACCTACATGTAGATCATGTGTATTTGTATCTTGCACACTAAGGCTGCGTTCAGACTGCAGCCTGAAGTGACCCAAATCGGATATTTTGGCTTCTATGTGACCTGTATCCGATCTTTTAATGACAGTCTGAACGGCACAGATCCGAATTTTTCAAATGTGACCCAGGCCACTTGGATATGTGCTCCTGAAACCGATACATATCTGATCTTTTGACATGCGACTTCAGTGTGAACGGCCAAAGCGCATCCATCCGACCTACACGTCATTAACAAGCGACAAACGTCACTATTCTGTGCTGAAGCAGGCGGAAACTGGAACTGTAAAATTGCCAGGTGCTCAATGCTCGCGACCATGTTTGGACAACTTCCGTAAACACAGAGCACGCTCGCTGCGGTTGACGCATGGGGTTGACGTCATCGTGTCCTCCAGTGCACACGCGGGACACTTTCGGGCCGATTACCGTTCACACTGAAGTCACAGACAAGTCGCATTTAATTGGAAATGTGAACGACCTTGCAAAAACATCGGATTTCACAAAAAAATCTGAATTGAGCTTTAAGTCCTGCAGTCTGAACGTAGCCTTAGTGTCCCTCACGACTAATGAACTTCAGAAGTAATGTTTGGATCCTGTCATGATCATTTCGGGCTCTTCTTCTCTGAACTTCTGGTACTTTAATACAACAGATTCTGTGCTGAAATGGGACCCAACATGGTTCTGTCGATGTTCAGGAGGACACATGAGGGTTTTGTCATCTCCATTCATGAATCTCACATACACATCACCGTGTTCATCTGAACACTCTGAAATATTCCCAATGAACCACCTGATGTCATAAATACATGCTCTGTACTGACCTGGTACACAGAGATATCTGCACAATCTCATTTTGTATTTCAGAAACTGACACTTCAGTACATAAAAGATCTTGAGATTTTCTCCTCATTTCTAGTTTACCATTTGACTGTGGAATCAAACTGTGGTGTGATCTAGTACCATTCACAGTCTTTGTCTTGCTGTAGCTCTTCAAGTTTGGAAGTAAGTTCATGGTTTGTAATGTCTTTAGAGCTTGTAAATAAAAACTTTACATTCTTTATGTTTTGTGAAGTTCACATCTGGAGTGTGGTCAGTATTTGATTGTTGTCAGTTGTGTGAAGACTGGTCCTTGCAGCCGAGCGTTTTACTGTGCCACCAAAACCATCACAAACAATGTACCACAAATAATCTCCAACTGTCTTCTCTTATAACATGCAAATAGTGTTTAAGTTTATTAAAGGTAACTGAATCTTTCTAGCAGGTGGAAAAGTACCTAAACTCCACCAAAAATGACCTGTGAGAGTCATTTTCAAAAATTCCATTTGAAATGAAGGAAGTTAATAGCAGATGTTTTTATTACTTTAAACTCATCAGAATATGTCAAAGTTTCTCTGGTAAAAATTTGATCAACATCTAATTGTGTCCACATGGGGAACTGAGGCTCCAAAGAAGGGGCCAAAAAGATCAACATTTGGTTTGTGATCATATTTGGGGCTCTACACCGTCCACATGAAAGCTCAGAAAGGTGTGAGATTGTTGTCAGAAATGCTCATTCTCTCAAATATTCAAGTTCAACAGTTAGTTTGTAAATATCTGCTTGGAGTAAATAGATCTTGGACCTCAAAAACTGAAAAAAAAAAATTGAGCTGCAACCAAATGTGAGATTTTGGGGCCCACAGTGCCCTCCTTAATAAAGATACACAATATTTGACAACAGATTCAGAATCTATGACCAAGAATCTACAATAATCCACATTTTCAGCTTCCTAGCTCTAGTTTTTATGAAGTTCTGATTTCTCAAACATGCTTGTAAATTAAGGCTTCAGAAAAAGTAAACATGACCCCAAAATTTCAACGGGCCAAAACTGAGGACTCACGACTCCAGGGATTGGGCGAAAAATGTGAGATTCATTCCTGTGGTCATTTTAGACAGATTTGAGATGGCTCACAGGGGAGATTTCTTCAAAACATCTGATTTCACACGTACTGACCCAGTGGGAAAACATTTAGTTCTGGTAAGTAAAATTCACAATAAAGGTTCATTATGTAACTTTCTAGTGGGGTCTGCTACTATGTCATGTTATTGTTTGGCCTAAAATGTTCCTCACTGTGACTTTAAATGATTACATCTGAATCAATTACAAGTGTTTTTATTGCTGAAAAAGAAGTTTTGAAACACACGTTCTTATTGTTTCACAGATCTGACCTGTAACTTGACCTAGTGACCTCTCCTCCTCTCTCCTCTTCTATGTCTCATCCTCTATCTCTCTCTTCTCCTCTGTCTCTCTCCTCCTCCATTTCTCTCTCCTTTCTCTCTTCTCTCCTCCTCTATCTCTCTCTGTCTTCTATTTCTCTCTCTCCTCCTCCATCTCCTCCTCTCTCCTTGTCACTCTCTCCGCCTCTATCTCTCTCTCCTCTATCTCTCCTCTCCTCATCTCTCTCTCTCCTCCTCTCTCTCCTCTCTCTCCTCTCTCTCTCCTCTCTCTCTCTCCTCTCTCTCTCTCTCTCTCTCCTCTATCTCTCTCCTCTCTCTCTCTCTCTCTGTCCTCTATTTCTCTCTCCTCCTCCATCTCCTCCTCTCTCCTTGTCTCTCTCTCTCTCTTCACTCCTCTTCTATCACTCTCCTCCTCTCTCTCTCTGTCCTCTATTACTCTCTCTCCTCTCTCTCTCCTCTCCTCCTCTCTCTCTCTCCTCTTCTATCTGTCCTTTCCTCCTCTATCTCTTCTGTCACCTCTCTCTCCCCTCTCTCCTCTTGCCTTGTCTTCCTCTCCTCTCTCTCTCTCTCTTCTCCTCTTTCCTTGTCTCTCTGTCCTCTCTCTCTCCTCCTCTATCTCTCTCTCCTCCTCCATCTCTCTCTCCTCCTTTATCTCTCTTTCCTCCATCTCTCTCCTCTTCAATCTCTCTCCTCCTCTCTCTCTGTCCTCTATTTCTCTCTCTCCTCCTCCATCTCCTCCTCTCTCCTTGTCTCTCTCTTCTCTATCTCTCCTCTCCTCATCTCTCTCTCCTCCTCTATCCCTCCTCTCTCTTCTCTCCTCCTCCATCTCTCTCTCCTCTATTTCTCTCTCTCCTCCTCTATCCCTCCTCTCTCTTCTCTCCTCCTCCATCTCTCTCTCCTCCTCTCCTCTATTTCTCTCTCTCCTCCTCCATCTCCTCCTCTCTCCTTGTCTCTCCTCTCTCTTCACTCCTCTTCTATCACTCTCCTCCTCTCTCTCTCTGTCCTCTATTACTCTCTCTCCTCTCTCTCTCTCCTCTATCTCTCCTCTCCTCCTCTCTCTCTCCTCTTCTATCTGTCCTTTCCTCCTCTATCTCTTCTATCACCTCTCTCCCCCCTCTCCTCTTGCCTTGTCTTCCTCTCCTCTCTCTCTCTCTTCTCCTCTCTCCTTGTCTCTCTGTCCTCTCTCTCTCCTCCTCTATCTCTCTCTCCTCCTTTCTCTCTTTCCTCCATCTCTCTCCTCTTCAATCTCTCTCTCCTCCTCTCTCTGTCCTCCTCTCTCTCCTCTCTCTTCTCTCCTCCTCTATCTCTCTTTCCTCTATTTCTCTCTCTCCTCTTCTATCTGTCCTCTTCTCCTCCATCTCTTCTGTCACCTCTCTCTCCCCTCTTGCCTTGTCTTCCTCTCTCTCTCTCTCTCTCTCTCTCTTCTCCTCTCTCCTTGTCTCTGTCCTCTCTCTCTCCTCCTCTGTCCTCGTTTCCGTAGAGAACTATTCTTCATGTCCTGTGGTGTAACATTCAGCTCCATCCATCATCCACTCAGTGCACCTTTCATTTGTACCATAGACATCCATACACATAAATGATATATTAATGACTGTGAGTAATTATTGACATCAGAGCATTTTATTAAACCAATATTCATGAGTACAGATGAGGGGCAGATAAACCCACGATTGTTAAAAAGCAAAATGATGTTCTTGGAAATACCAGGTTCAACATTTGTGAATTGACCTTTTGGAGATTTCACTGGGAAAGTCCATTGTGACCAAATATATTTATCTTGTCCTCCATTTGAGAGAATGACATTTTCACAACCTCGAAAGGCCAAACTTACCCACTGAGCCAAAAAGTGCCGCCCCCTGTTGAGCAGCAACGATCAGATCTTTAAATCCGTGTGTCAGTCGTTCATTCATTTTTCAATATAAAATAAAAAATAAGAAAACAAACAAACAAAAAAACTGTTTTCTTCATTATTTGTCTCCAAAACCAACTGATTGATTGATTGATTTTGAGTTTAAATGAATAATGGACAAAAAACCCAAACAAAACAGATAACGGCCGTTTCCTGTTTCTGTGACTTAAACTGCAAAGCCGGACTGAACCAGGACTAAACCAGGACTAAACCAGGTCCGATCAGACCGGGACCAGACCAGAAGTGAGACCAGGACTTAGACCAGGACCAGGACTGAGACCGAGACTGGGGCTGGGACCAGGACTGAGACCTGAACCGAGACCGAGCCTGAGACCAGGACAAGACCAGAACAGAGACCAGGACTGAGACCGGGACCAGGACCAGGACTGGACTGAGACCGGGACTGAGGCCGAGACCAGGACCGGGACTGAGACCAGGACTGAGACCGGGCCTGAGACTGGAACCAGGACAGAGACCAGGACTGAGATGGGACTGAGACCGGACCTGAGACTGGGCCTGAGACTGGGACCAGACAGGAACAGAGACCAGGACTGAGACCAAGACTGAGGCCAGGACCAAGACTGAGACCAGGATCAGACCAGAACAGAGACCAGGACTGAGGCCGGGACCAGGACCAAGACTGAGACTGGGACTGAGACTGGGACCAGACCAGAACAGAGACGAGGGCTTATACCGGGACCAGGACCAGGACTGAGACTGAGCCTGAGACCGGGACCAGACCAGAACAGAGACCAGGACTGAGACCGGGACCAGACCAGGACTGAAAACAGTTCAGTCCTGGTTCAGTCCGGCATCTCAGTTTAAGTCACGTAAACAGGAAATGGCCGTTATCTATTTTTTTCCATTCTTCATTTAAACACAAAATCGAAAACTGAAAAAAACGAATCGTTATCCGTTTTTTCATTTTGGTTTTGGAGACAAATAATGAAGAAAACTGTTATTTTTTAATGTCCTTATTGAGACCGGGACTGAGACTGAGACCGGTTTTATATTGAAAAACGAATGAACAAATGATACACGGATTTATTTTGTATTATTATAATTTTTACTGAGGAAAAGTGTTTGCATCATCTCTTGCCATTACAATTCACATATTCAATTATTGTATTGTCTTTTTATTATTATTTTGAGCGTATAAGTCGGTAGAAACTATTTATTTTGAAGCTTTTACCATATATTTATTCACTTGATGTTGGTATTTTTTATAAAAAACACTGCAGTTTCAACTTCCATATCAGTATATCAGCAGTTTCTTAGAAGTGGGTGGGCAAAAACTAACAAAAAAAAACACAGATTACAATTTGATTTTTCATGCTCTGTCACCCACTTAAACTCTGACTAACAGGGTGTGTCTATTTAAGTCTAGGGCTGAATTAAAAAGAAAAGCACACAATTCCAACAGAAGAAGATTTTATTTCAGATTTTTAAAACTCTCAAAGTTTAAATGTCCTGTTTTAGCGCTGGTCTCTCAAATTGTCAGTTCACCTGGGCTACAGCTTCTTTCCCCCGTCCCAAAATGCAGCAGTTAGTAGAGATTATTTGCTTGAATGGCCCCATATAAGGTCCTATAGAGACTTTGCGCCATCACGTGTCCCCATGGCAACGGTACCTACGCCGCCATGACACCGGACACACTATGTCATTGACTTCAGTAGAAGAAACAGGAAGAAACGGAGAAACATGGGCAGGTTTTGTTGTGTATTTGGTTGTTCTAGACGCTCTGAAAGGGATAAAACAATTCGTATCTTCACTGTTCCTCTGGAAATGACTCATCAGGATCAAACAAGGAAATTATCAAAAAAAAGACGCAGATTATGGCTAGAGAAAATAAACCACAAAGAGATTTCCAATGGTACCATCAAGACACCTGAAGTTTCATCAAGGTGTTTGCTATTTCAATTGTTTCATAGTTTATTTAAGGAAAGAAGCACATTTACTGAACTAAAATTTCATTAATTTATCCAGGAAAACCCGCACTAGTTTACGATTCAATGAACCCACACTGAGCTCCTATGATCAACATGACGCATGAGTCGAAGAGTCTGTGAGTCAAACCTCGAAAGAATCGGCCATGAAAAGATCCTCGCGAACGTTACAAAGATCCACTCACAAAAAGTGATAAATTCTAGAAGACATAGTTGTGGATAAACAAAACAATAAAGAAAACATGGTCCTACGACGAGTGACATGTTTATATATGTGCGCTGGAAGATACAGTTTCTACTGCCACTCACACTGCAAATGTTTACTTTTTACATTTTAGTTCAGTAAATGTGCTTCTCACTTTAAATAAGCTATGAAACAATTTAAATAGCAAACACCTTGATGAAAGTGACGTGAGTGTGTCTTGATGGTACCATTGGAAATCTGTTCACGGTTTATGTTCTCTAGACATAATTCCCATCTTTTTTTCGATAATTCCCTTGTTTGATCCTGATGAGTCTTTTCCAGAGAAACAGTGAAGAAATTAATCATTTTATCCCGTTCAGAGCGTCTAGAACAACCAAATACACAACAAAACCTGCTCATGTTTCTCTGATGCTGCTGAAGTCAATGACACTGTGCCCGGTGTCATGGTGGCGTAGGTACTGTTGCTATGGGGGACACGTGACGGTGCAAAGCCTCTATATTATGCAAAATGGATTCTTGTGAACTTTAAGCCATGTTAGAATGTAGTTACCTCATCAAAAACATACCCAGAGTTGTGTTTTGTTCATTCACACATGTTGGAGCACGGGTCTCCAACCGTTTTCCTCTGGTGAAAACGAAAATGCCACAGAGCTTAGATGGGTTAGAATTAGATGTGAATAAAACTTAAACCATTATCCTTTTATTAGTGCACAAAGTTAAACATCACAATTTTATACACTACTGGTCACAAGGTTTAGAACACCACATTTTTTCCAGTTTTTTACCATTTACTGTTGACCAAAACATATTCTATGAAAGTGTCCACCTTTGGCAGATATAACAGCTGAACACACTTCACAATAGAACTTCTTACAATAGAAATCAAATATTCTTCAGAAAGTCTGTTGCAGAAGTTTCCATAAATGTGTGGCACTTGTAGGTTGCTTCACTCTTCTGTCCAGTTCATCCCAAACCAGCTCGATGGGGTTTAAGTCTGGACACTGTGCTGCTGGACACTCGAGGTTTTCAAGTTTTTAGTTTTTAGTTTTTTTTTCCTGAGGTAGTTTTGGCAGAGCTTGGACTTGTGTTTTGTTCTTTTATCTATTTTTTTAACCTCTGTCTGTTCATGGCGAGGAGAAAATTCAGTTTGTCGACTGAACAAAAGTTAGTTTGGTTGAAGACGTTTCGCAGCTCATCCAAGTCTTCAGCCAACTGAATTTTCTCCTCGCCCTGGATTCTACCTGGACGACTAAGGGATTCTTCACACATCTCTGTTTGTTCGTTCTTATCTTTATACCATTTCAAGCTCTTCTTTGGACTTGCATGAATAGAACTGCAATAAATAACTGGAAAAATGGGAGTGTTCTAAAACTTTTGACCAGTTGTGTATTCACAACGGTAATAGGCATTTCATGAATACAATTGGACTTATGCAGTACAACATGTATAATTCAGAAATTTCTTAGTAAGCTACTTAGAAGGGGGTGGAGATCTACCGGTTGGAGACCCTGTGCTAGAGTAACCCTGTATTTATGAGCTGTGTACATCTCCAAAGCTCAAACTGCTCTGTTCCATCTTGTGATGCCATGAAGTGGTAGTTTTCATGTTACAGCTACATTTTACTTTTTGTGCAGTAGATATAGGTACTGTATTTTCCGGGCTATTAGATGCGCTCTTAAGCCTCTAACCTCATCCAAAAATGACTGCACGCCCAACAATCCAGAGCACCCTATACACGAATCCACTCGGGTGTCCCAGCACGACTTCAGTAAACTACAAAGCCGCACCACCCGCAGAACACACAAACACACACCTAGCAGACAGCGACCGCACGGAGAAAAACACCCACAGACACACTCACGCCGACGAGGAACGGAACGAAGGAACCAACCGAAAAAGTGAGTCCAATGTGCCGCTTCTCGACACAACTGAACAACTGAGTCACTGCGAACACGACGACAATCCGTTGGTCCCAGACAGCACCCTCCCTACACGCCACAACTGAACAAAGCCCAGAGTCACCGTGAACGAACAAACAAACAAAACCACTCACCCATCACACTGTTGGGTTTCCTTTAAAGTCCAGTGTGGTTTATTTGTGAAAAAAGTTTGAAAATAGACCATTTAATGACAGTGCGTCTTGAAATCCAGAGCGCCTAATAGCCCAGAAAATACGGTAACTGAAATGATCTGAAAGGCTTTAGTGAAAGACTCTGGTGCTTAAAACCTCAGTGGAGCACCTCCTGTATTATCACATGACATCACAAGATGGAACAGGATGTGTGAATGAAACAAAACTATGTTTTTGATGAGGAAACATTACAAGGAAAATCAGAAAATAGTGTAATCTGGGCCCTTTAAATCTTTATGACTCTCACTTTTAGGACTCTCCCTGCAGCACAGACTTCAACTCTCCGTTTTCCTTTAGCTCTTTGACAATGTCCAGTCCTCCGATCAGCTCCCCCTTCACATACAGCTGCGGGTACGTGGGCCAGTTGGAGTAGGTCTTCAGCCCTTGTCGCACCTCTTCGTCTTGCAGAATGTCAAACGTGTCGTAATCGATGGCGACCTCGTTCAAAATCTCCAAAATCTGCCGAGAGAAGCCACACTTGGCTCCTTCCTTGTTCCCCTTCATGAACAGCATCACCGGGCTTTGGTTGATGATGGTTTTGAGACGGTGCTCCAGTGAAACCGCTTTGGGACACGTGCTCGCCAGCTCCCCAGATTCGGCCAGCTCTTTCACGATGTCCAGCCCCCCGATGAGCTCGCCGTTCACGTACAGCTGCGGGTACGTGGGCCAGTTGGAGTAGGTCTTCAGGCCCTGGCGGACCTCCTCGTCGGAAAGGATGTCGAAGCTGGCGAACTGGATGTCGTGCTCTTTCAGGATGGCGACGATCTGCCGACTGAAGCCACAGCGGGGCTCTTGGGGCGCGCCTTTCATGAACAGCATGCATGGGGCGCTGTTGATGAGTTTCTTCAGGCGAGCGTTCAGGTCCACGGGGCCCGGTTCAGCGGCGGCACTTCCACCGGTGACAGACAGTTTTTGAACCTAGAGGAAAAAAAGGGAAGTCTATTTAGGAGATATAAAATGACAAAATATACATAGTGCTTTTAAGACACTCAAGTAGTGTTGAAAGCTTTGGAAAAAAATATCAAATTATTATTTTTTTTGTGATTTATGTTTTAATAATAGGATTCTGTTTAAAGTTCACATTTTATTGTCAAAAAGACTGAAATATGAACTGAAGAACTAAAAGAATCATATTTCAGAACATGTTTGTACAGATCTAAACTACAGGGTTAGCAGTTTTTTAATGCAGAATAAGACTGAAGATTTTGTTGTTTCTGGAGGAAATTATGCTACCTCAAAAGTTGCTCTTTGTGAACTGTCAATTTTGTCCATTTAAATCGGGAAATTGTAGTTTTAAGGTTCTAGAATGTGATGATGCCTTTAGGGAAGTAACAATAGGGCTGTCACAATAACCGCGGTACTAAGAGGCCACTGTGGTGCATGTTGAGCCACCGCGATCACTGTGGTGCATGTTGAGTCACCGCGATCACTGCACACCAACAATTTTTAGAAACCTGCAGCTGCCCGGACCCTTTAACATTCCACCCGTTACCGCCCATGCCCCTGATAACCCAGGACTAACCCAGGACTACCCAGGACTAACCCAGCGTAGACTGTCAGGTGACCGCAACAGCTCCACACCACTCAGAGGTAAACGCAGCAGTCACCAGATCGTGCTCAGGGCTCTCTCTCTTAAGTCCGTGGGTACCCGTCCTAGTCCTGGACTCTGGACGAGCTGCCACAGTGAGAGCTGGAGAGATGCAGTGGCACTTGTTCCAAAGCCAAATGTTACTTCTCTAACGCTACACACACTACACACACTATATCCACACGGCAACCACGGTACATGTGCATCTGCAACAAGCGCATCATCGGAGAGAGTTTTCAGTGCCGCTGGAAATATTGTAACTCCAGGGGATGTGGGGTGCAGGGCGGGGGTGCGATATCACCACATATCACACTGTTGAGCCGCTATAGAGGCTTTGCACCATCACATGTCCCCCATGGCAACAGTACCTACGCCGCCATGACACCGCGCACGCTATGCCATTGACTTCACTAGCATTGGAGAGACACGGGCAGGTTTTGTTGTGTATTTGGTTGTTCTAGCCGCTCTGAAAGGGATAAAATGATTCGTTTCTTCACTGTTTCTCTGGAAACAAGGAAATTATCGAAAAAAAAAAGACACGGATTATAGCTAGCAAAAATAAACCGCAAAGAGATTTCCAATGGTACCATCAAGACACCCGAAGTTTCATCAAGGTATTTGCTATTTAAATTGTTTCATAGCTTATTTAATGAAAGCACATTTACTAAACTAAACTAAAATTTCATTAATTTATCCAGGAAAAACCGAACTAGTTTATGATTCAGTGAACCCACACTGAGCTCCTATGATCAACATGACGCACGAGTCGAAGAGTCTGTGAGTCAAACCTCGAAAGAATCAGCCATGAAAAGATCCTCGCGAACGTTAGAAAGATCCACTCGTAAAAAGCGATTAATTCTAGTTGTGGATAAACAAGACAATAAAGAAAACATGGGTCCTACGACAAGTGACATGTTTATATGTGCGCTGGAAGATACAGTTTCTACTGCCACTCACACTGCAAATGTTTACTTTTTACATTTTAGTTCAGTAAATGTGCTTCTCACTTTAAATAAGCTATGAAACAATTTAAATAGCAAATATATTGATGAAAGTACCATAGGAAATTTCTTTATGTTCTCTAGCCATAATTCCTGTCTTTTTTTCAATAATTCCCTTGTTTGATCCTGATGAGTAATTTCCAGAGGAACAGTGAAGAAACGAATCGTTTTATCCTTTTCAGAGCGTCTAGAATAGGGGTGTGCAAAAATATCGGAATATCGAAATATCCTATCGTTTAATGTGATGATACAGTATCGATATCGTGGGCTACTGTATCGATATATCACCAAGAGTATTTTTACGTGTGTTTTACTAAATTATTTTGTTACAGTGCTACAGTTTTGTTCCTTGTGGAGTGAAAGGAAACTCATTTATGCAACACATTTGACATTTTGACATGGTTTTGAGGATTAAAATGTGTTTCATGTGAACGTTGCACATTAGAAGTGGTTTAACAAAGACTTTTAGTATCACAGCCATGATTTAGCCTTTATTTTTAACTGAACTGTATCGAATCGATTTGAATTATATCATATCAAATCGAAAGTGTACTATATCGGTATATGTATCATATCGTGACCTGTGTATCGAGGTATGTATCATATCGGCAACTTCTTAATGATACCCAGCCCTAGTCTAGAACAACCAAATACACAACAAAACCTGCCCATGTTTCTGATGCTACTAAAGCCAATGACATAGTGTGCCCGGTGTCATGGCGGCGTAGGTACTGTTGCCATGGGGGACACGTGATGGTGCAAAGCCTCTATACCGCGCCGCAGGAGAAATTCCCTAACTGCACACACCCAAAGTTGTGTCAAACATATTACAATAATTCACTTATTAATATATAAAATAAAAGACACCTAACCCTGACTTAACCCTCACACATCCCACCTCCCCGGAAACAGGAAAGCCTCGAGCAGGGACCAACAGCCCTATGTAACAGTAACCAAAACATCGTGATATCGTATCGTCAAAAGTCTTGCAATAATATCGAAGGCTATCACAATATATCGAATTACAAGTCTCTTTGCTCAGATGAATAGTGATGTGTTTTTTATGTCTTTCTTTGTCATTTTAATGTCTACCTTATTCTGTAAAGCACTTTGAATTACTTTATGCATGAACTGTGCTATACAAATAAACTTGCCTTGTGTTACCATTGTGCAGCAATACCTATAAAACTAGGAAACTACAGAGACCATGACCCTTTGGTGTTTAAAGTGCAGACTAAACTAACTGTATTTCCCCAAATCTGTATTCATTAATATTGTAACTGGATTTGACTGATTAATCTTAAAGCCCCACACTCAAGGTCAGGGGTAGTCCTCAGTCATTTTCACTGTGGGTCGATTTGAGAATTGGAAAATGTGGTAGCGAATAGAAAGTAGTGTAGTTTTTATGACAAGAAGCACTACTGAAATGGAACATGTGTTAAAATGTGGTAAACCTCTGCAAGTGTGTAGGGTGATTCTGCACTTCTGTGGGTCATTTTCATTGCTGCAAACTGGGTGACGGTGAAACAGGGGACTGTTAACCACACATCCGCTGTGCTCAAAATGCTCTACTATACTCTTCCACTTGAATGTTACTGCAGTTATATTTTATGCCTGATATTCAGTGCTTACAACTTTCAATTCAGTTTGTGTTTTACAGTCACTTCATATTTGTCTGATATCAGAAATAGCAATGCTTGTCAGAAAAATCACAATTAGATCATTTCCCAGAATCATTCCATTTCCAACCACATTCATAATTAGTCCACGTGGGTGAAGTGTCTTGCTTAAGGACACAACTAAAATATGGATTTGTTGAAACTATACCTAAGGCTGGCGGACGCACGCTCTAACCACTAGGACACATTTAGTCTAGTCTAACGCGATGATCTCTTGATTAGGGGTGTGCAAAAATATTGAAATATCGATGTTATTAATGATGATACAGTATTGATATCGTCGGCTGCTGTATAGATATATCACCAAGCGGATTTTTTGGTATATTTTAGTAAATTATATATTTTGTTACAGTGCTACAGTATTGTTGCGTGTTTAGAGGAAGGAAACTAGTTTATGTGACACCTTTGACATTTTCACTGTTTTGATGATTAAACTGTTTGTGTTTCGTATGAACTTTAAACAAGACGTGGTTTAACAAAGACTTTTTGTATCACAGCCACAATTTTGATTTTTTTATATTGAACTGTGTCGAATCGATTTGAAATATATCGTATAAAATCGAAAGGGCACTGTATCGACATATGTATCATATCATATCATATCTTGACCTATGTATTGAGGTATGTATCATATCATATCAGGACCTATATACCAGGTATGTATCATATCATATTGTGATCTATGTATCGAGGTATGTATCGTATCATATTGTGACCTATGTATCGAGGAATGTATCGTATCATATTGTGATCTATGTATCGAGGTATGTATCGTATCATATTGTGATCTATGTATCGAGGTATGTATCGTATCATACTGTGACCTAGGTATTGAGGTATGTATCGTATCATATTGTGATCTATGTATCGAGGTATGTATCGTATCATACTGTGACCTATGTATCGAGGTATGTATCGTATCATACTGTGACCTATGTATTGAGGTATGTATCGTATCATACTGTGACCTATGTATTGAGGTATGTATCATATCATATTAGGACCTATGTATCAAGGTATGTATCGTATCATATTGTGACCTATGTATTGAGGTATGTATCGTATCATATTGTGATCTATGTATCGAGGTATGTATCGTATCATATTAGGACCTATGTATCGAGGTATGTATCGTATCATATCATGACCTATGTATGAGGTATGTATCGTATCATACTGTGACCTATGTACGAGGTATGTATCGTATCATATTAGGACCTATGTACGAGGTATGTATCGTATCATACTGTGACCTATGTATGAGGTATGTATCGCATCATATTAGGACCTATGTATCGAGATATGTATCGTATCATACTGTGACCTATGTATCGAGATATGTATCGTGTCATATTGTGACCTATGTATCAAGGTATGTATCGTATCATATCGTGACCTATGTATCGAGGTATGTATTGAATCATATCAGGACCTATGTACGAGGTATGTATTGCATCATATCGTGACCTATGTATCGAGGTATTTATCGAATCATATCAGGACCTATGTATCGAGGTATATATCGCATCATATTAAGACCTATGTACGAGGTATGTATCGTATCATATTAGGAACTATGTATCAAGGTATGCATATCATCAGCAACTTCTTAATGATACCCAGCCCTACTCTTGATTACTGCATAGTAAGTTCACATTTGTCTCATGCACTCCAGTAAGCTTGTGGAACTTCTCA
The DNA here is from genome assembly GCF_026225935.1 of Boleophthalmus pectinirostris. NCBI lineage: Eukaryota > Metazoa > Chordata > Actinopteri > Gobiiformes > Gobiidae > Boleophthalmus > Boleophthalmus pectinirostris. The sequence goes on along the minus strand of NW_026571447.1, from coordinate 3,279,660 downwards.
CACATGTGCAAATGAAATATTGGACGATGTAATGGCACAAATATCTGTGTGTGTTACATTATTACTGAGCTACTCTATAGGTATGATTGTATACTTTTGTGACGTGAGGAATGACAAGGCATTTCTAAATAAAATAGATTATTACTATTTATTAGACTAATACATAAGGTAAATGTGGAGGTAAATAAAACAATGTCGTAGAATGCGTTAAATTGTGGCATTAGGCCAAAACACACACATTTAGCAAGTAGCAACAGCAGCAATTTCTGATGTACCATCATTTTCTCCAGGAATAACAAAATCTCCTGTTTTATTCTGCATAAAAACATCTAATGCTGTAGTTTAGATCTGCACAAACATTCTGAAATGTGATTCTTGTATCAGTTTGTCAGTTCAAATGTCAGTCTTTCTGTGTGGGTAAAATGTGAACTTGAACAGAATCTAAACATAAATCAGAAATAGCAATGCTTGTCAGAAAAATCACAATTACATCATTTCCCAGAATCATTCTATTTCCAACAACATTTATAATTAGTCCACGTGGGTGAAGTGTCTTTAGTCAATTTTGGGTGAAGTGTCTATAGTATATTTTAGTAAATTATTTTGTTACAGTACTACAGTATTGTTGTGTGTTTAGAGGAAGGAAACTAGTTTATGTCACACATTTGACATTTTCACTGTTTTGATGATTCAAATGTTTGTGTTTCATATGAACTTTAAACAAGAAGTGGTTTAATAAAGACTTTTTGTATCACACCCATGATTTAGACTTTATTTTATATTGAACTGTGTCGAAACGATTTGAAATATATTGTATAAAATCGAAAGGGCACTGTATTGACATATGTATCATATCATATCATACTGTGACCTATGTATCGAGGTATGTATCGTATCATATCATATAATTAAATTGTGGAATTAGGCCAAAATTGAAAGCAAATGCACTTAGAAGGCCCATATTACGCTATTTTCAGATCTAGGTTATAATGTTGTTTCCTCACCACAAACAGACCTGGAGTTGCGTTCTTTTTCATTCGCACGTTTAACACAAACCCTGCTGATTTAGACTGAGACTTCTCTTAAACAGAAAACCCACACCTTGTGAGGTCTTGTGTACAAAAATATATACAAAAAGTATTCCACTGTGTTTTTAAACTTCATACACATTCATTTAAATCATTTGGATCATTTTAACCCTGGAATTGCAAATCTTCATTAAACAAAAGGCAGGCGGTAGCTGTTGCCATAAACTGGTAGTTTCTCAACAGAGGTGGAACAGAGCATTTTGAGCTTTGAAAATGTGGGCAAAACCATAATAAAGAATGACTCAGTCTCATTCATGTCTGAATGAAACAAAATACAAATCCAGATATGCTTTTGATAAGCCATTAAAACATGTCTTAAAGCTCACAAGAATCCATTTTGTGTAATATTGGACCTTTAAAGTTGGTGAATGTATGTACTAACCACTGGGACACTCTGGTCTACCTTGATAACCTCTTGATTACTGCTTATCTTATACACACACATTTGTCTCATGCACTCTATTGTACGCTTGTGGAACTTCTCACAAATATGCAAATCAGTTAGTTCTGCTGAAAAAAGTTGCAAGTTAATATTGTTAATCTTGTATAATAATGGCACAAATAACAGTGTTTTACATCAGTTTTGAGCATGCAGTTTGCAGCCTAAGGGAGATGGCTTTTCTTAGTGTCACCATGACGTTTTCAAAAGTCAGGAACAACATGTACTTTTGTGATGCTAGAATGGGACATAACACTATAAATGAGTCTAATAAATAGTAATGATATGAATAGTAATGAACACTGTAACATCATGTTTGGTCAAAAATAAGTTCATGTAATTTTGTTTATATTTGAGACCTCCTTTATCATATAAATAAACATTGTGAAAAATATTCATACTGTACATTAGGGCTGGGTATCATTAAGAGGTTGCCAATACGAGACATACCTCGATACACACTCCACGATACGATACATATCTCGATACAGTGCACTGTGCAATTCGATACGATACATTTCAAATCGATTTGATACAGTTCAATTTAAAAAAAAAATGGCTGTGATACTAAAAGCCTTTGTTAAACCACGTCTTGTGCAAAGTCCATATGACACATACACATTTTAATCATCAGAACAGTGAACATGTAAAATGTGCTGCATAAACAAGTTTCTTTCCTCTAAACAAGCAACAAAACTGTAGCACTGTAACAAAATAATTTAGTAAAATATACCAAAAAATACTCTTGGTGATATATCAATACAGCAGTCCCCGATATCGATAGTGTATCATCACATTAAACGATATTGTAATAATATATCGATATTTTGTTATTTTTGCAAAACCCTACTGTACATACTATACAGCAAAGTCACTGTCAAACTGTTTCACTGTGTAAGTGTCACTGCACGATCCTGATCAACACTAAACAGGAAATCTAAAGCTCTTCTAGATCATTTCAAACAAACACATGTTGACTGGAGCTTAGTGATATATTTTTCTTATAATGGATGGAAATCTGGGCAAAATCATGCAAATAATGATGTCAGTTTCTGCCTTTTACCTTTGCACGAAAACTTATTTTTGGCTCATGATACAAAGGCAGAGTACAGGAACTGACAAATAAGGGTCAAAGGGCAATTTTGGCTCAATATATTTTCATTATAGGAACCACTTGTCAAATTTTTGGGAGTTCTACCTACTATACTTTTGTCTGGACAAAACTGAAACTTTGCAGTATTTTTTTTTCCACTTTCACTTTCACACTCTGGAGAGTTAATGGCTTTTACTTTTGTAGGGCAGTAATACACAGGGCAAATGTGGAGGTAAATAAAACAATGTGGCGGAAAAACGGCTTTATATTGTGGCACTGGGCCGAACGTGGGCCGTGAAAGTAAATGCATTTCATTGTCATGCACATAGAATAATGCTGGTTTTGCACACTGCGCATATATTGACCTTCTTGGTGAGCTCCGGAGCGTTGGCCCCGTCCAGCCGGTCCACCCTCTGCCCCCCGCGGAAGAACACGAACGTGGGCACGGAGCTGATCTCGTACTTCTCCGACACCTCCGGCACCGCTTCGGCCTCCAGCCTCACGAACGTGCTGCCGGCGTGCTGCGCTGCCAACACGGCCATCACGTCGTTCATCTGCGCGCACTGCGGAGCCCACGCCGCCTGGAAGTGCACCACGGTCAGGCATTTCCCAGATTTAGCCAAGATTTCCTCAAACTGTTGCTGCGACGCTGCTTCCACGAGATTCGCCATTTTTTACTTCTATGTGCTTCCGGTGCCGCTGACCTCACTTCCGGCTTGCTTCTGGTAGCTTCGGAAGTGTGTGCATGTTTTGGATTCTTTTTTTAAAAATTAAGAAACAGCTGCCGACACTGGATAAGCGCGGGGAATATAGTGACTACTGAGGTAACGGATAACAGGCACGACACACGTGTTTTTCAGTCTAAATATCCGTTCTAAACGTCCAAACACGTGATTTGACGGTGTTTTTCTGGAGCCTAGCTTTAGCTTTAGCTCCTGCGCCTGAGCCGGCGGAAGCTAACGGCTCTCGTTAGCATCAGCAGCGGCTCAGAGCCAAAAAACATGTTTATGCCCCGAGAATAATGCGGGAGAATCAACCACTCTGTTTATTCTTTAGCTAAGATTCCCAGGAATTTGAAATTCAAGATAATGAGTGGTTACATGTTAAAACAGGCTGAAAGTGTCTCTTTTTGTTTTAATAATAATCTAAGCATAATCTTTGTTTATTCCAAGGCTTCACGGCCTGTGACACCTTCATGAACCAAAACAACCACGTTAATAAAGTAATCTAGTGACTTTCACACTGTATATTAAAGCTCCACTACGTAACTTTCCTGATGGTCGTCCTCCTGCTTATAATGTCATGCACATGTTATTGCTTTAGTTGGAATGTTCCACAATATGGTGGTAAAGTTGTCTATCTTGTATTTATTCAATAAAAAAAATAAATACTTGGTCTGACCATAGACTGTATAAAGAATACACATTATACAGAAGTCTAGGTTTAATGCCATAATATGGAATGTTCCAAGTGAAGCACTAACATCTGTCTGGAGAAAGAAAGTTACATAGTGCACCTTTAAGAAGGCTTTGCTGTCTGAAAACATTGCTGCCTGAAAACAGGAATTCTCACCGTTGGTGTGATGTTTTTGGTCTGGTGACTTCCTTAGCAATGCTAGTTATGAGGGTAAACTTCAGTATCATGTAATGAGCAGTTTAAATCATGAAATTCGGCCAAAGTAATGTCACAAGTGACTCACACAACAATAGATCAACACATCAGGAAGTTAGAGATGACTAAGCTGACTGCCGCACATGTCCATTTAGAAACAGATACTCTATTGATCTGAGTGAAATTCAAGTTTTGCTGCAGCAAACTGTTGCAGTTTTGCTGCAATATTTACACTGAGCTTCTGAGTGGCCTTTGTGGTTCAGTCAACTGTCTCAGGGTATATTCCACTCTCTTCGAGTGTTTTGGTTGTATTATATGATTAGATGATGTATATATTTCTCTCTAAAAGGACCACATTTGAATGTGGGAAACCCATCCACAGGAAAGACCATGAAGGCTCAGATTTATGTTGTTGACTGTAGCTAGTTTGGCTTGGTTTAGTTTAGTGGACAGATGCTGCTTAAAGTGCCGAAGTTGTAGGCCAGGGCTGTTCAAATGTTTTTGACTGAGGGCTGAAGAAAGTGTTAGTCTTTCAGATGGAAGAATTTCACATTGTTTTTACAGAACCTATGTACCTTTAGGCTTGGGACACTAGATTTTGGTCTGTATAATGACATAGTATGGTGTTATTGAGGTTATAGTTTAAGAAGAAACACTTCCAGTAAAAGTAAACACAGGGGCAGCCTTACTTTGGGAAATTTGCAAAGTGTTTTCTGAGAGAGAGAGAGAGAGAGAGAGAGAGAGAGAGAGAGAGAGAGATTTTATTTATTTATATTATTACATAATTACATTATACTATTTATTTTATTTATTTATTTTGAGGTAAGTATTTGAAATAAAAACCTCAAGATTTATTTATTTATTTGCAATTCATTTTTTGAATGTCAAAGAATCTAAAGTGCAGGTAAAAACTAACCTTTAACATCAATTTTGGTAAGTAATACTCAAGATGATGGGTATGATTAATCGATTAATCGATAATTGATCATTAAGAATTTCATTGATTACGTTCATTTTAATCGACAAACCGAATGTAGGTTGCTGTGCGTAGCGTAGAGTGACCAAACAGGGTCAGTACGTGTAGCTCTCTGCACTCAGAAGGAGCGAGACAGTCGATCAGTCTGCAGCGTACTGAAGTGCAAATGCGAATGTTGTGCAATGGTGACTTGTACAAGAAAGTCCACGCTTTCTGTTCGGGACAAGTGGGAGGCCATGTGCACAGTGTATTAAGCAGCACATATGTTTCGGTGTCCAGTGGGAAAAAGTTGCGCAAAACTGAATTAAACACATTATAATCTAAAACGGATTGATGTGGCTCTATATTCATTACGGTTTATATGTCGTAAAGTTGAATTTATTTATGCAGATTAGTAGTGCAGATAGTAATAATAATGATGATAATTTTAATATAAAAACGTTAATGATTAATCAATAATTGATCGTTAATTTTTCCGACGATCGATTAAGAAAATTTCACCAAATGCCCATCCTTACTCAAGATGAAACTTAAAATACAGGACTTTCTCTATCATAATTGTAAGTATGTATGAGCAAACGGTGAGGGGGGTTTGTGTGCATGCATGTTTGAGTCACGTTTTGCGGTAATGACATTAATGATGACGTCAGCTCCAATTGGGCAACGCAGTTTTAGGAAAACAAAACTTAACTATGTATTGCCTCATATATTTGATGTAGAAAGTAGTAGAAATCAAACAGGTCATTGCATTAAAACAGCAGGCATTTTTATATGGGACATTGTAGTGTTTCATGCATCTTCACTAATATTATTTTTGTAGTAGTGTTGTCACAGTACTAACATTTGAACATTAGATTCCCTGTCCTAGTAAGGAGGCTGTTATGTGTTGGTATGAATAAGACTAAAATCACCATAACCAGCCCACGCTCACAGGGTTTCATGATGACTTGTTTTGCAGAAGCACGATGGAGGAGCAGCCCACAGACATAGAGGTGACCGTGAAGACGTTAGATTCTCAGAGCAGAACTTACAACGTCCGAGCACAGGTGAAAACTACAACAACACTATACAGTTATGGGAAAAAACTACGACAACAACAACACTATACAGTTATGGGAAAAAACTACGACAACAACAACACTATACAGTTATGGTTAAAAACTACAACAACAACAACACTATACAGTCATGGGTAAAACAACAACAACAACAACACTATACAGTTATGGGAAAAAAATGCAACAACAACAACACTATACAGTTATGGGAAAAAACTACAACAACAACAACTCTATACAGTTACGGGTAAAAACTACAACAACAACTCTATACAGTCATGGGTAAAAACTACAACAACACTGTACAGTCATAGGTAAAAAAAAAAAATATAACAACACTGTACAGTCATGGGTGAAATTGCAAAATGATGAAATAGAAGATTATTATAAAATACATTCACTCCTGACTTTATTCCTTGTAAAGCAGGGTTATTGTGCAGTTACAATCTGTACAAATGTAATTTAAGCCAGTTAAGGTTCCATAGTGGTCCATAAGCGTATACAAGTCTATGTGCTCTTATGCTTCCCTTTTGGCCAGCACCTTTGTTAACTGTCCCTGACTCTGATTATGCTCATTATAGTGGGACTTTTCTTCTGAAAGCATTATGTAAAATTGACTTTTCAGAGTTTTGAAATGTTACAATTAATTGTTACCTCTCACTATTTATTCACCTGAAGTTGTATTTGGAGTGATTTGTGCTTACGTTTACGGTGACGTCAGCTCCAATTGGGCACCACAGTTTTAGGAAAACAAAACTGAACTATATCTTACTTCAGATATTTGATGTAGAAAGTAGTAAAAATCAAATAGGTCAATGCATTAAAACAGGAAGTATTTTTATATGGGACATTGTAGGATTTCATGCACCTAAACTAATATAGGTTTTGTAGTAGTGTTGACACAATACAAACTTTTCACTTAATTTTGATATTAAGGAATAGACACATGCCAATACTATGATTATATATTTGATATAGAAAGTAGTAAAAATAAAGACCAATATATAAATAAATAAATTCATGAATGAGAGGGTGCGTCCAAATGTTTTATTCATAGTCAGCAGTGTGAGAGATGAAGTTTGGACCTCTCATTCCATGTCTTCTGACTCACTCACTCACTCACTCACTGACTCACTCACTCACATGCCTTCTCCTTCTGCTCTTCTGCTGTGGTCCACTGAAATCCTTATATTCCCAATAAAATCATTAGGTGACCAAAATAGAAGTCTCCATTAATTGTAATTGATTCAAGGTTTAAAGGGCTACAGTCCTGCACAGAATTATTAAAACTAGTGAAAATACGTCAGTGAATTAAAACAGCAGGTATTTTTATATGGGGCATTGTAGTATTTCATGCTCCTAAACTAATATAGTTTTTGTAGTAGTGTTGTCACAGTACTAACATTTCACTTAATTTTGATATTAAGGAATAGACCCATGCCAATACTATGATTATATATTTGATATAAAAAGTTTTAAATATAAAGACCAAATAAATAAATAAAATGAAATAAATAAATTCATGAATGAGAGGGTGCGTCCAAATGTTTTATTCATAGTCAGCAGTGTGAGAGATGAAGTTTGGACCTCTCATTCCATGTCTTCTGACTCACTCACTCACTCACTCACTGGCTCACTCACTCACATGCCTTCTCCTTCTGCTCTTCTGCTGTGGTCCACTGAAATCCTTATATTCCCAATAAAATCATTAGGTGACCAAAATAGAAGTCTCCATTAATTGTAATTGATTCAAGGATTAAAGGTCTACAGTCCTCCACAGAATTATTAAAACTAGTGAAAATACGTCAGTGAATTTAAACAGCAGGTGTTTTTATATAGGACATTGTAGTATTTCATGCACCTAGACTAATATAGTTTTTGTGGTAATGTTGTCATTATACTAACATTTCACAAAATTTTGTTATTAAGAATAGATCCATGCCAATCTTATGATGATAACAAAAAAAAAAACACACCTTCTGTATGTAACAGTGTGTGATTTTCCACATTGAATGATAGTACTTTCTTTTCTATTCCCATGTTGTTTCATATATACTAGTCTATGTGCTCTTATACTTGTTCTGATACAGCTCAAGATCATTCTAAAACTATTAGGGGTGTGCAAAAATATTGAAATATCGATATATTGTATCGTTTAATGTCATTATATATTATCAATATCGCGAGCTGCTGTATCAGTGTATCACCAAAACAATTTTTTGGTATATTTTACTAAATTATTTTGTTACAGCGCTACAGTTTTGTTGCTTCTTTAGTGGAAGGAAACTCGTTTACGCGACACACTTGACATTTTCACTGTTCTGATGATTAAAATCGGTGTGTTTCATATGAACTTTGCGCAAGAAGTGGTTTAACAAAGACTTTTAGCATCACAGCCACAATTTAGCCATTATTTGTTACTGAACCGTATCGAATCGAATTGAAATATAGCGTATTGAATTGTATCGAATCGCAAACTCACTGTATCGGGATATGTATCGTTGCCTATGTATTGGGGCATGTATCGGGTCGGCAACTTCTGAATAGTTTTTAGGGCTGGGTCCCTAAAAACTATTCAGGAAAGGCTCATTTCTGTCCTGTCCTTTGTAGTAGTTTAGTAAATTCCTCACTCTGTGTTGTGTGTTTTGCTTTGCAGCTGACAGTGAAAGAGTTCAAGGAGCACATAGCGCCCTCTGTTGGCATCCCCATTGACAAACAGAGGCTGATCTACCAGGGCCGTGTACTGCAGGATGACCGCACGCTTCACGACTACAGTAAGGCACTAACAGCATCGATACTTTGCAGTAACATCATGCTGAGGGTGTTCTACATGTATCTCTATTGGCAAAACTTAAAACAGTTACCAGTTACATGTGAGAGACTTGCTTAAGCTCACGAATCATCTCACCTGCTGGAGTTCCAACCCAGTCAAAGTATCAATAACAGATGAACACATTATATTCTGGATTAGAGATGATCAAACAGCCTGAAGCGTTTATATCGGGGATCGGACGAGACGAGACGAGATTTAACTGAACTAATACATAAATAAATAAATGGTGCCGTTCACTTTACAATTTAAAAGTTGTATGGAGGATTTTTTTTGTTTTGTTTCAAATTGTAAATGAAAGTTCAAAATGGCATTATAGAGATGGAGCAGCTTTGTAATTATGATGTCCCCCCCCAAAAAAAAGAATGAAAATCCATCAGTTGTAGACGTGGTGGGGCCAGCTAAACATTAGCCAATAGAAAATGAGGCTGTCACGTTATCTATTGCCTGTAGGTTGTCAATCAAACTCCCTACGTTTCTAGTGTAACTTATTTGCCGGCGCTCTGGGATTGCATGGTTTACGTTCGTCTCTCCCGCATTCCACATACACAAGACGCCATTTACTCAAACAACACAGCGGTTCTTAGCGGCTTTTGTCAACTGGAGCTTCTTCACAGTTAGCACAGGTTTGTTGCAATGGCAGACAAGACCGTTTTTGAGGTCGCTGAAAGAAGAAGAGAAGGGGAAAAGGAGCGAAGCCAAACTAAGGTGATTCTTGGAGATTCCCTCCAGCGATGGTGCACTGAAGCAGACGAAGGGTCTAAAAAGTGTTAACCCTGTCATTCAATCAATCAATCAATCAATCAATCAAATTTTATTTTTAAAACACTTTTTATTTAAAAAAAAAAGTAACACAAAGTGCTTTGTGATGATTAGTAGACCAGGGTTATTTTCACAGAAGAGAAGTCCTGAGGGCAAATTTGAGGAAAAGTTTACTAAGATGAATGTTGAGTTCTAAGCATTCCAATTTGCATATTAATATGGAACTTGTTTTTTCCATTTTTAAAAATTTAAAAATGTCTAACGTAATCAATAAAACAAAATAACACTGGTCTCAGAATATATGAGTGTTAAAATAGTGCAGGAGTCGTAATATGATATTTTTATGTCCTCTTTAGAAGCATTAAGGGCTTTGTGTGCTAGCTGCACTAATATATCTGAGTGAAGGTGTAAGGCTACATTCTGTCACGTTTAGAGCATTTTACATTTGCAAAGTTGTTTAATAGAACAAAGAACCATATACAAAAAATCCAAACAGACACTGAAAATGACAGAATGATCCAACCAAAACTGGACTCAGCAGACTGCACCTATGACACCCGGAGCTTACTCCCAGACCATTGCCTGTACCTGGATTCTCCATCAGACCTGGTCCCTGCTGGGCCCTGCTACTCCCTGGTGAGCCACCTCCAGACAAGAATCTCTGTCTGGGGTGGTTTCCTTCTGTTCTTGCCTCTGTGCCACCGCTGGACATAGTTCTCTGTCCGGGGTGGTTACCTGTTCCCCGAGACCTCCCTGTGATGTCACACAGCAGCTGCTTCCTGCTCATCTCCTGGACTCCATTAAGCAGGTTTTTGCTCCTCACCTGAGGCCCTCTTTACACACTGTCTTGTCTTTGTTGGGGTCCATGTCCCCTAGTTCTCTGGACTCGTCACTGCAGACTTCTGAGCTGTCACCTTTACATGTGGAGTCTCTGGGTGTTTCCAACCAGCCCCTGCCGCTGTTGGATTTTAATTTTTTTTTCCCCGAAATCTACTGGTTCTCCCTTCTTAGCCTCTGGACCTTCCTGGTTGTTTTCTAGTTGGTCCTCCCTCCACCCTTCCTGGTCCGTGTGTGATCCGCCTCTTGAAGGGGGGATAATGTCATGGTGTTAATTTTCATTGAATTATTTTATTATTACTGATTGGATTTTTGTGTTTTTGTGTATCATTCTTTGTTATATTAAAGTACTTCGCAAATGCAGTCCTGCATTTTGGGTCCTCCGTCTGCTCTAAACGTGACAACATGCACCATTGACAGGCCTATAGACAGGTATTCAATACTCCATCCAATCCTTTATTGATTAATTTAGACACTGGAATATGCGCAAATTCACTTGGCAGAAGCACTGTTTGTCTTCATTTCGTAGTTTTACAAATTCATAAAAGTCAGTGACATGAGGCTCAATGTATTCATTGAACATCAATATACGACTGAGAAATGAGTGTAGGATTTCAACACCTTTGGCAGCAAGTGAGCAGTAGTGAGTAAACCTTTTTCAGTTCCAAAACATGCCCATTTGCTGCAGACTTCCTTAAAGGGATAGTTCGGATTTTTTGACATAAATCTGTATGGCATCCCCATCATCAGTGTTGTGCATCCACACCGACTTACCCCCGAAAGCGTCCGGTGAGCCGAGATACTGGCCCGTTTTGGTGCTGAGGAAAGTAGTTCGGCAAGTTGTGTGGGGACTGTTTACTAAAGCGTTTTTCTTCTCAAAGCAATATGTGTTCAAAAGAGTGATACATTTGCATCACAAAACCATCGTCGCCAAAAAAGTCAGACCTCATAATCGCTTGGCGCTATTTTCTCTCCGTACGTACCACTGCGCGCGGCCGCCAGGTGACAGCCGCGCACGGATCCATCACTTTGTTCAGTTGTTCGGCAGTGTTTACATGCGCAGACCGCCGCCACGCGAGAGAGCTAACGAGAGAACTAGAGCCATAAGTATATGAGCTTGTATAAGATACATATAAATATATCTAAAAAATGGTGCGAACTCTTGATTATCCAGGCTGTAACAACATAAATCTGGCTGAATCTCCAAGCACATTTCACTGTTTTCCTGTCACGGACTTTGCGCTGAGGAAACTTTGGCTTCTTGCCTTTGGCTTCAATGTGGAAACCAAACCAAGTAAGAACGAAGAAGTGCCGCTATGTTTACAAGAGAACAGACTCAAGAATCAGCTGTAACTCTGTGTGCAGTAAATCATTCAGTGTCATATCACCAGTGAAGCTTCTACAAAACGTAACTTTATAAGTCGACTGTTATTACTATTGTAAATGTTGTGTACACTATTGTCAGCAGCTACGTGGACGTGTGGATGATTCTATGTTTCTATTAGTCGTCCATACTTCAGTCACAGTGTCGGCTCTATGTTCGCTGTATATGAGTTTATAAATGACGTGATGGTGATTGTCGCTCACTCGGTCTCTCACGGCTCCAGCTTCAACTTGTACCACTTCTCTGTCTTTTCTCTCTCTCTCTGCCCGTTCTAACTCCATCTGATGAAATTCGGCATCAGTATATTCGGGTTCATAAAGATCTCCCCTTGGGTTTGTGGTAAAGGCAAAGTCTTTATTGTCGGTGTCATACAAAAATGGGGAAAAAAATATATTTTCAAACTATAGACCAATTTCAATACTCTCTCAATTCTCAAAAATAATAGAAAAAATATTTGTTCATCGATTAGATAAATTCATAGAAAAATATGAGCTCCTAAGTGACCATCAATATGGATTCAGGAAAAATCGTTCCACCTCAATGGCTGTTATGGAATTGGTAGAAAATTTATCTACAGCAATTGATTCAAAGAAATACAGTGTGGGTATCTTTATTGACCTTAAGAAGGCTTTTGATACCCTCGACCATAATATATTATTGCAAAAATTAGAAAGATATGGACTGCGAGGACCTGTGCATGCCTGGTTACAAAGCTGTCTACAAAACCGATACCAGTATGTTGAAATAAATAATAAAAAATCTGTATTGTTGAAAGTAAATTGTGGAATTCCACAAGGCTCGACGCTTGGGCCAAAACTATTTATTATGTATATAAATGATTTATGTTCGGCATCAAAAATGTTCAATTATGTCCTCTTCGCAGATGATACCACCCTCTACTGCTCAGGTGAAGACCAAAGGCAGCTTTTTCAAATGGTGGAGAGGGAGCTGCAGAAAATAAAAGTTTGGTTTGATATTAATAAATTATCGCTAAACATAGAAAAAACTAAATTTATGGTATTTGCAAAGCGAAAAGTACAAAATCATGTACAAATTATGCTCAATAATCCACCACTAGAAAGAGTCTTTCAAAATAAATTTTTAGGAATAACCATAGATCATAATTTAAAACTGGAAATCACACATAAATACAATTAGGAACAAACTATCCAAAGTGATCGCAATTATATATAAATATAGATATACCCTAGATAAAAACAGTCTTTTTATTATATATAACTCGCTGGTAATGCCCTACATAACCTACGGTATTGAGATTTGGGGGCAATACATATAAGACGAATACAAAGCCAATCTTTACCCTACAAAAAAAGGCAATAAGAGCAATCACATTATCAACTTATAACGAACCAACCAATGCATTATTTATAAACCTTCAAACGCTGAAATTTTACGATTTAGTCGACCTGTACACTCTTAAAATCATGTTCAAAGTAAACAACAATCTCCTGTCGAAATCGTTACAGAACATGTTCAAAATCCGAAAGAGCCGATATGAGCTCAGAGGCACGACCATGTTTATTAAAAAAGAAAATCAGAACAAACATTATGAAATTTTGTAAATCTGTTAAAGGGGTGGAGCTCTGGAACAACTGTACAGAAAACCTAAAATTGTGCACCACTTTCTTTCACTTCATAAAGAAGTTTAAATGTTTAACTCTGGACAGATACATGAAATATGAGACTTAGTTTGTGCTGTAATACTTTATTGTTCTGTTACTGATTAGCTTGTTTCTTCCTGCTGTATTTATGAAGATGAACTGGTGTCAAGATGAAGCTCTGACAAAGGAATAAAGGGTAGGCATAATAAGCTTAAGCTTCAGCCTGCACCTTTTCGGTCTGTATATGTTAAATATGACTGTTTATGAATTCATGTCAAAATATACCTGTGACCGAAATAAATAAATAAATAAATAAATAATCAGACATGTTGTCGCTAACATTCCGAGCAGTAAACAAAGTGAACCAGGCTTATATACTTATGGCTCTAGCTCTCTCGTTAGCTCTCTCGCATGGCGACAGTCTGTGCATGTAAACACTGCCGAACAACTGAAGAAAGTGATGGATCCGTGCGCGGCTGTCACCTGGAGGCAGCGCGCAGTGATACGAACAGAAAGAAAATAGTGCCAAGCGATTATGAGGTCTGACTTTTTTGGCGATGATGGTTTTGTGATGCAAATGTATCACTCTTTTGAACACATATTGCTTTGAGAAGAAAAACGCTTTAGTATACAGTCCCCACACAACTTGCCGAACTACTTTCCTCAGCACCAAAACCGGTCGGTGTGGATGCACAACACTGATGACGGGGATGCCATACAAATTTATGTCAAAAAATCCAAACTATCCCTTTAAGTCATTTATCAACCACATTATTATTTTTCCCTTGTCATCATTTGCTTCTCCTCTTGACTGTGATGCTTTTCTTGTAACAGTCGGGATGGTACTGCCAAATCACTTACCCCTGCCACACGTACAGAAAGACTATGATCACACTTTGCACCCTCAGTTAATTGTTGACTGAAGGCCTTGTCCCACTTTAAGATCACATTTGTTAAAATTCATTTTGTTAATTTCTCAATATCCTACAGTTGCATATAATTATTAGTTTTGGTTAATTTATCACATTAGACATTGTTCATTTATATATACCTTTCCATTCCTCATACTTACCTGCAGCTCCACACGGTCCAGACAAAAGAGGAGGCGAGTTTTAAAAACTTGGAGGAGGTTATGGGCTGGACCATTTGGCGGGGAGAACTGGTTTAAGTTCTTTTTCATTATTTTTACCTCTGCCAAGGAGGTTATGTTTTTGCCGGCGTTTGTCTGTTTGTTTGTTTGTCTGTTAGCAACATAACTCAAAAAGTTATGGACCGATTTTGATTAAATTTTCAGGATTTGTTGGAAATGTGAAAAGGAAGAACTGATTTCATTTTGGGGGTGATCCGGAAGAAATCCTGGATTCTGGATCAGTTTGAAATTTTAGTTAACATTGTGGTAAATGGGGCCAAAAATTTTGTTTCTCAATATCTCGGTTAATTATTGACCAAACCCCATGAAATTTGACTCAGGGATGGACAATGGGATCCTCTTTCATAGTCCAAATTGAAAGATACGAGACAAATATTTATGGAAAACACAATTAATATGAGGGGGACTATAGTCCTTGGCAGAGGTCTGCGCTCTCTGACTGCTTTTCTAGTTTTATATCTGGTTTTATAGTTTATTTTCAATGCACTGTTTAGTTTATGTTAAATATTTTGATTTTAAAAGGGGACTTGGGCTCAGGAAAAGAAATCCTCGGTTTGCTTTGAAGAGAGACCTGGACCTGATGCTCACCTGGGGGAGGTACTTCCTGCTGGGTGGGGTATAAAAGCAAAGCAGGTGGCATCAATTGGGAGACTTCTGTGCAGATTTGTGCAGGTTGTTTAGTGCTTTTGATTTGAGTTACTTCTTTTCCTTTTATTTGTACTTTCTTTTGCGTTGCTCCAGAAGTCTGTTTTAAAATAAATTTGACAATTGTTGTGGTTTTCGTCTGCCTCCTAACATTGCTATGAGTGGAGGAGCTGGCCAGACATGGTCGGAGTTTCTTTCATGGATTGTTAATGTTGTTGGCAAAATAAGCAGAGCTTCCTGTCTGTTGATCATGTCCTACTTCGTAGCTGTGAGCTAATTTGAGGTATGGTTATGGTTGAATGTGATGTTTTTTGTCATAGTTTTATTTTACCCTTATCTGTAAAAGTTGTAAAACACTTCTTTTGCCCATGTACTTCACCTTTATTGTCAAAATCCTGTGGATCTGGTCAATATTGGCAGCATCTTGAAATTTCTGTCTTCTGCAGACACTTTTAAGTGATTGCAGGCCTTGAGTTGTTCCTCTGTAAATGTTCTTGTCTTGATTCTTGATTCTTCTCTAGATTTCTGGCAAATGATACAATCTCCATAGGAAGGACTGAACATGGAACATCTCAAACAAACACACTTTTCCATTTTTCTCCACCACCGCAGTATGAATAACTAGTAACTCCGTCACATGTATTGTATGACAACATTTCAGTAAATAACTATCGGCTCTGTTCTCAATAAAGAATGAAAGCTGTGGAAAAAGTGATAAATGACTTCTAGGAATAAAATTGAGCAATATAGCTATATATTGTATTTGTTCCAGTATGCTAATTAGGAGTCACGTGGTGATTTCTATCTTAGTTATAATATTTATCTGATTTTGTGTACAGTCCCTGACAAAAGTCTTGTCACTTATCCATTTTGTAGAAACAAAAGTTTATAACCTGACTTTAAATTAATCGATTGGTTTTAGAAATGTCTCATATGAAAGCTAAAACCCTCCCAAATTATGCTCAATATACTAAAATAAATTTGCTTCACTGAAAAAAGATTGATCATTCAATGAACACAGAAAGGTCAGATTTTGGCAAGACAAAAGTCTTGTCGCCTTGTCATATGATGCACCCAATCCTAGATTACAGCCTCACCTGTGATCAGTTACTGATCAATCAATTAGTGGGTGTGTATAAAAAGAACCCAGCACACCAGACCTTCACATCAACTGCAACTTGACCTCTGACAACATGCCTAAGATCCACCCTGAGACCAAAGCGTTAATTATCAAGAGGCTGAAGACCAGATCCACTGCTGAAGTGGCTGACACCTTTAATGTGTCTCAGCGTCAAGTACAAAGAATAAGAAAAAGTTCTGAAATGACTGGAGATGTTTTTGACAAGCCCAGGTCCGGCAGACCCCGCAAGACAACTGCTCGGGAGGACCGTTCAAATCCAAGGCCAGCCCCTTTTCCACTGCAGCAGACTCCACCAGGCCTGGTCACCTCAAGTCCCTGTGTCAACCAGAACAGTTTGTAGAATTCTGTCTCCAAATGGCCTCCATGGTCGAATCAGTGCACAGAAACCAGCACTAAACAAAAGGCAATTAAAAAAACGTGTGGCATTTGCCAAGGCCCACAGCCTGCTAAAAGGACGGACACTGGAAAAGTGGCAGAAGGTGGATTTCTCAGATGAATCCTCGGTCGAATTACATCACAGCCGCTACAAATATTGCAGGAGACCTACTGGAGCCCGCATGGATCCAAGATTCACCCAGGAAACAGTTAAGTTTGGTGGCAGAAAAATCATGGTCTGGGGTTCCATCCAGTATGGGGGTGTGCGAGACATTTGCAGGGTGGAAGGCAATATCAACAGCCTAAAATATCAAGAAGTATTAGCTCCTCTTACATTCCCAACTATAAAAGGGGTCGAATTTTGCAGCACGATGGTGCTCCATCGCATACTTCAATCTCTACATCAAAGTTTCTCAAGGTGAAGAAGATCAAGGTGCTCCAGGACTGGCCAGTCCCAGTCACCAGACATGAACATCATTGAGCATGTCTGGGGTAGAATGAAAGAGGAAGCATGGAAGGCAAAACCAAAGAATCTTGATGAACTCTGGGAGGCATGTAAGACGCTTTCTTTGCTATTCCTGATGACTTCATCAACAAATTGTATGAATCATTGTCGAACCGCATGGATGCAGTCCTTCAAGCTCATGGAAGTCATACAAGATATTAGATATGGATCTCACAGCACCACTACTTAATTCACTGACGTTATGCAACATATTTTTCTATTTGAAGTAAATTATTTGTTCAATTTTCGGTAGGCGACAAAACTTTTGTCTTGCCAAAATCTGACCTTTCTGTGTTCATTAAATGATCAATCTTTCTTCAGTGAAGCAAATTTATTTTAGTATATTGAGCATAATTTGGGAGGGTTTTAGCTTTCATATGAGACATTTCTAAAACCAATCGATTAATTTAAAGTCAGGTTATAAGCTTTTGTTTCTACAAAATGGATAAGTGACAAGACTTTTGTCAGGGACTGTATTTATGTATGTATATATTCTGGACATTTTATGAAATCCATTTATATAAAGGGAACTTTAATTGCTATGCTATTATTCAAATTAGCAGTCTTAAAACTATGAATCAAGGATATGGAATCAGCATCCTCGAATTATGGGAAGAAGCATGTTTACCAACGCCAAATTTGTCCTCAGAATTACTGTCAGTCTCCCTCATTTCCTTCAACCCACCCAAACCGCACAGCAGCCCAAATCCACCCACCACGAACAAGCCACCCATACAGTCACATGCACTCACCCACATGTGCGCACACACACACACACACACACGCACACACAGGCACTCTCATGCTAAAATACATAAAACTATATATAGTAAAACATATATGTTCTATGAATACATTATCCTACCATGCACCTCAAAGTCCGCTGTGTTTAGGATCCATGAATGATTATTCTTAGACCAAATATCATCATTAAAACCTATAATTTGGCTGTGTATTTTTATTACTTTGTGATTTCAAAAGTGAAGTTTCTGAAATAGATTATAAATCTTTCTTGTGCAACATTCTAGCTGATTAGCCTCCTACTGAACTGTATTTTCTCTCCTCTATATTGAATATTTATTGAAAATGTATTTTGTGATCTGGGGGAGGACTGGGGCACTAGGGACTGTCCAAAGAATAAACCACATTTCTGCTGTTTAGGAGGGATTTCACTGTAATAAAAAAAATGACAGATGAGACATTGTATAAAGAAGAAGTGTACAAGGAACTTCCTGTTCTAAGCCTTTATGCGGTGACAAATATTTTCCATATTAAAGTGGAACTAAACACTATAGGCAATTTCTTTGGCATTGTTTATTGTTCCTAGTCATTTTTTGGCAACTTGGCAGACTCTGTAAATTTGCAGCTTTCAGCTGAAAAATGGCCAAAGAGTTTGTGCTCCCTCCAGTGGCCTGTGCAATTTCAAGTAGTTAGTGACATCACACAGCACTGCACTGATCACATACAGGTGTTTCTGATACAAACAGAAACACCTTCTGATACAAACAGAAACACCTTTAGTCCTCCAGACACCACCCCTCCTCCCCCCTCACTCTCCCCTTTAGTCCTCCAGACACCGCCCCTCCTCCCCCCTCATTCTCCCCTTTAGTCCTCCAGACACCGCCCCTCCTCCCCCCTCACTCTCCCCTTTAGTCCTCCAGACACCGCCCCTCCTCCCCCCTCACTCTCCCCTTTAGTCCTTCAGGTAGTGTCCAGTTTAGCGGCTCTGTCTGACATGTGGGTGCGGGTGGAGTTTAGGTGTTTAGTCTGAACTGCTCTCTCTTCTCAGATGTTGGGGGTAAAGTCATTCACCTGGTGGAGAGAGCCCCTCCACCGGCCTCTCAGCCCGGCTCCGGCTCTGGCGCCTCTCCCGTTGATAGTGCTGGCTCCTCCTCCTCACAGCAGGGGGTGCCACAGGGACCACCACACGATCGAAATGCCAACAGCTATGTGATGCTTGGGACATTCAACCTGCCAGTCAATATCATGGACCCACAGCAAATACAGGTGAGAGACAAATGACAAATCCATAGTGTTCATTATGGATGCAACAGTACAGTCTTCCCACGACTGTGTGCAGGCTGAACACGTTTTCTGTTTTGATTCCTTCAGATGTCTGTCCAACAGATGGTGTCCGGAATGGGAGATTCCGCACGTAACGCGCGAGTGACCACATCCACCGGGGTATGAGTGACATCTCCTGAAATGTTGTTCGCAATTATCTGTGCATGTTTGACCTTTTCACACATCTTGTAATTGTAATGTAATTCCTCTTCGCCAGCAAAATGAAAGACAATGGAACTCAACAGTGCCCTTTTGCTCTGCTTCCGGAATATTTTTCAATAATTTTTCCCATAGACATAGCGAAAAATGTAAATATTAAGACTTACTCACTCAGGCTAACCAGCTATGTGCTAACTAATATCCATAACGTGGACGCTGTTTAAAACGCAAGATTCTGCAAGTTTTAATAACTAAAGTCATTTAAGAAGTTTGAGATTTGAAATCAAATTAAAGGTCTTGTGGTCATAAGTTACCACGTAGCTGATTATCACCAAGCAAGCTTTCAAACATTGTATATAAATTTTTTTCAGAATGTCTGTGAGAAAAATGAATGGGAAATTTAGTTCCAGAAGCAGGGGGTAGTCGGTCACTGAGCTTCATAAAACAATAATAATAATCCGTTGGGTTTCAAAGAGTGACAGTGCGTCGTGTTGTTTGATGTTGTGCAGAGTAACGGCTCAGTGAATGTGCACATCGATATGGAGCAGCCGGTGCAGAGTGAACCGCGACTGAGGCTCGTTTTGGCTGAAAATCTGCTGCGAGATGTCAACGAGATGATCAGTCGAATGGAGGTGAGACAGAGACTTTTTCTGTCTTAAAACATGAAAAACAGAAGCACTCCACTTACCTTATGCAATCTGAACATCCTAATTATATATTACATTCTTTTTATAAATATTAAATCTTTAATAACTACGTTATTTACATTATAATTAGTTTTTATGGTTCATGGTGATTACCGTATTTTTCGGACTATAAGTCGCTTCGGAGTATAAGTCGCACTGGCCAAAAAAATGCATCATGAAGAAGAAAAAGGGGAAATTTATTTTATAAAATCAGAGACCAGGAAGTGACATTTAATCTTGAAAGGCAAGTTATAGTAATAACAATAGAATAAAGAACAACAGGCTGAATAGGCGTCTGGTATGTTAACGTAACATATGAACAGTATAACTATAGCATAAACAACAGAACATAAGTTTACCAAACTCTCAATCTCACTCCAAATCACTAAATCCATTGAATCCATTGAATTCTTCATTCTCGGTGTCACTTCTGAGCAACTCTGCACAACTTTGGTTGTCACAGAAGTCCAGGCATGGTGCACCCTCCTGGTTACTGTGAAGCTGTGTTCTCCATTCCCGCTTTCTGCCAGTCCCTCACAAGTTTCTCGCTCACTCCATACTTTCTTTATGTTGCTCGATTACTGTTTTTGGCCACACATTTCACTATGTCCAGCAGGACAGCGGCTTTTTCTGCAGGAGACATGCGCAGAAAACTGACACACAAGCCTAGAGCGCCCTCTCGTGGCTGTCAGTCTGAACATTTTAAGTCGCAAGACCACCCAAACCATGAAAAAAGTACGACTTATAGTCCGAAAAATATGGTGTTATCTGATTATTATTATTTGGGTTGCCACTGACACTAAAATCCAGTTGGTTTAAACCTAAAAGTCCTCTCTTTGATCTGATGGTCACTCCCTAAACCCCAGCACCCGATGGTCTACGCAGGTGCACCTCCGGGCCTGTCCTGACACTTGGTACTGTAACGAAGCCCGGCGCAATCCAGGGGTAGCCTGGCCTGTGCTCTCCACTGTGCAATAAATGGCCCAGAACCCAAGGAGGCACTCAAGTTATTTTTCAGAAAGCCACATAAAAAGAGGTGTTCTGAAAGCTTGTATGCCCCATGCACCAAATAGGCTAATGGTGTTTCATTATTTCATTTTGTTGCCTTGTTGTAGTTTCTTAGGCCTTTATAGTATTTTATATATTTAATTTGTATTATCATATAATTGTTACAAGAACAAGTTAATATTGGTTGAGCTAGATCTTAAGATACGTATTTGAAATAAAAACATCAAGATTTATTTTTTATTTTTTTTTCTTTGTAATTTATTCTTTGAATGTTAAAGAATCTAAAGTTCAAACTAAACTTTAAAATCAGTGCTACTTGGTCTGTGGGAAACACTGTGATTGTAGTACTTCTTTAAAAACAGTATTTTTTTTATAAAAGAAAACTAAAATATATATGAATGAAACAGAAAGTGGAGAGTAGATCCATGTTCCTCTTTCGCAGAGCTTTAAACCATAGACAAACTCAATATCCAAGGTACTTTTAGTCACTTTTTTTACTAAAAAGACTAACACAAAATATATATGACTACAAAAGACTGGGAATAAAATTATATAAAAATTTCTTGTCAAAATGAACCCTGGTCTTATGATGAAATGTGAGCAGTGTTTGACTCCATGTACAGGTTCTGTCTCTAACACTCCTGTTTCCTGTGTGTTTAGAGCCGCTCCAGTGACGCATCCTCTCAGACAGACGCAGCCACAGCGCCCTCTTCTGGCTCCTCTCCTTCAGTGCAGCCCATGGACACGTCTCCTCCTGCCTCCACCCCCCCTCCTCCACCCTCGTCCACTGCTCCATCTGAGGGACCCACGCCTCAGCCAGGGCCCAAGTAAGACACAGCCTGTTTCAGTTTCGGTTTACATGAAGGTCAAAAGTTGTGACTATTCTAATTAGAGCAAGATTTATAGATTGGGTTTGACCATGACTCAGATTTGGGGTCCAGAGGTTTTAATGTCTTGTCAGAGTAACACAACTGATTATGAGATTTGTATGTAGATGCGTTAGGGCTGGGAGGTATAGTGATAAAAATTTTATCATGATATCAGCTTTTCTGGTCTGGTCTTTGGTGTTCTTTTCCCCACCTTTTTCTCCTATTGGTCACCATTCCTAAGGCTCTGAGTGAGTGACAGGTGGAATTAACCAATCATAGACAAGTATGAACTCTCAGAAAAAGCAGGTCACCATTTACTTCTTAAAGATATTATGAAGATACTAAGTCTACATGAATTGTGATAAGAGTGAAATCGTACTTAGAGGATTTGCATTTAAAATATAAAAAAAATTGTTGAGTTATGGTTACTTTTTCCTTTGCTACATAATTCCATATATCTTTCTCTAAATATTTAGTGTCTTCTATGTGTATCTAAAAAGTAGAAAGTTGTAAGAATAAAGACAAAAAAAACAATGAATGAGAAAGTGTGTCTAAACTTTTGACTGGTGGTGTTTCAATACTAGTTTTAAGTTGAGCTTTTACAAATGTAGACATTATTTTAACCCTCTCAGACTCAAATTAAGTTTTAGTAAGAGGAAAATATATCTGATATTTGGGTAAAATTATCATATGGAGTAGTAATATACAATCCAGACTTTTATTTGAGAGAGACCTTCACATCCAGTGTGTTCTGGGATGTTGCAGATTTGGTCCGGTGCGGTAAATTAACACTGAAGACTGAAAATGATATGAATGCTAATTTGTATACCACTTTTCATAACAATGAAAGCAAAAAGCACAGTGTAACAGTACTTTACAGTGGCAGAACAACTTGGTATAGATCACTTTTTCGTGTGGTACTCCAAGAACATTTTTTTTACCCTTTGTAAAGCACAAAAGTACTTTGCACTTCTAGCAGACCATTTGCGTGTAGCCATTCTTGCACAGTCTGCATCATCCACATTTATCAGCATGGATGGGAAAAAAGGCTCCTGAGTAAAAAAGCTCATAAAATAGTAGGTAATTGGCATTTAGCTGCCTGGAGAGGGTTAAGTTAGAAATTCCAGATATGGAGAGTATGTTTAAAAAGGAATTAAAGCTACAAGAAGGCATCATATGTCCACTTTAATATTTGAAACTGGAATATAGACTGACCTCATTAGCATTTAATGTCAACAAAGAAGCATATATTGGTTTATTTATCTATTCATTTGTGTTCTCAATAAAGCTATAAAATAAATAAAACTCAAAAGCTGGAAAAGGATAATGATGAATAATAAAAAACATACATTACCTTGACTGGGAAATGGATAGATAAACCCCTTTTCTAAACACATGTTCAGTGAGGAATATGTATTTGTTCACCTAAAGCCACCCCAGCCCTGCAGAGCTGGCGGAGATGCTGACGGAGCTGAGGAGGGTGGAGGAGAGACTGCAGCCTTTCATCCAGAGAGCACACACTATTCTGGAGACAGCCACCAGCGCAGAGTACACCAACAACACAGTATGTCCTGTCTACATATACATACATACATACGTACGTACATACATACATACATACATACATACATACATATATACAGTCCCTGACAAAAGTCTTGTCGCTTATCCATTTTGTAGAAACAAAAGCTTATAACCTGACTTTAAATTAATCGATTGATTTTAGAAATGTCTCATATGAAAGCTAAAACCCTCCCAAATTATGCTCAATATACTAAAATAAATTTGCTTCACTGAAGAAAGATTGATCATTTAATGAACACAGAAAGGTCAGATTTTGGCAAGACAAAAGTTTTGTCGCCTACCGAAAATTGAACAAATAATTTACTTCAAATACAAAAATATGTTGCATAACGTCAGTGAATTAAGTAGTGGTGCTGTGAGATCCATATTTAATATCTTGTATGACTTCCATGAGCTTGAAGGACGCATCCATGTGGTTCAACAATGATTCATACAATTTGTTGTTGAAGTCATCAGGAATAGCAAAGAAAGCGTCTTACATGCCTCCCAGAGTTCATCAAGATTCTTTGGTTTTGTCTTCCATGCTTCCTCTTTCATTCTACCCCAGACATGCTCCATGATGTTCATGTCTGGTGACTGGACTGGCCAGTCCTCGAGCACCTTGATCTTCTTCACCTTGAGAAACTTTGATGTAGAGATTGAAGTATGCGATGGAGCACCATCCTGCTGCAAAATTTGACTCCTTTTATGGTTGGGAATGTAAGAGGAGCTAATACTTCTTGATATTTTAGGCTGTTGATATTGCCTTCCACCCTGCAAATGTCTCGCACACCCCCATACTGGATGGAACCCCAGACCAGGATTTTTCCGCCACCAAACTTAACTGTTTTCTGGGTGAATCTTGGATCCATGCGGGCTCCAGTAGGTCTCCTGCAATATTTGTGGCGGCTGTGATGTAATTCGACCGAGGATTCATCTGAGAAATCCACCTTCTGCCACTTTTCCAGTGTCCGTCCTTTTAGCAGGCTGTGGGCCTTGGCAAATGCCACACGTTTTTTTAATTGCCTTTTGTTTAGTGCTGGTTTCTGTGCACTGATTCGTCCATGGAGGCCATTTCGAGACAGAATTCTACAAACTGTTCTGGTTGACACAGGGACTTGAGGTGACCAGGCCTGGTGGAGTCTGCTGCAGTGGAAAAGGGGCCTTGGATTTTCGAACCAACAAACGGTCCTCCTGAGCAGTTGTCTTGTGGCGTCTGCTGGACCTGGGCTTGTCAAAAACATCTCCAGTCATTTCAGATCTTTTTCTTATTCTTTGTACTTGACGCTGAGACACATTAAAGGTGTCAGCCACTTCAGCAGTGGATCTGGTCTTCAGCCTCTTGATAATTAACGCTTTGGTCTCAGGGTGGATCTTAGTCATGTTGTCAGAGGTCAAGTTGCAGTTGATGTGAAGGTCCGGTGTGCTGGGCTTCTTTTTATACACACCCACTAATTGATTGATCAGTAACTGATCACAGGTGAGGCTGTAATCTAGGATTGGGTGCATCATATGACAAGGCGACAAGACTTTTGTCTTGCCAAAATCTCACCTTTCTGTGTTCATTAAATGATCAATCTTTCTTCATTGAAGCAAATTTATTTTAGTATATTGAGCATAATTTGGGAGGGTTTTAGCTTTCATATGAGGCATTTCTAAAACCAATCGATTAATTTAAAGTCAGGTTATAAGCTTTTGTTTCTACAAAATGGATAAGCGACAAGACTTTTGTCAGAGACTGTACATACATACATACATACATACATACATATATGAGCATAGGAGAAACATGTATTGCACGAAGCAGTAGATTTTTTTACGCATTGTTCATTTCTTTCATTTTTATAATAGATAATACCGCATCAGTGTAAGTTGGGAGTGCAATAGAGGAGGTGGGCCAAAGCCCAGCACAGTTGCTCATGTACGTGCATATGCATGACTTCACTATACAATCTGTCAGGTGCTCTGATGTCATTCATACAAGGAAAACAGTGAATAAAGTCCGCTCTAGAACACACAGTGAATCGGCTGGGGACAGCGACAGCGAAAGTTTTGCAGCGCCGTCTCCAGCTGTCCTCACTGTTCCTCCTGCCCTCATCTCCAGCTGTCCTCACTGTTCCTCCTGTCCTCATCCCCAGCTGTCCTCACTGTTCCTCCTGCCCTCATCTCCAGCTGTCCTCACTGTTCCTCCTGTCCTCATCCCAGCTGTCCTCACTGTTCCTCCTGTCCTCATCCCCAGCTGTCCTCACTGTTCCTCCTGTCCTCATCCCCAGCTGTCCTCACTGTTCCTCCTGTCCTCATCTCCAGCTGTCCTTACTGTTCCTCCTGTCCTCATCCCCAGCTGTCCTCACTGTTCCTCCTGTCCTCATCTCCAGCTGTCCTCTCTGTTCCTCCTGTCCTCACTGCTCCTCCTGTCCTCATCTCCAGCTGTCCTCACTGCTCCTTCTGTCCTCATCTCCAGCTGTCCTCACTGCTCTGAGCTGCTATTATATCCATAAACTCACGGAGGAGCGTGTATCGCAACAGACCTATAACTACCACCCTATTTAATAGATGTTTCATGCCGCTGGATTTTTCTTCACAAAAAGCAATAGCACTGCTGCACAACATGTAAACAAACAGCACCGTGTGATGTCATTGGCCATGGCCCGGTTCAGTTGTGTACGTGTGAGTGCGGAACATAGAACCCTACACAATCGTGTTTGGGCACAGCACGGTTCTAAAGTCTTAGTGTGAGTGTGCCGTTATATTCTGCTTTCCCAGATGCTCAAAGCCACTTTACAATTTTGTGCATTTTTCATTCCCTCCATGCTCTGTAGTGTTAAGTTATTATTATTATTATTATTACTATTACTATTTTAGCCACAGCTACAATCTGCACCACCACCAACACTCACACATCACATTCAGACCAGGCAATGTGGGTGAAATGTTTTGCCTCAACAAATGTTAGCATGCACTAGAACCATGAGCACCCCACTATGGCACCTAGTATTCCGAGAGGTCTCCCATCCAAGTACTAACGAAGACCAGCCCTGCTTAGCTTCAGAGATCTAACAAAATCACTCTTTGACAATTTGGCTTTTACTTAATGATGTTTTTGTATTTCCGTCACAGGAGAGAGAGGAGAACCAGCGTGCACTCACTCTGACCTGGGAGTGTTTACGTCTCCTTGGAAACGCTCTGGTTGCCCTGAGCGACCTGAGGCTGAACCTGATGAGTCCAGTGCCCAGGCACCTCCATGTGGTGCGGCCCTTCTCCCACTACAGCGCCCCCTTCAGTGCACCGCTGCCTGGAGCAATGCACCCACCCATCCCTCTGCAAGTACGCACCACTCTTATGTGCCTTAGGAATGGATGATATTAACAAAATGAATGCCTTTTTTTATAACAATATTCAGACAATAGTTTAACAGTGCACCAGGAATGTGCTGAAATGGGCCTGTAAATGTCTTGGTTGAGATTCAAGTGTCCCACACAACTTGAATGGAGCAGAAAGTTAACCTCAAAAGTGCAGAAATAGTGTTTCAGTAGTTTAAATTTAAGCATTATACTCAATGTTGATTGTCAGCCCTAATACTATTATGAGAATATTAGTTTGACTTTAGGCCCTGTTAACATTTCTTCTTTGTCTAAAGTTCATGATCCCAGACAAGCTGAAAAAACAACAAGTTGTATTTCCTAACCAGAAGCCTGTTCCAGTCAGAGAAAACAGAAATAAGATTAAACCTTTTCCTGTGTTTGTTTCAGTTCTGTATTTGTATTATTATTACTAATTCCCATGTTTCTCTTCCATAGATGAACTTGGGTGCCACAGTGACTGTCGCAGCCAACAGCACTGATGGACAAGCCCCTCCCCCTCCAGCGACCGGCCAGTCGGAGCAGGCAGGTCAGGGACAAGCCCCTCCTTCTCAGACTTCCCCGTCCAATCAGCAGGCTGCACAAGGGCAGGCTGGTGGCCCCCGGGTCATCAGGATCAGCCACCAGGCCGTGCCGCTGGTTCTGATGCAGATGAACGCGGACGGTGTGTGGCCCCTGCAGCCCCGAGCTGTTCACGCTCTCAGACATGTGCTATAGATATGTGCTTAAACTATAAACATGTGCTTTAAAGTTCCTATATTATACTAAAGTGACTCTTGTGAGCTGTAAGTCATGTTACAATGTTGTTCCCTCCTCAAAAACATACCTGGAGTTTCCTTCACACATATTTGAATGATCAGTAATAATAGTCTGTCTGTATCTCCAAATCTCAAAATGCTCTGTTTCACCTTGTGATGTCATGTAGTGGTAGTTTTCTAGTTAACAGCTCTTTTTACCTTTAAAAAGCTTTAGTTCAGTTGAGATTGTCAGAACTGAAATGATCCAAATTATTCTAGTGAAGGTGTATGAAGTTTAAAAACACAGTGGATGCAAAAACACAATTCCAAGTATGCTTTTGATGCACAAACAATATTATAACATACATCAGAAAATAGTGTAATACAGGCCCTTTAAAATGTCAGTTATGAGCTGGAAACTACAAACATGGCCTTTAAAACTAAAAATATGTGCTTAAACTATCAGATTTGTGTCTGTGTAATCCGTCAGTCGCCTGATCTATGAGGTATGAGCAAAAGAAAGATTCTGTCAACTGGACAACTGTCAGCTGGACTGAGTCAGCTCATCTCTTCAGACAGATATAAGGCCGTGTCACTCCAGAAACCTGATCACAACTGAAGCTTGGCTTGGATGAGCACTGAAACATTTTCACGCTATAACTTTTGTCCAGTTGACAGAATTGAATCAGAGATGTTTTAAACTTTAAGTATATGCTTTATAGGACATATATTATGCTACATTTACTTGTGCTTTTAACCATGTTATAACATTGTTCCTTCATCACTATATTTGGAGTTGTATATTGCTCTGTACTCATGCTGGTTTAATGTATCCTGTTTAGTAAGTCTCCCCCTCTGAGCTCTAAAAACACACCATTTGTATTTCCCAGGATTGTCACTTCACAAGTAAAAGTCCATAGATCAAAATCTGAGCATTTTTGCCCTCTGATTGCATTCATTAGAACTGCATGCCTACATGACATGGGGATCACTAACCCACTAACCCTGTGGTCCCATTAGATGGCCACCTAACTCCGTTTGCCAGTACGTGGAGCGTATCTGTGAGAACATGGATTTTATTGCCTGAAGATAATAATGATTTTAAGCTTTGAACCTGAAATACCAAGGCAAAGATGCTGAAGAGCATGTTTAAAGGCCAATAACATTACAAAGAATGCATAATATTTGTTCAAACATGTGATTTTAAACATAAACTTATGTGTGTGTGTGTGAGGAGGCAGTAGACAGAGCATAGATTATAAATAATGCTTTTTCTCTTGGTTTAATCACAGCTGAAAAGTTTTAATGGCACATATAACCACTAAAATCACACTCTTCTTTCTGCTGCCTCAAGCCTCTGCCGTCTGTGCTGTTTTCACATATATATTCTGTGGAAAGATCCAGGAGTCTAAACCCTCCTCTGTCCTGTGCTCTCTGCAGCTCCAGGTGGAAACGCCCCAGGACCTGGACCAGCCCCCGGGCCACAGATGCCAGGACAGCCAGGTAACCAGAGCTAGTGCTTTTGTTTTTTTTGTTGCGTTTTATCATTATTCATTATTATTGCTGATTTACTGTTATTATATACTTGGACTTTTTCAGGCATTATTTACTCTTTCTAACTCACAACCTAGCCAGGCTGGCGCCACCTAGTGCCTCCACTCAATTTTATTTCTCTCCAGCAACTAGGTCAGGAATCAAAATACAATACATAGTTTGCAAAAACCCCAGAAGTTCAAGTTGGGTCACCAGCCAGTCAGCAAAGAGCCAGACATTCAGTGTTGTCAATGATTCCCGAGATCGAGAATTTAAAGCCGGAATAAAGAGAATATTTGGTGAATTTCATCAAGGGGAAAGACTTTATTGTCCTTCTTCCTACGGGGTTTGGGAAAAGCTTAATATACCAGTTAGCCCCGTTAGCAGCGCATTACATACATCATGACCAAATAGCAGTGATGGGTTAAATGATAAAAAGTACCCGCCTACCATCAAGCAAACGAATTCTAAGGCTGCAAGGTCAGACTGTATGTACGAAGTGAAACGAAGTAAAACCAGCTGATGAGTCAGGCTATTCACAACCTCCTTTGTTGTTTAATTTTGTTTCAGTCTTAAAATATATTTAAACTACAACATTAATGGTTATTAATAGTTATGAGCACACTGGGGGTGTGTACGTGTATGTGTATTTTTAGGAGCCTGTGATCAATAAGAGCCTTCATTCTGTTTAGGCATTTCATTTTCAACAAAAAGGTGAGAGTGACTAACAATAAAATTAACAATAAAATAATTAATGGGTTGGGGTCTAGTAATTACAGTGTTCTAATAATTACAGTGCAGAATTTCTCTTCACAGATAAACAGTCTGTTGATGTAACACATTTCTAGGGTTCGAAGATCAGATACTAATTTACACAAAAATGTATATCAAAACCTGATACTCTTTTAAGCAGGTATCAATACAAAAAATGATCTTGGCTGTATCAGTATAAGAGTTCAAGTGCACATAGACTAGTATATGCCCATGGACCACTATGGAACCTACCTGGACCACTGAGGATTACACACATGGGAATATAAAAGAAAGCACTACCATTTAATTGAAAATCACATTCTATTGTCTAAATGAAGAGTGCTTTTTTAATGTATGTTATTTATTTGTCTATTTCTTAATATGGAAATAGAGTTTGAAATGTTGGTATTGTTTGTGACACCTCTACCAATTCCAGTTTGCTGTGTTTTTTTAAAAGTATATCATTTAAAAGATATTTACTGTCCAGACTGAATCACTGAATACTGTGTCCATGTCTCTTTGTTCCCGTCAGGACCGCTCCCTCAGGACTTCATGCGTAACCTGATGCAGCAGATCAGTCAGTACGCCGCAGCCGTAGCCACCAGCGCTGCCACTGCTGCCGCCACAGGACAAACAGCGCCCCCTACAGCCGCCCCAGGGCACAACACCACTCCCACCTCCACCCCCGCACCTCCTCCTCCGTCTGCCCACGGAACACCTCCTCAGCCCAGGGTCGTGTTCGGCAGACCGCCCTTCCCTCCAAACATGCCCCCTCCAGCCTTTGGGACCAGAGGAACCACCATCAACGTGAGGGCTGCCATGCCGGGACAGCAGCCCGGACAGGTACAAAACTAAGGACTGTTATATGTGATGGCTGTTCTTATTGTGGGGTGTTGAGGGGGACTATTCTTAGAAGGATCATGATTCTACATCTGGATCAATTCTAAAAATCACTTTGATTGTTTTCTAAACTCCGCCAAGGCACCTTAAACCTTGTTTCCACAGGCATGGTTTGCTTGAGGCCGCTCTAGACCGCTCTGGAAGGTAGTACCTCCAGCAGTCTGCTTTGGACACTAAAAGGGGGCCACATGGAATGCTTTACACATTGGAAGCACTCGGAGTCCGTGCCATGTCGTTCCGTCCCATACCAGCACTATGGAAATGTCATGCTCTAAAATACATTTTGCATGAAGACATTTTTAAAACGGGGAACTTCAAATATTTAAAATACAATATTTTCCTCTTGCCACTCACCAAAAACATGTCATGAACCCCTTTAAAGCCAGAATGAAATATTTGACTTGAGAATAGCCCACATTACAGATGATGTCACAACTTTAGACAAACAAACTGGCACATACTGGCTTTTGTTTTTTGTTTGGTTTTTCTAAGAGGATATCCCATAATGTCACAGTCGATTTTTATATTTTAAAAAAATGTTTTTGCTTTTGAATGAAGAATCATTTTGATTTTGATTTTCGAATCAAGACGCCAAAAATAGAAATCAAATTGAATCACTCGGCACTTTAAGAATCACACTTAAAGATTCATAGTCTAGAATTTAGTCATGATCACAGGCCAGAGTGAGGGCAGCGGTCACATCTCTATGGGCAGTAAAATCCTCAAATGTGGAACCTAATAATAATTTCACACAAAATCAACTTCATGCTCAGCTTTCCTCCTGGTTACTCTTAGTTAAGTGTTGATTTTGCTCCACAGGCCTTTAACCCTGCAGCTCTGAACCAGATGATCAGTGGACTGGTGGGACAGCTGCTGCTGCCTGGACAAATGGGTAAATTAACTCTCTTCAGCTTTGGTCCCTCATGTTTATTTAAGCAAAGGGAACAAGGAGGAAAAGTAGTGGGAGATAATGCTGATGTTGCTTTGCCTTACCCCTTACCAGTATGACCCCATATCATTTCCCATGAATGAAAGATTAGCTTTTCGTAGTTGTCATAGTTTCTTGGTTTAGTTCTTTCCACACAAAGACAAATGTAACACAGTGTTGCTTTAAATCTTCTTTCTCCTCGTTCACAGCTGGACAGTCAGTCACCTCCTCCACCTCCTCCACCACCTCCACCAGTTCCTCCTCTACCTCCACATCTTTCTCCACCACCACCTCTTCATCCTCCTCTTCTTCCTCCTCTTCTTCCTCCTCTGGCTTCACTGCTGGAGCTCCTAACCAGCCTGATCCTCCGTCTGCTCCCTCCGCGCCCCCTCCTCAGCCCCAGGACCTGCCTCCAGACCTGGGCCAGCTGCTGGGCTCTCTTCTGGGCATGGCCGGAGGAGCCGCGGGGCCCATGGGTGCTCCCTCCATCACAGTGACCACCTCCGGAGTGCCAGCCTTCATTCAGGGCGTCAGTGACTTCATGCAACAGGTGGGTCCAAGGCTAGAGCTTATAATACTGCAGTGGTATATCAAGTCTATTCCTCAATGATGCAATCGACTTTGAAATGTTATATTGTGACATCACGACTGTATGAGTTTAGAAGTGAAACATTACAGCCTTTTCTGTACCAGAACAGTACTTGGTCTTTCAGTATCTTACTTATTTGCCCACATCTACTGAGTTTTTTTCACTGATGATTGTGTCATATCTGATTGGACAATCAGCTCCATATCCAACATTTGGAATCAATACTTGATACAAAACATTTTTCCACAGCTGAGCCAATACGGATATATTATATTGTGGCTGGTATCAGTGCATTCGTGCTGCTGTGTGTTACACTGGGATCAATCTTTAATGTACAAATCAGAAGCATCTTTCATGTATGGACAGATATTTCCTTTTGTTCAAGTCTCTGTAGAAATCTGAACCATGTCATTATTCCAACAGCTATATATACTGTAAATATACAGTAGCTTTATCAATACAGATTCATTCATCACTCCACACTTAATAGTCACTTAAGTTTATGTTGTGCGACTTTTGTTGCCTCATCTGCCCTGGGGCAGACTGAGAGCATATACATGGTTTAAAACAACTCTTTACCTTTGCTATTTCTTACTCTAGAGCTTAAAATAGTGTGTCCGTTTAGACCAGGGGTGCTGACACTTTTTCAGCGTGCGAGCTACTTACAAAATGACCAAGTCATAATGATCGACCTAATACAAAGCCAAGCAAACTGCACTGAAACATTCTGTGCCCCTTTTTTTGGACCCTCACCCACAGTTTGAGAACCGCTTCTTTAAGAGAACTTCCTCTGGCACTTTACACAAAACTGTGAAAAAAGTGAAGAAAGATTTTTAAATCTGTTTTTTAAAGTTCCAAACTGGAGTTACATTCTTTTCTGGTTTTGCAGTGATATTTACCAGCCTCTGCACGTTTACCAAACCAAACGCACATCGTGACAAACACAGAAGCATTTGTGCACTTTTGTTAGACAAACTTCAGCCAAATGTGGCAGTAGGTCTGTTCTGTAGATCTGCTCTATGCTGTAGACCTGCTTTGTGCCAACACTGGAACACAAATTTAGACTGGTTTTTGCTTCACGTTTGGTCTTGCTCTTCTAATCAGCGCGCACTGTGGGAGGGGCTTGTGTTCGCTGTACGCAGGAAGGAGCGAGAGCGTGAAAAGGCGAGGGGCGGCGTGCTGACGTGAGGCAGATGGACAGGTAGGATGTTTAGGAAGTTGAACCTGCCCTGTGATGCCCGCTGGTACACGAGGGCACACGCTGTTGCAGACGAGCCGTGCATAGGGAGCGTGTGTATTTGTGATGTGCCGTAGAGTCTCTGCGGGTTTCAAATGAGCGCACAGACTGCAATGAGACGCCCCACACACTCCTGCACCCGCTACAAGTTTATTGCCAACAGCAGCGGCCGTAATGAAATATGATCGCACTTGTTGAGTGTCAGACGTCGAGTGAGAGACAAGACCGAGTCCAAACACGAGTCCGAGACGAGACACGGTGATCTACCCACACGACCTTGGCGATCGACTGGTAGATCGCGATCTACGTATTGAGCAACCCTGGTTTAGACCATCAAAAATGTATGTATCTTCAGCAGATGGAGCAAGGCTGTTATACAATGTTTGTAAATGATTCTCATGTAATTATGTTTATCTGAATTAGATGCAAAGTTGGCACTGTCTATTAAGATAGCATAGTCCCTGACTGCTTGAGTTTAGGCCTGTCACGATAAATACTACATGGACTTATCGTTCAGTACATGACTGATCAGTCAAGAATTTTTGGGGGTCAAGTATTTTTGGGGTATCTTTTTGTTTGTTTTTTTTACTTTTCTGAATTCTAGAACTGTAGAGGGCTGAATAAATTACTTCTATGAATCATTAAGCGTTTGATTGTATTGGAGTTCATGTTCATCAGTAATATTGTACATAGAGTTTTTAGGTGGATAATCCTGCTTTTGCGTTGCCGTGTCAGTGACATCATGGCATTCTGTATTATGGTTTTCTTATTTTATTTATATTGTACTTGAAAATTATAGTGACAAGTCTCCTTAAGTTTACTTGTTCATTCCTTTTCTTCCTGTTGTCTTTTTCAGGCGTCCCAGCCGGTGTTCACCCCTCCCCCCTCTGCCGCTTCTGGCCCGGCCCCCACAGCGCCCCCCACTGGTGCTCCTGGTCTGAGCCCCGGGGCAGAGGGCTTGAACCCGGAGCTGTTCACGGGGATCCTGGGCGGAGTGCTGCGGACCATGATGGGCTCTTTGGGACAGAACCAGAACGACACAGAAAGCATTGCTCAGTTTATGCAGCGACTGTCCCAGGCCACCAACATCTTCATCAGCCCCGAAGACCCCTCTGGTGATGAAAGCTTACAATAAACTACAACTTCACAAACCTGATGCGACGTGCTTTAGTTTCATTAGCACGATGTACGATGATTGTGTCGTGATAGTGCTCTAAAGTGAAATCCATTCAACATTACAAATACAAATACAGCATTTTCAAGACAGTAAATGGTACCGTGCTGATCTAAATATGTGTGTTAGCAGTTCATAAATGTAATAGCCCCTCTTTAAACAGTTCTGAAAGTAATTCTTTAGATTTGGTTTAGTTCTCACCTGGTTTGAGAATGGCTTATGGGCTTTATTTGGTCAGATTCTGCTTAGTTCAGTTCTGTTTACATTTCAATCTCAGGCATAAACAGTATATTAACAGAATATTTTTACATAAATAAATTCCCTTCATGAGTGTATTGTTTTACTCTATGTGTGGTCAGGTTTCTTTGGGGAGCTCCTGATGTTGGTATGTCAGACCTTCACTATGTCTGACCTTGTTCTTCTGCTGCACGGACAGCACCAGCCTCTGGGCCGGATCCAGCCTCAGCTCGCACAATTCTTCAGACAGAACTACCTGAACGGCCGTGAGCCCACTGAGCAGAACATATCTGTAAGTAATTGGAAATAATACATAAGTGGTTGGAATCAGATTTGCAATTTATATGTTAATACAATTCTGCTCAAAGTTCATATTACAAACACAAAGAACTGACTAAAAGAGTGAAACATGAACTGACAAACTAATACAAGAATCACATTTCAGAACATGTTTGTACAGATCTAAGCTGCAGTCGTAGCAGTTTTTATGCAAAGTAACACAGGACTGTTTGTTGTTGGTGGAGCAAATGATGGTGGGGAAAAAAGCTTGGATGTGTGTTAGATAGAAAAGCTCTAGATCACAATCTGACCATATGAATAAAACAGCACAAAATGAACAAATGTTATTCTTTATTCATATCTTTTAAATGTCTTTTTCAGGAGGCTGCTGAAAGTTTAATAAACGAACTGGAGGATTACATCACTGAAAGCTTTGTAAGTTAAAAAAAATATAATCCATTTTCTTTAGTTTGCTCTGTGCTCTTTAAAATTCCACTTGAACTTCAGTGTGTTCAGAGTGTTATAATAATGTATGAAACTAAACCCTTGAACACTAGAGTATGTGCTATATTTTTGTCTATCTGTTTTCCAGAGAGAGTCGTCTGTGTCGGTGCTGGATGGAGTCGATGCCACTCAGACAAACATGGCCTTCTTCAGACAACAGCTGAGACAGATCGCTACACACATCCTCCACTGCACAGGTACATAACCCACACACATGCACAGCACAGGTACAATACACACATGTATACACACACACACACACACGCGCGCACGCGCGCGTGCAGCACAGGTACAATACACAGAATGCGGTTGCTATTTGCTGCTATTTGAGTCTGGTTTACCAAAGGTAATTCTCTGTTGTTGTTGTTGTTGCTGTTGTTGTTGTTCCAGATGAGAGTTTCGGGCCCCGGCTGCTGCAGATGTGTAACTCTGCACTGTTCCAGTGTTTGGCTCTGAACCTGTTCTGTCTGAGAGGAGACCAGCACGCCCTCACCGCCGTCATCAACCACCGCATCGTCAGTGTTCTGAAACACACAACTACCACTGTACTTAAACCCATGTGTAACAGCTGTGTGATCCACAGAGACGCATGTCCAGTGACATCAGCCCCAGCCTGGTCAACTGGATGACCAGTATGATGAGCATGAGGCTGCAGGTGATTCTGGAGAACATCCCTGTGCCCTCAGAGCAGATCCAGCAGTACGTCGTCTACACACAGGTTTGTGACAGAAGGTTCTCTTATGGAGTTGGACCCGAGGGGTCACACACGCACACACACCCCACACACCCACACACCCACACACACACACACACACACACCTTCAGGTCCAATATCGCACACTGGGTCAGAACTAGGGATGCAACGATATGGTTTTCCCACGATTCGATACGTATCTCGATATATGGGTCACAATATCTATTTGATTTCGATATATTTTAAGACGCAAAAAAATCTCATGTAATTTTTTCTGCTAATGAAAATATAATAACACCATGATATTAATGAAGCATTACACACAATACATTACAGTAGAACTAGTGTACAGTTGTAGTTTATATGTGTGCATAAGTGTTTTAGTTTATTCGGTTCAGTGATTTACAGCTCAGCATTTTTATTCAGTGAAAATAAGAACAGAGCTTTCTCAGGCTGTTTTATATTTTATAATATACCAGTCTACTCTAAATATAGACTATAGGGGAGCTACACTATCAGACTTTTCCTTTTTGATGATGATTTGATGATTTCTTTTCCTCCTGAGTGTGTCTCTCCTCTCGGCGCTGCTCTGCCTCCTCGAGCAGAGACCTGCCCTGTTATAGTCTGTCACATACAGCGCTCTCCCATCTTCTTTTTGGACACTCAAACTTTGTTATATTACATAGAAATGTCTCAACAGACTGTTTTCTGAGTAAACCTGAGATAGTCTAAGAAATAGATCGTGTATATTGTGAGTCACGTCGTGGATGTGTGTATGAGCACATTTGATTAAAGCCGATGTAAATTCAAAAGCCATTCTAAAGTATTTAAAACTTCATATCTTTGCCATTCCTGGAGTTATCAACGTAAAATTAAAAAGTGACTGAAAGATAAATTCACCTCTGTAAGTCCCTGAGAAGAACCTGCGATAATTTTTTCACTTTTGGACCAAAATAAATGACAACACAGTACATAGCAACACCAGTATTGAATTGCGAGACCAGTATCGAATTATTTGATATTATATCAAATATTGTTGCTTCCCTAGTCAGAACAGTGAGACTTATCTACAAGAGCAGATAAGTAGGTGACAGTGAGGAGCTGACTACTGCAATGTCCTTTCAGTGAGTTAGTAGAGTATTAGATAAATTAGGCTATTTAAAAATCATGCATAAATGTGTTATAGTAAAGAAATTGTCTAATATAATATATAATAATATATACATTATTATTATTACTCTTGCTGTAAAAGCACCACTAGAGAAACATTAAAAGACTGAGCAGATAAGCAGTATTGATAAGAGTAGAAGTATTGATAAATCCTTAATGAGACACGTTCTTAATTTCTACACACAGGTCTGTTACATGGACTTATATTTTATATGGATTTTGATGGATTGCAACATGATTTTCTGTTTATTAGAACTCCTCAAAACATGTATCAGGTTCCCTTTCCCTTATAGTTTAAACTAAAATACACTAGGGGGCAGAATGTCACTGGTGTCTCACTGTTCTAATCTAACCTTTGTTATTTACTGGCCTCATTCATTTTGATTAAAACTATTCTGAAATGATTCAGAAATATTAATGAAGAAATAATACGTGCATCTGCAAAACTATAATGTGTCCCTCCCCTAAATTACCCTGACAATGTGTCCGTGGGCAAGGCACTTCTCACCTACTGAGCCTCTGTGATGGCAGGTGCGTCTCATGTGTCTCAAAGCTCATGAATTTTAAATGTTTTCAGAGAGATCATCCTTCAGCCTCAGAGCCTCCGGAGCAGGGCCCAAGCGCCACGGTGAGTTTAACTGCGACTAGAACTAGGACTAGAATGGGACTAGAACCACAACCAGGATTATGAAGGAGTAGAAGTGGGACTAGAACTGGATTAGAACTGGACTAGGACCAGGACTAGAACTAGGACTAAAACAAGGACTGTTAACCAGGACTCTTAACCAGAACTATTAACCAGGATTATTAACCAGGACTCTTAACCAGAACTATTAACCAGGACTATGACCAAGATTATAAACGGGACTTTGAAGGATGAGAACCAAAACTAGATCAGAGCTACAATTTCCATTTAGCGTTAAATATGCTGTAAAAGTATTTTATTTAAAAATGTGAAAAACAGAACTTGTTATTTCTTTGCAGTGGTCCAGTTATGGTCCGAGTTAGTCTAAGTTACCGTATGCATACAGAGCATCCTAATTATTCACCACAATGACTTTATAAGTGCTTTTCACAACTTTCAGAGGCCAGAGAGGAGTTTTGCCTTGAGTATAGCTAACAACAGCTAGCATGTTAACGCACACTTCCTGACTCTTGGACACAAAAGCAGTTTATAATCAGATGCAGACAGCAGGCAGTGGACTTACTCTCACCTCAAGAGCTGCTTTCACGATATGTCTACTGGGGAAGACTCACTGAGCTCAAATCATTGTTGTTGTTCTTTTGTCCAGGCGGGGGACACTCTGTCTCCGGCCGCCGCCACCACAGCCGAGGAGGCCATGTCTGTCGCTGAGGAAACCATGCCCATTGCCCGGGAGACGGCGCCATCGTCACGGGAACACAGGCCATTACCGAGCGACCTGGGAGCGACGGGAGGGGCTGGTCCTTTGGGGGGCGCTGTGCCGCTCGGAGCAGAGGGAGGGAGAGAGGAGTCTGAGGCCTGGGCTGCAGCTGTGCCACCGGTCAGTGACTCTCTAGTGTTTAATTCAGGAAAAGATTAGTTAAGTGGTCATTTGTGAAGAAAAGTAGAAAAAAAAAGTAGAAAAACCTCTGCCTATGTCATCACCTGCCATCTTCATCCAAAATGCTGAGACGATTTACACACAAGGAAATTTACGCACATTTTTCTCACATTGTAAAGATGCACTATGTAACTTTTCGACTGGGGGGGTCCGTCACCGGCTTGTTTCTGTGGTTATGTCATTGCTCTGCCTGGAATGTTCCACAGTATGACATTAAACATCTCTACCTTAACATTTAATCAATTATATAGCTCAGAAAAACCTACAAAAACAGGCATTCTGACTGTGAACAGGGTCGCCTCTCCACAGATATGAACTGTAACTTGGTCTGGTTTGGTATTTATGAAGATAGAAAGTTTTAATGCCATACTGTGGAACATTCCAGGCAAAGCAATAACATCTCCATGGAGAAAAGTAGGGCTGAGCGTTATGGAGTAAAAAATATATCTCAATATATACTGTATTTGCTATATCTCAATATCTGTTTTTGCAGTCGTTTTTGGGTAGTTATTTTTCCTGTACATATAGGCCAAATTCCACAAGGTCGTTTTTATTGAAGTGCAAAGAGGT
This sequence comes from Boleophthalmus pectinirostris, assembly GCF_026225935.1. Taxonomy (NCBI): domain Eukaryota; kingdom Metazoa; phylum Chordata; class Actinopteri; order Gobiiformes; family Gobiidae; genus Boleophthalmus; species Boleophthalmus pectinirostris. Next base: position 3,239,548 of record NW_026571447.1, on the reverse strand, counting down.
AGGCAGCTCAATGAGCTTCTGCGATACTTTAAAAAAATATCTATGTGAACAAAAATAACAATTTAACTGTAAAAAGGAAGAAATAATACATATTGACTTCTTTCCATTAAAAAATAAAACAACTCAAGGTAGGCATTTCATATAGGAACAAAGTGCTTCTGTGACATTTAAGATTACAAAAAAATCCCTGATTTACATAAATAATAACAATTTAACTGTAAAATAAAATAAATAATCAATGCAGCGTTGGCAGTGATGCAGTCGCTGTATCAAACCGTTGTGGTGAAGAGAGAGCTGAGCCAAAAGGCAAAGCTCTTCAATCTCCGTTCCTCCCCTCACCTATGGTCATGAGCTCTGGCTAATGACGAGATCACAGATATGAGCGGCCAAAATGAGTTTCCTCCGCAGGGTGGCTGGGCAGGGTGGCTCCTTTAGAGATAGGGTGAGGAGCTCAGTCACACAGGAGGAGCTCAGGTTAGAGTAGATGCGCCTCCACGTCGAGAGGAGCAGCTGAGGGGAGGACATCTGTTCCGGATGCCTTCTGGATGCTTTCTTGAGGAGGTGTTCCGGGTATGTCCCACCGGAGAGATGCGCAGAGGAAGACCCAGGAAACACTGGAGGGACTATGTCTCTCAGCTGGCCTGGGAACACCTTGGGGACCCCCCAGAGGAGCTGGAGGAAGTATCAGGGGTGAAGGAAGTCTGGTAGTCCCTGCTTAGACTGATGCCCCCGCGACCCGGCCCCGGATAAGCAGCAGAAAATGGATGCATGGATAAAAGAAATAATACATATTGCCTTCTTTTCATTCAAAAGTAAAACAACTCAACTCAACTTTAAAACACTTACTTAACAAACTAAAGGTGTTGACTGTTATTATTAGTCAAATCTGTACATTTTCACACAGTTTTGGCACTCTTCATGGGACTCCTTAAATGTTACCGGGTGGGATCATGTGTTTTGTCTGTGTGTTTTCAGGAGTGGGTGCCCATCATTCGCTGTGACATGATGACTCAGAGGAAGATCAAGTCCCAGCCTCCTCTGTCTGATGCCTACCTGCAGGGTATGCCCGCCAAGAGGAGGAAGGTAACTACGGCCACAACTATTACCGCTGGCGACTAGGCTGCCATAGCGAGCCCACTGACCCCTGCATTCCAAACAGGGAGTGAGCATGGGCACGATTTGGCTCTATTGACCCTCGTTCTAATTGACTTTCTATTGAAAAACCATGTTCCTGTCTGTAAGTGCTGCTGTCAGGCTTACATTCTGATTTTAAAATGTTCCTTTTGACCCACTCTACATGATCTTATTTCATTATTTGGTCTGTAAATCAAGATATGAACATTAGTAACGGTTTCCGCCTTTGATAAGAGTGCAAACAGCACACCTGGGTCTGATTTTCCCATTAAACAAAATGCCTTTTCCTTGTAAAAGCAGATAAAAAGCCTGTATAATGTTTGATATCTAAATGTTGTGTTTGTGCTGTAGACCGGACAGGGCAGTGGGAGCCTCCTCTCTCTCTCTGACGCTGTGTCTCAGGCTGCCCGCTCCGCCGGCGTCCGACCAATCACCTCCTCCGAGAGACTGCAGAACGACCTCGACGCCGACGAGCTGCGAGAGGCCTACTCTGAACAGGTGAGGTCAAAGGTCACTCTGAACAGATGGGGTCACACCGTGGATCTATATTAAGAACTGGGTAAGACACTCCTCATTGCTCCTGGTACTGCAGCTCTCAGGAGTTCCAGCCCAGAAAGAATTCTCTCGTAGAACACAATGGGCCTCATTCATGAATCTTTTCTTAAAAATGTTCTTAACTGACACTTAAAGAAGATGCTGAGAGAACTCTGTGCCAGATTCACGAAACGTTCTTAAGCAGATAAATTCATTCTTAAGTAACAGTGACGATAAATTCACCAACACTGAGCTACAAACACCACAGTGCTCATTTGCAATTCATTTACACAGAAAATGTATCTGTATTTAGTTAAAAACACTCTCTGACTTCCAAATATGGCCAATATGGGTTTGGTAGTATGAAAGATCGAGGGAGAAAGTGATGAGGAGGTCAGGTGGAGTGTCTACAGACTACGACTGTTTTACAGATTCAGCGCAGATTTCAAATGTCCAAACTGACATGAACACACTCAGGGAGGAAGATTTAAGCTGTAAACTTATTAAAATAAATGGGCACTTTTATCATATTTATTGCTGACCTGCGGTAAACAGCGAGGGGGGCTGGGGTGGAGGTGTGTAAGAGTGTGCTCTGGTCATGGGGGGTCCTGGGGGGGTCAGTGGGGTGATGTTGGTGTTGACCAGGCTGTGACAGAGGCCCATAAGGAGGCACTGGCGCTGGGACAGACTGAGGCTCACTGCAGCCTGGAGAAAGTCTGTTAGACCCAATAGACACAGGTTCTAGAAAACTCCTCAGAAATGTTACTGGATCACACAGTCATATGTTTATAGGAAATAATTGAAGAAAATATATCACATACAATCATAGAGGAATTTGAATCGTTTGCTGAATTATCAGAATAATAATATTCAAAGACAGTACAAGTTTTTGTTCTTACAAGTGCTCCTGACTGCTCCTGTTCGTAGGATTTGTTCTTTCAGACGAACATTGTCAGTTAAGAAAAAGGTTTGAATGAATGAATGAATGAATGCCACAAATGTTTGTAAAGAAGGCTTTAGTTTCGAATTTGTTCATGAGAATGTTTCATGAATGGGGCCCATTGTATTTTTTGGGAATTTAAACTGCCCGTGTTTGGCTGGAGGGTATCCACAAGTTTCACAAAGGTCAGGTTTTATAAGATTCCTTTCTATTTTCAGAATATGAACTCTTTAGATATGTAAATGTTTTAAGTCCTCAGAGCTAAAAATGAGCTTTGTAAGATTTAGCCTAACCCCCTCTGTGTGCATTCTGAGCGCTGGCTCCACTCCAGCAGTGTTCATAGATAATGGACCTATTTAAAACTTGCTAGATCCGACCGGTGGTGAGTTGGAAAATGGTCAGTCCACTATGTTAACTACGCAGCAATAGAACATATTTTCCCCATAGAACATAATGTAAAAACAAACTGCCTGTGTTCAGGATTTTGTTTTCATATCATAAACTTTATCTGAGCTCAAAATCCTTCAGATGTCCATGTGACCCTGCATTATTGATCTGTTTACATCTCCAAAGCTCAAAATGCCCTGTCCCACCTAGTGATGTCATCAAGCTGTAGTTTTTAAGTTAACAGCTCCTTTTTACCTTTTGTTGAGTACAGAGCTTCAGTCATCCAAATGATTCTCATGAAGGTGTATGGAGTTTAAAAACACAGTGGTAGGGAGTGTTTTCTGTATGAGAGGAAACTCGAGCTAAATGTGCAGGGATTGTGTGTAAAACATGTGTGACTGAAACAAAACTCCAGGGGCCTCATTTATAAAAAACTGCGCAGGAGTTGTCGTAAGTGAGTGTGTACTCCTAGTAGCTACGAGACACCACGCAAACTCCAATTTTGGAAAACCCACCGCACGCACTAAACCACACAATCTGTGCTTTAAAAATCCCACCTGCAGCTAGAATCAGCACACGTCACGTCACGCCCTCTCCACACCTCCACCTCACCATAAAAGGAGCATGTAAAGTGACTGGTGAATGAGATTTCCCTAAACATGAGCTGATAATCAGTGGGTTTGACCGAGACACGCGGGACAGACGGAGGAGGACGCTCCACGCAGCACCACGTGATCACGACAAACACTTAAACAAGGTTTAACAAATAAATACAAAACTAAACGTGATAACAACTCATCTGTTCATTTAATCATATTTCATATTTAGGCAGCACATCTTTGCATTAAAGCCAGTGTGTTTTTAAGTCTATTAAAAGTCCACACGAAACATCCAAACTGCTCAGACATTATTGTGATATTATTAAACCAAAAAAGCTCTTGTGCTCCGTCCGAGGGAAGAGTTTTGTCTCAGGTCGGGTCATTAGTTCGTCCTCTCTGTTGGGTCACAGTCTGTGTTCTGTAGAAGTCTATGATCGCGGTGTGGACTGCTGGAGACCCTGTGCTGCACCGGGAACGTGGCCGCGCTTGTGCATGTCTAATATTGTAGGGAATAATGAGTGGAATAAACAGCCTTTCTCCGTGTTTTGATGAACCAAACACTTAAAATGTACAAATCTGAAGGTAATTCTTTTATATACATGGATTTTCTGATGAATTCTTGATCAAACTCTTCCTCAAACTGTCTTCACGTCTCGCTTCTCTCCACGAGTGTTGCTTTTTCCCCGTGTCTCCAGACTTTGCGTAGTGGTTACAGGAGGTCCCGAGTTGGCATAGAGTTAAGCAAAGTGCCACTCTTCGTTGGTCAGATTGGTCACACGGTCCCCTCGCTCACACACCAGCCTAATGTTCTGTGTGTCTCTGTTTCAGGTGAAGTCTGATTTGAAGAAGAGGATTCGCGAGGACCCAGATTTCAACTCCCAACAGTTCCCAAACTCGCACAGAGCCTTTTCCCCAGACTCCTAACACTTATGAATCCGGGCCTCCGATTGGTCGCCTATAAATGATGTCATCACATTCTCAAAGTTCATTGTCCTCTGTCAGTATAAATCACCTACGTAATACTTTTTTTTTCATTTGCTTCAAAATAATGTGTCACTTTTCAATCAGGTGAAATGATAGATCGCTGACAAGAGGCGCGCTGTGACTTGTGTGTGTGGCGGCTGCTAGTTTCCATGCAGATGTTATTACTACGCGTGGAAAGTTTCAACGTATTGGTATTTTATATTTTATTGGAAAAATGCATTCTTACTGTGAGCTGAGTCTCCTCTTCACAGATCTGACCAGTAACATGGCCTCTTGGCGTTACCTTGCTTGTGTCAGTGAAGCAAATTTAATACCATACTTAGGAATATTCACGGCAAAGCAGCATAGTGTGGTCATGATACTGAAATTACAAACTCGATCTTGATTTCTTTTTTAGTATCGATACCTGCTCAAATGAGTATCTAATTTCTAGTTTCAGTATTAATTCGTTTCTGGTTTTCGATATTTTGACAACCCTAAATTGTTAGTAATATCTCCATGGCAACGATGAGCAGGCGGCGGACCCCAGAGGTGGGGGACTTGCATGTTGTGACATGGACTCGAGTCAGACTTGAGTCACTATTTTTAGGACTTGACTTGATAAAATAGACAAAGATTGGGACTTGACTCGGACTTGAGCCCAGTGACTTGGAAAGACTTGATGATTCTCCTAAAAAATATATTTTTAGGAAAGACTTTTCTCTTTACAGTTGATAAATGCAGCACTTCATTTTACAGAAACAAACTGGAACATGTCCCTCCCACTTCTGTTTGTTACTTTAGATGTAACTGAAGTACTGTGATGTGTATCATCAAATGTACTACAGTAATGTACAGTACAACACAGTAATGTACAGTACAATACAGTAATGTACAGTACAATACATGTACAGTAAAACAGAAGGAACTACATAGAACATGATCCTTCCATTTCAGTGCAGACGACTTGACAAAATAACTTGTTAAACACTTTTACATCTGAATTCTTTCTGTTCTGACTGTAATGATTTGCTCTCTTGTCAAGACATTAAAAAAGGAAAAATGGCATTTCTACAACTCGTATATAAATACTCAAATACCATGACTTTTTAAGTACAATTTAGTTTAAAATTCATATAAATTGCATAAATCTAAGCTTATATTTGGTACTTTTTTGGTTTAAAGACTCGAAATGACCCGAAGCTCAAAGCAGAAGACTTGGACTTGACTTGGACTTATGAGCCAGTGACTCGAGACTGGACTTGGACTTGCCTGTATTTGACTTGGGACTTGACTCGGACTTGAAATCAAAGACTCGAGACTCGCAAAACAAAGACTCGGCCCCACCTCTGCCGTACCCTCATTCTGAAAAGTTACACAGTGCATCTTTAAACGTCAAGTAAGTGAGTTTGTGAAGCCAATCAAACGTAATCATGATAGGACATTTGATTTCTTCCAAACATTATGCTTCAGCCATAGATTTCTCAGATTACACACACATTTTAATTTGTTTTTTCCCGTTCCTCACCTGTGCCTCTCCGCTGCTTGGTCCTGTTCTGTTCAGTGCATATTTATTTTAAAGGGCTCATATTACACTATTTTCTGATTTACGTTACAATGTTGTTTCCTCATCGCAAACATACCTGGAGTTTTGGTTCATTCACAAACAATTAACACCCAAATCCTGCATATTTAGGCTGAGTTCTTCTCTTATACAAGAGGTTTTCCACACACCTTCACTAGAATCATTTGAATCATTTTAGCCCTGGAATTGCCGATCTCTACTGAACATCACAAGGTGGAGCAGAGCGTTTTGAGCTTTGGAGATGCAGACAGACTAATAATAAAGTGTTACTCAGACGTGTGAATGAAACAAAACACAACTCCAGGTCTGTTTTTGAGGAGGGAACGACATTCTAACTTGGTCTATTAAAGCTCACGTGAGTCAAGTTTGTGTAATATAGAACCTTCAAGCTTTCGTCTCGTCTCAGCTCCTCTGTGTCCATGAGTCAGTGTTGTTTTTTTCGTTTTATTTGACTTTCTACGTTTTTGCCTTTTTCTCACGAAAGCACGAGTGGAGTTCTGAATATTTGCTACATGAATGTACAGTACGCAATAAAACCTTGATACACAAAGAGACGGTGCGTGGTTTTTATTTTGAGGAGTTACACTTTTGTCTTTTAACTCACTTTTAACTTTCAAGCGAATCATCTGTGTGTTACGTCTCGAGCGCTATGTAGGTGTGACTCATTACTGCCAACTTCTGGTAACGAATCACATTGCACTATGTTATATCTACCGTATTTCTGCACTATAAGGGGCACTGTCATTAAATGGTCTATTTTAGAACTTTTTTCACAAATAAATCGCACTGGACTTTAAAGGAAACACAACAGTTACTATATTTTCCGGATTATTAGACGCGCTCTTAAGCCTCTAACTGCATCAAAAAACAACCACGTGCCACAATCCAGAGCGCCCTGTACACAAATCCACTCGGGTGTCCCAGCACGACTTCAGTAAACTACAAAGCCGCACCACCTGCAGAACACACAAACACACACGGAGCAGACAGCGACCACACAGCCAAAAACACCCACAGACACACTCATCACTCCACGCCGACGAGGAACGGAACAGAGGAACGAACTGAAAAAAGCGAGTGCGATGTGCCTTTTTGAGTCACAACTGAACAACCGAGTCACTGCAAACACGCCGACAATCCGCTGGTCCCAGACAACACCCTCCCTACACGCCACAACTCACCCATCACACTGTTGGGTTTTATTTAAAGTCCAGTGCGGTTTATTTGTGAAAAAAGTTCAAAAATAGACCATTTAATAACAGTGCGTCTTATAATCTAGACCTGGCCCCAATGAAAGATCATGAAAACCTGGACATTTCCATCACTTTATGAAAAAAAACAGATGTTTGGTCACCATAAGTAACTCCTCTTGAGAACTGTAATACCAAAAAACACTGCTACAATCACAGCAAAACTATAACATTAAAAACAGCAAAAAATGTGACGCAAAAATGAAATGATGAACTGAACGACACAATTTATTGCTAAAAAATGTATCAAAATCTCATCTCGTCTCGATCTCGTGGACTGAATCTCGACTCGTAGAAATCGTATCTTGCCCCATTCCTATTAATTTAGTGATCTCTCCGATGCAAAACTGAACACGACTTCACAAACCCGACGCGATGTGCAGTAAGTAGCCTTCGCTAAAACGAAATTGAAACTTCTAAAACGTATTATAAAAAGCATTTTCAGAAGAATAAATAGTATTATGGTGATCAAAAATACGTTGTGTTAGCAGTGAAAACGCCACAAAAGTCAAATTTATTTTCTCAAACTGGTTTCGCAGCCTCGGGACCATAAAGAGTGGACTTCCTGTTTTAGATCCTGCTCAAGTCACGCAACCAAACTAAACCGACTCATCAGCTTTATCTTCACCGAGTAACAATAAAAACGTGTTCACTTTACACAGTCTGATAGTAATCTTCTGAAGAAACTGCCATGTTTGTAGTTCATTTCTTTTTAATGGGATGACAAACAGATAAAGAGTGTCTGTGTTTGTTCAAGGAGCGGTTTCACACTCTCACAAAATATTGACTTAGCGCTGGGCTCAGGTTTTTGGGCTCTTCTAAAAAAGGCTCGAATGTGAAGTTTGATTTGGTTCAATTTAAATACTTAGAAGCAATCAGTTTTGTCGTTCTGAAACATCGACACAAAAATTTCATCCGTGACGATTTAGGCAGAAGAAACACATTTTTGCGACAGTTAATTGACAAAATAAATTAGTCTGATCATAACTATAGACAGTGTTGGGAAGGTGACTTTTAAAATGTAATCCCCTACAGATTACAGATTACATACACCAAAATGTAGTTTGTAACGGAATCCATTAAATTACTTAAAGTGAGTAATGTAATCTGAATACTTTGGATTACTTGATTTACTGCAGAGAAACAAAGACCAGGAAATCATAACATAAGATGTTTTATCTGCTAAAAGAAAATAAAAAGCCCAGACTTTACTCAACCAAATTAAAAATATTATTGATAGAAGAAGAGGAGACATGTCCACACAGCAGGATTTAGTCCTGTTAAATCCTGGTTTAGTCCTGGTTTAGTCCTGGTTTAGATCTGGTTTAGACCTGGTTTAGACCTGGTTTAGACCTGGTTTAGACCTGGTTTAGTCCTGGTTTAGTCCTGGTTTAGACCTGGTTTAGTTCTGGTTTAGTCCTGGTTTAGTTCTGGTTTAGACCTGGTTTAGACCTGAGTTTAGTCCTGGTTTAGACCTGGTTTAGTTCTGGTTTAGTTCTGGTTTAGACCTGGTTTAGACCTGAGTTTAGTCCTGGTTTAGATCTGGTTTAGTTCTGGTTTAGACCTGGTTTAGTTCTGGTTTAGACCTGGTTTAGTCCTGGTTTAGACCTGGTTTAGTCCTGGTTTAGACCTGGTTTAGTCCTGGTTTAGTCTGGGTTTAGTCCTGGTTTAGTCCTGGTTTAGTTTCCGGCAATGAGTGGAATTACAGAGAGAACAAAAAAGGGAAATAGCCCAAAATATGAAAACAGGAAAATACATCTGTGTAATCAATTTATTTCAACAAAGTAACTGTAATCCAATTACCACTCAGTGAAACAGTAACTGTAACTCATAATCTGTACTCTGATTACATAATGCCGGTACATGTAATCTGTTACTCCCCAACACTGACTACAGGGGCGACAGTGGCCAGGTGGTTCGACGCCCCACCCCAAAGACTGCCTGACCAAGTTCTGACATTGTGTCCTTAGGCAAGGCACTTCACCACAAGATTATTTGAAAATCTTAAAATACTAAACTATATTAACAGTTCGTGTAACATTTGTTCTTTTGAATTTCAATTAAGAACAAAAAACAATAAAATGGGAAAAGAGTTTCATTTTTCCGATCTAGTGTCAAAGAAAACAGATTTTGACCTCCATTTCCAATATTTCATTTTAAGTTTATTTCAAATTACACTAATCAAAAACAGTCTCGTGCCTGTTTTAATTTTGATATTTGATTCTCTTCTAGCAGCAGAACTCCTGGGGTAAATAAACCACAGAAAATAAAATATCAAAATTAAAATAGGCACCGTGACACTAAAGAGGAATAATGAAATAAACTGTTTTCCCATTTCTTTGTTCTTCATTAAAATTTTAAATAATGACTGGTACATGGACCATTATTATGTTTTAGTGAATGACAAGTTGAACCTGCTGAAAGCACAAGGACTAAAGTTTAAGAATGCAATTCAAAGGAGCTTTCAAAGTGAAATCAAACATTATATTTGAGAGATTTGGCACAGTGATGGAACAATAATCACAAACAATTTAACAGTTACAACAGTAACAACGTATTCACAGAAAACATGATTTGTACAAGACACACTCAGCAGCTGTAGTAGTGTATAAATTAACAGTAGAAATACAGAATAAAGCACAGAGCAGATGATCCGTTCAGTTGAAGTTCTAGAGAAAAGCTCCGGGGGGTTTTCTGGGGTCTTTCAGGTTTCTGTATCTGTACGCCAGCCACACGCCCAGGATCTGCAAGAGACGGGATCTGGTTCAGTCCTGGTTCAGTCCTGGTTCAGTCCTGGTTCAGTCCTGGTTCAGTCCTGGTTCAGTCCTGTAGTTTCAAAGTGTGTAAAATAACAAACATTGAGTGAGGGTGCGTTCACTCTTGTCCCTGTTGGGTCCTGGTCTGTACCAAATTTACTCCAGATGGAAAACCTGGTCTAGTCCTGGTCTAGTCCTGGTCTAGTCCTGGTCTAGTCCTGGTCTAGTCCTGGTCTAGTCCTGGTCTAGTCCTGGTCTAGTGCATTTAGAATGTTTCCACAGAGTCTGACCAATCTTCCAGTTCAAACTTGGTTTAACCTCTTCTACTTTTATCACCCATCCCGCGTCAGTCCCGCGTCAGTCCCGCGTCAGTCCCGCGTCAGTCCCGCGTCAGTCCCGCGTCAGTCCCGCGTCAGTCCCGCGTCAGTCCCGCGTCAGTCCCGCGTCAGTCCCGCGTCGTTAGTTCTGACCTCTGTGAAGCTGAAGAAGAGTCCGATTCCTCCGACGAACCTCAGGATGTCCCCGGTGTAAGCAGTGATGATGTCTGCGCAAGGCTGACAGGAGAGCGCCTCCTTCAGACAGCTCTGAAACAATACAACACACACTTCAGACAGGAGCAGACAGGAGCAGAGCCTGTCCTGTTCAGATACAGTTGTATACAGCTGTGTAGATGTGTACAGGTGTAAGGAGTCGTGTACAGGTGTACAGAGTCGTGTACAGGTGTACAGGTGTACAGGTGTACGTGTACAGGTGTATGTGTACAGGTCGTGTACAGGTGTATGTCGTGTACAGGTGTACAGTGTACAGGTGTATGGAGTCGTGTACAGGTGTATACAGTGTACAGGTGTATGGAGTCGTGTACAGGTGTATGGAGTCGTGTACAGGTGTATACAGTCGTGTACAGGTGTACAGGTGTATGTGTGTGTACAGGTGTACAAGTCAGGTGTACAGTCAGTGTACAGGTGTAACAGTCGTGTACAGGTGTATACAGTCGTGTACAGGTGTATACAGTAGTGTACAGGTGTAAACAGTCAGTGTACAGGTGTGTACAGGTGTATACAGTCGTGTACAGGTGTAAACAGTCAGTGTACAGGTGTATACAGTAGTGTACAGGTGTAAACAGTCGTGTACAGGTGTACAGTCAGTGTACAGGTGTACAGTGTCAGTCACAGCGGTGCAGGTGGAGTTGTTGATGTGAGTGAAGCCGCAGCAGTTCAGAGTTCTCTCCACGTCCCTCTGAGTCGCCTCCGACCTGTTCCACCCCACCTCCAGCAAATGGTCCTGCACCAGAGACCAGGATTAGTCTGGATTTAGTCCGGGTCTAGTCCGGGTCTAGTCCGGGTCTGAGGGGTGTTACCTGTTGTTGTTTGTTGAGGGTGAGGCAGGCGCAGGACACAGAAAACTGCATCACAAACACCATGAACAGGATGATCATGTACTGAGCCTGAGTGAAGGAAAGACCCACAAAGAGACCAGGTCTGGACCAGTCCTGCTTTAGACCTGGTTCAGTGTCTATTATAGTCCTGGTTAAGATCCCCTCTAGTCCAGACTTAAACTTCTCCCTAAAGTTTTCAGTTCTGTTTAGACCCACTCTAGTCCAGAAATTAAAAGCTGGTTTAGTCCTGGTTTAGTCCTGGTTTAGTCCTGGTTTGGTCCTGGCTTGGTCCTGGCTTGGTCCTGGCTTGGTCCTGGCTTGGTCCTGGTTTAGTCCTGGTTTAGTCCTGGTTTAGTCCTGGTTTGGTCCTGGCTTGGTCCTGGCTTGGTCCTGGCTTGGTCCTGGCTTGGTCCTGGCTTAGTCCTGGTTTAGTCCTGGTTTAGTCCTGGTTTAGTCCTGGTTTAGTGCTGGTTTAGTCCTGGTTTAGTCCTGGCTTGGACCTGGTTTAGTCCTGGTTAGGACTAAAGTAGGACTAGAAAGGTTTGGCCCAGCTTTGGCCCTCATAGTTAAATCCACAGTTTGAAGGATACAAAGAAGAGCAGGATCTGGTTTTGTCGGAGCGCTCCACACAGTCCCATGAGCGCCACGAGGAACAGGAAGCAGCCCACTCCCACGACCCCGCCCACCACCTGCACACTGGACACGAGAGCGAAGAGGCGCCCCCAACTGGCCACTCCCACCAGCAGCACGCTCACCAGCTGTGGGAGCAGAGGTCGGTCAGTCTACAGGACGTTATGTGGTGACGGCACAAACAGACAATCATCACATGTTTACACCGCACTTTTCAACACACAGGAACACAGGAAACACTCAGTCTTACACTTGCACATGCACTCACACACTCACACACACTCACGTACGTATGCAGAGACTGGGAGAGGGGGTGAAGTGTTTTGCTCAAGGACACAACAGGAGCATTCATCTGGATTTGAACCGCCAACCTGTGGGTCAGTGGATCTGATCATGTGAACAACGATGTTTTATGTCTTGAGGAGGATTTGAACCTCCAGCCTTCAGATGAGTGGACACACACTCTCCTGAAGAGTCGGTTCTTCAGGGTTCAGGTCAGGTTTGGTAAAAACTCAAACTTTTGGACACATATTTTTTAGAATACATTAAAAGTGAGTGAGGACGGCCACAACGTGCTCCTGGGGCAGTTCTGTATCGTTTGAAAGAGCACAGGTACAGAAAGACTTTTAAATTGTGTTCTGAAATTTACTTTCAAAATCCTGGCGTTTGCTGTGGTCAGCTGGTACACTCTGTAAACACAAGCCTGTTCAGCTGGTTAGTTTCACCTGATACAAGTTGATAAACGTGTTTGGTCGGCTTTTCCATTGAGAAACACAGAGGCTGTGCCGCGCACATACATCCTGCTGGTGCTGCCCGTGTGCCAGCCTCTGTGTTGGCTGTGGTTTCACGAGGTTGTGTGTGTAACACTGACGTGTGCAGTGTGGTCGGGCTACTGCTGCACACACTTACCCAAGTCTGAACTGTTTTATCTCATTATCATCTGTTTTTCCAGGGTTCCTTCTGTACATCTGGGAAAAGACTCCTGATGGAATCTGACCTATTATACTGTTGCACTGTGGGTCAATATACTATATACTATATATTATATAATATAAACAGTTTTATGCATTTTTATTCACTCCACATTCTCTGTAGTCAAACTACTACTGTAGCCACAGCTGCCCTGGGACAGACCAGTGTTGTCACGATACTAAAATACAGATATGATGAAATATATAATTGTCTTTCCTTACACATATTATAATAGTACTTTCTTTTCTATTCCCGTGTGGTCTTATAATCCTCAGTGGTCTGTGTGTGTACTAGTCTATGTGCTCGTCTACTTGTGCTGATCCAGCTCAACATCATTCTAAACACATTCAGGGAAGGTTTATTTTTGTTCTGTCAATGGGACTTTTTTAGTATCGACACGTGTGAAAAATGAGTCTTAGTTTCGATTCTATTTTCAGTATCAATCAGTATCTGGTTTTTGCTGCTTTTGACAGCCCTGGGGCAGAC
>NW_026571447.1:3207991-3225437 GCF_026225935.1 Boleophthalmus pectinirostris | reverse complement strand
CTGGTTTTTAGACCTGGTTTAGACCTAGTTTAGACCTGGTTTTAGACCTAGTTTTAGACCTGGTTTTAGACCTGACCTAGTTTAGACCTGGTTTTAGACCTGGTTTTAGACCTGGTTTTAGACCTGGTTTTGACCTGTTTAGACCTGGTTTAGACCTGTTTCCAGCAATGAGTGGATTTACAGAAAAAAAAAGGGGGATATAGCCCAAAATGTAAAAACTGGAAAATACCGCTGTGTAATCCATGTATTTCAACAAAGTAACTGTAATCCAATTACCACTCACTGAAACAGTAACTGTAACTGAATACAGTTATAATTTGTACTCTGATTACGTAACTCCAGAACATGTACTCAGTTACTCCCCAACACAAAATTTATCTGGAGTTGTGTTTTGTTTCATTTTTTTAACACACAAATCCTGTATAATTAGGCTGTGTTCATGTCTCAAACAGAAAATACACTCTTCCACCTCGCGATAGTATGTAATAATACAGGAAGTGCTCCAGACACCTTCACTAGAATCATGCAGATGATTTCAGCCCTGGAATTGGGACCTGCGTGAAGTTGACCCCCCCATCAAAAGCAAAAAGCAAATCTATACAAAAACTAGATATATCCTTTTGGCTTCATTTGTGCTGTAAAAGTTTTGTTTGTGCTGTTTTAGTTTTAGAGATATTAACGATTCATTTATAGGTCAAATTAGGGTCAACCAGCCTCCAGGAAGCTTCAAAATGCTCCTTCCAAATCAGTGTCAATCATTTATGCTCCGTTTGTGCTGCAAAAAGTTTCATTTGTGCAATTATGGTTCTTTTTGCCAGGCTGGTGCCGCCTTGTGCCTTCACTCAATTTCATTTCTCTCCAGTGACTAGGTCAGGAATCAGAATACAGTAGATGGTTTGCAAAAACCCCAGAAGTGCGAGTTTGGGCACCAGCCAATGAGCGAAGAACCAAACATTCTGTGTTGGCAACGATTCCCGAGATCAAGGATTTAAAGCCGGAACAAAGAGAATTTTTCTTTCTTTTTCTTCTTCCTACGGGATTTGGGAAAAGGTGAATTTACCAGTTAGACTTGTTAGCAGCACATTAAATACGTCGCGACCAAATAGCAGCGATTGGTTAAATGAAAAAAGTACCCGCCTACCGTTGAGCGAACAAAATCTAATGCTGCGAGGTCAAACGGTTACTACAAAGTTAAAATGGCTGATGAATCAGGCCAAGATAATCTTAAGATATTAGCCGAAAATATAAATATTAGCAGATGATGTCTTCCAGCCTCTCAAAATGTTAAATACCCTCAAAACAAACAGAAAATTATACGAAACGTTTTTTTGCTTTTTCCGCCGCCTCAGATCGTTCATCTTCACTAGTTTTGCTAAAGCCGCTGACGTCAACTGAGCGGAAATGACGTCACATATGTCATGATTAATAATTTTAGAAATATACTCGCACAAATGAAAATGGTCACAGCACCAAACAGAAATACAAACATTTCAAATAATTTTCTGCCTGTTTTGAGGCTATTTAACATTTTGTTGGGCTGGATGACTTCATCAGCCCAAAATAAAACTGCTAATATTTTAAGAACTTGTAATCGCACAAACTGAACTTTCTGCAACACAAAACAGCACAAATGGAACATAAACAATTGACACTATTTTGGGACGTTTTAGAGCATTTTGAAGTTTCCTGGGGGCTGGTTGACCCTAATTTGACCTATAAAAGAATCATTAATGTCTCCAAAACTTAAAGCGGCACAAATAAAACTTTTTGCAGCACAAAACAGCACAAAAGAAGCCGAAAAGATAGACATAGTTTTTGTGTAGGTTTACGTTTGTCAGCTTCACACAGGTCCCAGTTCCAGGGCTGAAATCATCCACATGATTCAAGTGAAGGTGTATAGAGCACTTCCTGTATTATCACATACTGTCACATGGTTGAAGAGTGTATTTTCTGTTTGAGACATGAACACAGCCTAAATATGTAGGATTTGTGTGTTAAAGATGTGCAAATGAAACAAAACACAACTCCAGATATATTTGTGATGATCGTTATGACACAGATAAGAAAATACCTTTTAAAAATGCCCTTTAAATCCAACAGTGCAAGTTTCTCTGGTGTTTAAGTTCAGACGAGAGCTGTCGTCGAGAGGCAAGATTTGTGAAGTGCACAAGATACTTTTTGATCGAAGTCTGAACGTGTCTTTGAATGAATGTCTTTAATTACTTTTATTCTTGGCCCTAACGCTCTTAAAAGGGGCATGTCTGTCAGTAACGTAATTAAATGTTTTTCATTAAAAAGTCCAAGGCTGTATTTGGTTCTGGAATGCTCGCAGTAAAACCAATAACACTATAATACAAATCAGACAGTAATGCTCGGTCATTAAAACGCTTGTAAAACCTTATAACAGCTATTGATTTGGTTAGTTTTTTGTTCCTCACACCCAGTTGGACAAAGGCCTCTAAAATCAAGAGGATAGACGCCACCACTTGTGTAGTTCTGAGGTTTGTTAGAAGGTGCTTGTCATATTAAACATCAGTGTTGGGAGTAACGCGTTATAAAAGTAAGGAATTTCTGTAATGCGTTGCTTTTTGCTGTAACGCAGTAATGTTCGGCATTACAGGGGAAAAAATTGTAATATTTTACTCGGTGCAAATGTGAGTAACGTGCGTTACAATGCTTTTTTAACCTGGATTGAAGTGGTGGGTTTTTCTTCATAGAAATTTGCTAAAATCACCACCGCGATATTAGCAGCAGTGAAACGGCGGAGACGCGGCCGTGTAGACGTCAGTTAACCTTGGGCGAAAGGACCGAGAACTCTACGCTGTTTAGACCTGGTTTAGACCTGTTTAGACCTGGTTTAGACCTGGGTCAGTTCTGGTTTAGACCTGGTTTACAGTCCCTCGCTCTATCGCGCTTTCACCTTTCGTGGTCTCTCTGTTTCGTGGATTTTTTTTTGTACAATTTTGCATTCTTTTTGTTTTTACAGTGTATGAACACGTATTGTGTTCTTCCCGCTGCGTCCTGACTGGCTAAGGGACTCCTGTCTCTTGTACAGTACAGTGGCCTACAGAATGTGTTCAGCTGCCAAATTTAAATAAATGTTGGATCTCTAGCAGTGTGATTCTGAAGTGCTGTATGTTTGTAAGTTTTCTCCCTGACAAAATCCACAATGTCGACGAAACGTTCAGCATCTTCGCAGTTATTTTGGTGAGAGTAACTTAAAGTAATGCAATAGTAATGTAATGCCTTACATTTTAAATGCAGTAATATTGTAATGTAACAAATTACTTTGAAATGACGGTAATAAGTAATAAATAACACATTACAGTTTTAAAGTCACTTGGCCCAACAGTTTTAAACTGGGAACTTGAGATGAATGTGACTTTAGCGGATGAGCAATGGGAACATTTGTGCTTATTTTGTCACAAAGAGATTGGAAGCCAAACTGGAGACAGTTGGATTGGAAAACAAAAGTCAGATTTTTCAGAAGCCTCGTTAAAGACATTTATGGTTAAGACTACCACCACCACCAAGTGCTGGAGAGAGTGTGGTACGGTGGGAGACCATAGCCATATTTTTTGGGACTGTCCAAAAATAAGAACATTTTGGGAAAGTATCAAGAAGATTGAAGATAATATTAGATCAGATATCCCAATGGACCCTCTTTCATTTTTGCTTGACTTATATGCTAGAAACTCACTCACCTAGGACCAACAGTACATGTTACATCTACTTTTACTAGTGGTAAGGAACATAGTTCCACCTACTATTGTTCAATGGACACAGAAATTAAAGTATGTCTATTAGATGGAGTGTCTCACTGCCCAACTTCAACTTAAAATGGATTTTTTTCCCCCACACTAGTAAGTATTTGAGTCGTTTTCGTTGTGGATGCAGTGTTCGTTCACACTAATCTGTTGAAAAAATGGCTCGGGTCCCGTGAGCTCCCATGACTCCGGCACTATGTGGACACTTGAAAACGTTGATACGCTGATGTAAGAGCTCTAGTTGTGTCCTTATTGGATCACGTCACTGTGACTTACGCCTTCCTGATTTGCTGGGTTTGTGACATCGATCATGTGACACTATTGCGGAAAACAGTTTAAACAAACCCTATACAAATAAGAAACAGCAATGCTAGAGCTAGAAGACTGTTTTCACACTTACGTCCCCTTTGCTAGGGGAGAAAGGGAAGTAACAATAAAACCAGGATGTTTAAGGTTTAACAAAAAAAAGTGCATTTATTATATACAGTGTAGGGAAAGAACAAAAAAAAAAAACAACAGGCATTTGAGGAGAAAATAATGAGAATTAAACAAAATAATCTAATAAACTAAGGAGCCCAAACTAAGTACAATGTAACAAATCTAACTCAAGTTGTACTGCGAACAAAAAGGTGTCTCAAAGAACTAACAGAGGCAACAGCCAGCAACAAAACACAAAATGAGACAACCAAAAGAATCAAACAAAAAGGGCGAGCTGGCCGAAGTGATCCAGCCGCCTCGAGCAGGCGGAAGATTGTCCTTTTTAAACCCCCGCTACCACAGGTGGCATTCGCGGATTGGTGGGGGCGGAGGGGTGACCGGCCAATCTGCGACGCCAGCCTCCGTCTGGCATCTGGTACTCCCGCGCATCCGGGTCCAGGGCTCGAGGACCGAGCGCATCACGCACACACAAAAGCAAATACAGAAGAACGGGAGCACTCTAAACAAATATCAAAGGGCCTGTAACACACACTTGCAATCTTCTTTGGCTCGAAATCGGCTGACACGGTGCCCCACTTCCTTGTTTTTACCCCCACGTGATGTCATAACGTTGTGACATTGTGATGCCAGCCTAGTCATGTGACCAGCGTTTCAGTCGGTTTTGCATTACTGTGTGGATAGAGAAGGCTTTGATTGCAGATGTGGGACCAATAGTATTAAGCAGGCACTGTAATGGTAATGAAGTAGAAAGCACCACCCACCTCATTTTATTTTTTAAATTATTTTATACCAAATTTGTACAAAGGAAATTGTATTTTTTTTATATTTCATGGACACAAGAAATGGATACGATTGTAGACAGGAGATATATGCTGGGGATACACGCAGGCAGGGGAAGGCAACTCGGGGGGGGGGGCCTCGCGGGTCCTAATTGTAAAGTGTGCCTTGACATGAATAGCGTGATCATAAATGTGTCTCTTGTGTTTCAGGTGAGAAACGTCACTTTAAGTGAATATTTCTTTTGATAAACAAACGTTTTTAAGTTAGATGCGTCCTGTAAGGTGTGACCTAATTGTAAAGTGTGCCTTGACATGAATAGCGTGATCATAAATGTGTCTCTTGTGTTTCAGTGCATACGGCATTAAATGGAAGTAAATACACACTCTCTGAAGCCTCTTTATCCGACCACAAGTGCTACATATTTTGGGGGCTCGTCCGGGATGGATATAGACTTTTGAGACGGTTCTTCCATCGGCGTAGCACCGGTAAACTCCCGCTGACGGTCACGCGCATTGACGACGGACGCGCGGCACCGCGACGCACGGCAAGATGAGTCTCGAGGAGTCCGCAGAGCTAGTGTCACAGCAGCTCTGGACACTAAAACTAGATGAGCTCAAGGAGGTGTGTGGGCGTGCCAAAATTGACTGCAGAAATGCGGCGACCAGACGTGCAGTGGTTAAAGCCATCATGGATTCAATAGACAGCGCTATTGAAAATGAAGAAAGCGACGTGGCATCACAGTATTTGAGCACATTGCTAAATCTAACCAAAACAAGTGCAGTTCAAATGAATGTCCCAGAAATAGAAAATCTGCAGGAAAGAACAATTGGATTATCAATAACAAGTCAAGCACCTGTCAACGAAACCCAAAGATTGAGTGACAGGGCAAGCAACCTTTCACTACAAAATGAGCCCTCTGTCCATTCAAGCACCAGTTTGCCCACAAACAGGCTCCAAGAAGTCACAATAAGAAGAGAATTCAAAATAAGTGGCCAGATTGGGGAAAGGGGACAGAAAGATAAACTCTCATTCACAAATCTAATGCACCAGATTGAAAGAGGGTTAGTTAAAGGGCACAGTGAAGATGAAGTGGTTGAAGCTGTAGTCAAAGCCATCAGCCCAGGTTTGAGTTTACGGGACATGCTCGAAGTTAAAAAGTGACCTCACATTATCACAGTTAAAAACAATATTAAAAGGGCACTTTAAAGAAGACAGTTCAATGGATTTATATCACAAGCTAGTTAACGTTACTCAAGACAGCCGTGAGTCTCCCCAAAAACTTTCTTTTTAGAGCAATAGAACTTAAAGAGAGACTTCTCCTCGCCTCCAAGGAATCAGGCTCAGATGATCAGTACAGCCCAGAAGTCATTCAAAGGAAGTTCTTGAGATCAGTCAGCACAGGACTTATCAGTGATCACATCAAGTTTCAGCTAAAGCCCTATTTAGATGATATTGCAGTGACTGATGAGATTCTCATTGATAAACTGAATGAAGCAGCTAGTGTAGAGTCAGAACGCCAGTCCAAACTGCGCAAGAATGCTGTAGGCAGAGCTCCAAAAGTAAGCGAGCTACAGACAGAGGCACAGGCACAACAGACTCAAAGTAAAACAGTTTCAGAAATGAGAGCGGGAGCACAGGATCCAACTGAAACTGTCAGACCAAAGACCCGTAAAGCTCCAGCACCTCCCAGCTCTCGAGATGCTGAGTTGTATGAAACAGTGCACCTACTTAGAGAGGAAATGGCGGACATTAGGAAAAATCTGCAGGGCCATCAGCGACTCCCGGCTCCAAGTCTAAAGCGCCCTCAACGTAGAGCATGCACTGCATGTGAAGAAGGTGGTCAAGGCAACCAATGTGAACACTGTTTCAAGTGTGGATTATCAGGACACTTTTCACGGGGATGCAGAGGGACTCGGGGTGTAGCCCACAGGCCAGGGAACAGTAAATGTCAAACCCCACAAGGTGGCGCCATCATCCCTGCCATTGAAAAAGTCACCTGAAGCTGAAAGTAAAATGCAAGAACTTTTATTAGAAAGAATTAGACAGCTTGAAGCTCAGCTTGAAAACAATAACAAGACACATCAAGGGGTGAGTGCCACTTACACCAATCCAATGTCCTCACGCCGTCACGCCAAGCTGCACGCTCTCATAGGCAAGAAATGCCTAGTGGACTGCTGTTTTGAGGGAGTACCTACAAAAGCATTATGGGACACTGGTTCGCAGGTAACCATCATCAATGAGAGCTGGCGTAGTACATACCTCCCAAATATTGAAACCCGTAGCCTGCAAGAGCTTCTGGAGGAAGATGAGACACTTGTGGGTAAGGCAGCAAACCAAACTGTCATCCCCTTCTCAGGTTGGGTGGAGTTAAAGTTTAAACTCAACACATCAAACAAAGGTGCACAAGAACTTTTAGCTCCAGTGTTGATCTCAAATGAGCCAGATGTAGCGGACCCACCTATTATCGGCTATAACATCATTGAGCAGTTAGTCAAAAATGGGATGGAGCAGTATCCAGAGTTCACCTCAGCCGCTGTGCAGGAAGCATTCTCACTTGATTGTACAAAGACTGAAATATTTATTCAGCTGGTAAAGAAAAATTATGATGACATGAGGGAGGGAGTAGTGAGAGTGGGACAACCAAGAATAACTATCCCGCCAGGTGAAACTCAGCTGGTGAAGTGCCGTGTACGGAGATATTCCAGTGCAGCAGAACAAGATGCCTTGTTTGAACCTGTAGATAGCTCAAAGTGGCCGGATGGACTGACTCTATCAGAGGTGGTAATCAGTCTGCATAAGGGAGGCTGGTCTAAAGTTTCTGTCCCAGTCACTAATGAAAGCAGTCGTAGCATTATTTTAACAGCACGTACTGTGTTAGGACAGCTCCAACAAGTCAAAACTATCTATCCAGCGAACGCACAGCCTCTGCAGTCGGAACAGGGTAACAATGCTCGCTACACCAGTGCTGAAAGTCAGAAGGACAGTGCAAACTCAATTCAAGACATAAAAGAGGAACGGTGGGATCCACCTGTGGCTCTTGACCATTTGACACCAGAACAACAGGGCAAGGTACGTGCAGTATTGAGAGAGGAGTGTCATGCTTTTTCTAAAGGGGACCAAGATGTTGGCTGCATCCCATCACTAAAGTTGAAGATCAGGCTTAAAGATACCACTCCTGTAAGGCGCACATACACCTCAGTACCCAAACCACTCCACAAGGAGGTGAAGGAATATCTAGAGGATCTTCTGAATAGAGGATGGATACAAAACTCTCGCTCTCCTTATTCCTCGCCACTTGTCTGTGTTCGCAAAAAGGATGGAACGTTGCGTCTGTGTGTGGATTATAGAGAACTAAACCTGAAGTCCATACCAGATAGACACCCCATTCCCCGTGTGCAAGACATCCTTAACAGCTTGTGTGGAAGTGCCTGGTTTTCGGTACTAGACCAGGGAAAGGCCTACCACCAGGGGTTCCTGGAGGAAGCGAGCAGACCACTCACCGCCTTCATAACACCGTGGGGCCTGTATGAGTGGGTCAGGATTCCCTTTGGCCTCTCCTCAGCCCCTGCAGAGTTCCAGCGCAGCATGGAGGAGTGTCTAACAGGTTTGAGAGACGAGACATGCCAGCCATATTTGGATGATAATCTGGTACACAGTAAAACGTTTGATGAACATCTGCAAGACTTGAGGGCAGTACTGCGCCGATATCAGCGGCATGGTGTTAAACTAACTCCAAAAAAGTGTGAGGTTTTCAAAAAAAAAGTGAAATTTTTGGGGAAGATTGTATCCAAAGATGGCTATACAATGGATCCGAAAGAGTTGGCACCTGTACAAGCTCTCAAAGACAGAAAACCAACCAGTGTTGGAGAACTGAGAAGGATCTTAGGGTTCATCTCGTATTATCGGCCCTATATTCAGAACTTCTCCCGAATCGCTAGGCCATTGTACAGTTTGCTGTCAGCTGAGGGCACACCAAAGACCTCCATTTTCAAATCCACAGCTAAAAAACTGGTAGGAAACAAAACAAGACCAATCAGTTGCCCTCAAGTCAACCCATCATCTGGACTGAGGAGCATCAGAACGTGCTTGGTGAACTCATAGACCACCTACTGCACCCACCAATATTAGGCTACCCTGATTTTGAGAAACCATTTGTGCTACACTGTGATGCATCTCAAAAAGGTCTTGGGGCAGTACTCTATCAACGACAGCAAGGTAAACTGGCAGTTATCGGCTATGGATCTAGGACATTGACTCCTCCTGAGAAGAACTATCATCTGCATTCAGGCAAACTGGAATTTTTAGCACTAAAGTGGGCAATCTGCGAGCGGTTTAGGGAGTACCTTTATTATGCACCATCATTTGTCGTTTACACTGACAATAATCCCCTAACTTATGTCTTGTCGTCAGCCAAACTCAACGCCATCAATCATCACTAAAGGCATACAACCATACAACAACGGGCCACGAAAAGGGGGGGGAGGAGAAAAGAGGGGAAGAAGGAAAATGGGGGCGGTTTTTGGAGTTTGGCTGAACGACTAAAGAACATAAGTTATAGGGGATTGATTGTTTTTTTGTGTTCACATGTAAAACGACAAATGATGTGCATAATAAAGGTACTCCTAAACCGAGTCGCAGATGCCACACGGAGGGTTTAGGGGTGCTAAATTTCCAGTTTGCCTGAAATGGCAGATTGATAGTTTCTATCTTTCTCAGGAGGAGTCAATGTCTCCGCTAAGATCCATAGCCGATAACTGCCTAGTTACCCTTTTGCTGTCGTATGAATAGCGAGGTAACTGCCGCCATCTATGACCGTTTTGAGAGGGTGGTGGATGCATTCACGTCGTAGACAAATGGTTTCTCAACTAATCCAGGGATAGCCTATAAATATATTGTGTGGGGGTGCAGTAGGTGGTCTATTGAGTTCACCGACTAAGCACGGTTCTGAATGCTCACCAATCTATGATGCTATCCTTGTTTACGTATCCGTTCCTCTTATGATCACGTGTTATTGCGTCGGATTTAACCATAGACATTCCGTAATTGGATTCGCTGTAATTGATTGCCCTCAAGTCCAAGGATGGATGATAAGGGTGAAGAAAAAACATGGGTTGAAAAACATATATTGGAAGGAGCAACTGATTGGTTTTGTTTTGTTTCCCCCATCCTGTTAACCTATCTATGTTCTTTTAGCTGTGGAGTTTTTGGGGGGTAAATATAACAAAAAAAATAACAGAAGAGTGAAAATATTGGTCTGGTTCTCTTTATTCTATGTTGGTTTGCGCCGTTACAGTGCGCCATCAGCTGACGACACAAAATGTAATAGACAAAGAAGACCAAAAGGATGGGGCCGTAATAGGCGATTCGGGAGAAGTTCTGAATATAGGGCTATAATACGAGATGAACCCTAGACTCGCTTCACTCAGTTCTCCACTACTGGGTGGTTTTTTCTGTCCTGTTTGTGGGGGGTGGGTAGGGGGAAGGGGAGAGCTTTAGTTTTATTTTTTACATTTGAAAAGCAGCGTGGTGCCACTCTTTCGGGTCCATTGGTATGCCATCTTTGGATACAATCTTTCCCCAAAAATTTCACTTTTTTTTTTTATTTTTTTTGAAGAAGAACTCGAAAACCTCACAATTTGTTTGGAGTTTATTTAACAAACATGCCGCTGATATCCGGCACATACTATTCAGGAGGTCAACTTGGCTCTCAAAAGTCTTCAGATGTGTTTTGTTCAGCTTAACGGTTCACGGTTTTAAAACCCATACTGTGTACACAGTAAGATGATAATTTACATCAAATAATGGCTGGCATGTCCCGGGTCTCTCAAATCCTGTACTGTAGACACGCTCCCACCTGCCATGTGATCAGGCGGAGGCGCTAAAATTTCCAGTCTGCGATACCTACTACAGCCTCTGGTGCGCGCGGGAAACTCCTCTTCTGTGCATGGGGCTCGAGGGTAGAAGGGCAAAGGAATTCCTGGACCCATCTCATTAATCGAGGCCCCACCGGTGTTATGAAAAGGCGGTGAAGTGGCGGTATCATGCTCTGGCAGTTCCTTCCCGCAGGAACCCCTGGTGGTAGGTCGCCTTCCTGTGTTCTATACTTCTGCGAAAAACTGCAGGTTTTCACCCAACGATAAGCAGCCCAGATGCACTCTCCGACACAAGCTGGTTAAGTTATTCTTGCACCACGGGAATGGGGATGCTCCTAGTGTTGCTATGTTGATAATAGTTGTCATTTTTAGTTCTAAGTTTCTTTAATTTTTTCTAACTGGTAATGGGCTTCAGGTTTAGTTTCTCTTATAATCCTACACGAACAAGACGGCAATGCTTTCATCCTTTTTGGCCGAAACACAGACAAAGTGGCGGAAGGAATAAGATAGGCGAGCGAGAGTTGTTGTATTCCATTCCCTCTATTTCAGAGATTCCTCTAGATATTCCCCTTCACTCTCCTTGTGGAGTGGTTTTGGGTAATGAGGTGTAATGTTTGCGCCTTAAGCAGAGTGGATATCGTTGCCTTAAGCTGAGTCTTCAAATAGCGTTGTTTTTTGTTAAGGTGTGAATTGGGATTGCCGTCACACATCTTGGTCCCTCTTAGAAAAAAGCATGACACTAGACCTCTCTCATTTAACTATTGCACATAACCTACGTAACAGCGCTTTGATCTAAGCCTCTGTTTGTTTCTGGTGTCAAATTGGTCAACGACCACAGGTGGCGTCTCCACCCGGGTAGTTCCTCTTACGTGCTTACTTATTCTTTTTTTATGTCTTGAATTGAGTTTGCGCAACTGAGTTGTCCCTTCTGACCTTTTCAGCACTGTAGTAAAGCGGAAGACATTGTTAACTCACTGTTCCGCTGCAGAGGCTGTTGGTGCGTTCAGCCTGGGAAGATAGCTCTAGATAGTGTTTTTGACCTTGTTGAGCTGCCTACACAAGTACGTTGCTGTTAAAATAATGCTCGACTGCTTTCATAGTGACTGGGACAGAACTAGACCACCTCCCTTATGCAGACTGATTACACCTCTGATAGAGTCAGTCCATCCGGCCACTTTGAGCTATCTACAGGTTCAACAAGGCATCTTGTTCTGCTGCACTGGAAATCTCCGTACACGCACTTACCAGCTGAGTTTCACCTGGCGGGATATTATTCTTGGTTGTCACTCTCACTACTCCCTCCCTCAATGTCATCATAATTTTTCTTTACCAGCTGAATAAATATTTCATCTTTGTACAATCAAGTGAGAATGCTTCCTGCACAGCGGCTGAGGTGAACTCTGGATACTGCTCCATCCATTTGACTAACTGCTCAATGATGTTATAGCCGATAATAGGTGGTCCGCTACATCTGGCTCATTTGAGATCAACACTGAGCTAAAAGTTCTTGTGCACCTTTGTTTGATGTGTTGAGTTTAAACTTTAACTCCACCCATCCTGAGAAGGGGATGACAGTTTGGTTTGCTGCCTTACCCACAAGTGTCTCATCTTCCTCCAGAAGCTCTTGCAGGCTACGGGTTTCAATATTTGGGAGGTATGTACTACGCCAGCTCTCATTGATGTGGTTACCTGCGAACCAGTGTCCATAATGCTTTTGTAGGTACTCCCTCAAAACAGCAGTCCACTAGGCATTTCTTGCCTATGAGAGCGTGCAGCTTGGCGTGACGGCGTGAGGACATTGGCATTGGTGTAATGGCACTCACCCTTGATGTGTCTTGTTATTGTTTTCAAGCTGAGCTTCAAGCTGTCTAATTCTTTCTAATAAAAAGTTCTTGCATTTACTTTCAGCTTCAGGTGACTTTTTCAATGGCAGGGATGATGGCGCCACCTTGTGGGGGTTTTGACATTTACTGTCCTGGCCTGTGGGCTACACCCGAGTCCCTCTGCATCCCCGTGAAAAGTGTCCTGATAATCCACACTTGAAACAGTGTTCACATTGGTTGCCTTGACCACCTTCTTCACATGCAGTGCATGCTCTACGTTGAGGGCGCTTTAGACTTGGAGCCGGGAGTCGCTGATGGCCCTGCAGATTTTTCCTAATGTCCGCCATTTCCTCTCTAAGTAGGTGCACTGTTTCATACAACTCAGCATCTCGAGAGCTGGGAGGTGCTGGAGCTTTACGGGTCTTTGGTCTGACAGTTTCAGTTGGATCCTGTGCTCCCGCTCTCATTTTCTGAAACTGTTTTACTTTGAGTCTGTTGTGCCTGTGCCTCTGTCTGTAGCTCGCTTACTTTTGGAGCTCTGCCTACAGCATTCTTGCGCAGTTTGGACTGGCGTTCTGACTCTACACTAGCTGCTTCATTCAGTTTATCAATGAGAATCTCATCAGTCACTGCAATATCATCTAAATAGGGCTTTAGCTGAAACTTGATGTGATCACTGATAAAGTCCTGTGCTGACTGATCTCAAGAACTTCCTTTGAATGACTTCTGGGCTGTACTGATCATCTGAGCCTGATTCCTTGGAGGCGAGGAGAAGTCTCTCTTTAAGTTCTATTGCTCTAAAAAGAAAGTTTTGGGGAGACTCACGGCTGTCTTGAGTAACGTTAACTAGCTTGTGATATAAATCCATTGAACTGTCTTCTTTAAAGTGCCCTTTTAATATTGTTTTTAACTGTGATAATGTGAGGTCACTTTTAACTTCGAGCATGTCCCGTAAACTCAAACCTGGGCTGATGGCTTTGACTACAGCTTCAACCACTTCATCTTCACTGTGCCCTTTAACTAACCCTCTTTTCAATCTGGTGCATTAGATTTGTGAATGAGAGTTTATCTTTCTGTCCCCTTTCCCCAATCTGGCCACTTATTTTGAATTCTCTTCTTATTGTGACTTCTTGGAGCCTGTTTGTGGGCAAACTGGTGCTTGAATGGACAGAGGGCTCATTTTGTAGTGAAAGGTTGCTTGCCCTGTCACTCAATCTTTGGGTTTCGTTGACAGGTGCTTGACTTGTTATTGATAATCCAATTGTTCTTTCCTGCAGATTTTCTATTTCTGGGACATTTATTTGAACTGCACTTGTTTTGGTTAGATTTAGCAATGTGCTCAAATACTGTGATGCCACGTCGCTTTCTTCATTTTCAATAGCGCTGTCTATTGAATCCATGATGGCTTTAACCACTGCACGTCTGGTCGCCGCATTTCTGCAGTCAATTTTGGCACGCCCACACACCTCCTTGAGCTCATCTAGTTTTAGTGTCCAGAGCTGCTGTGACACTAGCTCTGCGGACTCCTCGAGACTCATCTTGCCGTGCGTCGCGGTGCCGCGCGTCCGTCGTCAATGCGCGTGACCGTCAGCGGGAGTTTACCGGTGCTACGCCGATGGAAGAACCGTCTCAAAAGTCTATATCCATCCCGGACGAGCCCCCAAAATATGTAGCACTTGTGGTCGGATAAAGAGGCTTCAGAGAGTGTGTATTTACTTCCATTTAAATGCCGTATGCACTGAAACACAAGAGACACATTTATGATCTCGCTATTCATGTCAAGGCACACTTTACAATTAGGTCACACCTTACAGGACGCATCTAACTTAAAAACGTTTGTTTATCAAAAGAAATATTCACTTAAAGTGACGTTTCTCACCTGAAACACAAGAGACACATTTATGATCTCGCTATTCATGTCAAGGCACACTTTACAATTAGGACCCGCGAGGCCCCCCCCCCGAGTTGCCTTCCCCTGCCTGCGTGTATCCCCAGCATATCTCCTGTCTACAATCGTATCCATTTCTTGTGTCCATGAAATAAAAAAAATACAATTTCCTTTGTACAAATTGGTATAAAATAATTTAAAAATAAAATGAGGTGGGTGGTGCTTTCTACTTCATTACTCAGTGCCTGCTAATACTATTGTCCCACAGTGGCTTCCATAAGTTTTTACACTGCACATTTACTTCAGTTTTGCTACAGTGAGTCAGACACTCAATTTTACTAACGCAGTTCTTTATTCTCAAAACTATACACTGATTACTTCAATTAATTTACAGATCCCCAACCCAATTAGGCCCATCTTGCAGCAGTGCTGCTTTAAATGTGCAAGTTATGTATTTGGCTACAGTGTAATAAAACTTTCGATGTTTCAAATCTGGAAATGATCAAAGTTTTTTTTTGTTTTTTTTTCCTCTGGGTTGAGTCATTATGTTGCTGTCCAAGACACTTATATTTGGAGAGGAGACATCATCATCATCTTCAAAGGTGATTCCCTTTGCCTTAGCTACAAAAAAAGTTGGGGATGTTTTTCATCTTTTTATACATTTAAAGCAATTACAGTAGATTTATTATGTTACAAAATGATTTACCAGGTATTTTTTTCTTTCTACAACTTGATTTCGTAGAAAATTTCACTCATCCGCAAGATTATGAATAGTTATATTTTGCCACTCAATTTTCTGTTCCAGAAATTCTATTTTGGCCATTAGGAATTCTACCTTGGAGACAGATGCAAAACTGAAATATATATTAGTAAAGATTATACAATTTTAGTGACTGAAGTCACCTTATGGCAAAAACGAGGCTAAATGATAAGTACTATAGTACTATGATAATAAGATAAGATAATAAGATTGATTTATTCTTTTATCAGCAATTATGCAGTATGCAATTGCGTCGGAAGCTGCAATGTGAAGATTGGGAATGATCGGCTTTAGCGCCACAGTGCCCGGGGCTAAGAGTTCACCGGGATCATGTCAGCCACATCAGTGAGCCACAGCCCGGGCTGGGTGTGGGTCCGGGTGTGAACGGGACGATCCGCGCCGGGAGAAAAACATGTTGCTCCCTAAAAGTGGTCTCATTGCGTGATTTTCTAGCTTTAGCCCGGGTCATTGAGATGAGACCTTCACCGGGATATGCGCTCCATTGTCTGGGGTAAACTGGGATCGAGCTCCTGGCGGCTCACCAGGACTAAACCAGGACTAAGCCAGGACTAAACCAGGACTGAGTGTCGGAACGGGCCCGGAAGTGCGCCCATGTGGACAGTCGGGTACCAGCAGGAGAAAGAACCAACTCTCTCTTTCTCACTCTCTCCCTCTCTCTGTCTCACTAATAGCAGAGTAAGCTTATGGGGAATTAGACATTAAAGCAGCTCTGCTTGTACAAGTCTCTCCATGGCCGAGCACCAGAGTCCATCTGTGACATGTTAGTGTCATATGAACATCTCATGAACCACCTCAGGGACCGACCTCCTGCTGGTGCCCAGAGTCACGACTAAACAAGGGGAGTCAGAGTTTCAGGTTCACGCAGCTAAAAACCTGGAACAGTCTGAACATGTGAGACAGACTCCACTCTGACTCTGTTTAAATCCAGACTCAAAACATTTCTGTTTGACTGTGCACATGACTGAAAGGTTTTCATTCTGCACTCCTCTTTCTAATTTATGTCTCTCTTTTTTAATTTGAATCTTTATGATTATTTATGTTTTGATTTGTTTTGATTGTGTTTTTAATATATTTTTTATTCTGTAAAGCACTTACTTTATGTAAGAATTGTGCTGTACAAATAAACTTGCCTTGGCTTAATGGGAGCCTCACTTTTTCTTTGCTTAGTCATAATATAAACTCTTACCAGTCTGAGCAGCTTGTCAAAACAATAACATTTACTGCTTTTTATAAAAAAAAAATACAATTCATATTATGCAGAACTGAGTCAACCAGCCCTCCACAAATTCTGTTTTTCATGTAGCTCCATGGAAAAATAATTCCCAGACCCTGCTCTACAAGGTGTGTACATTTTACAGATATGCTACGTGACTCATCCCGGTGATGGTGGTGGAGGAGTTCCTGCTCTTGTGGCTGGGCGCTGTGGAATCATTTAAATGTCCTGCTCCACCAAAGCACACAAAACACTGTCTATGATTCATTCTTCATTTTAAAGGAGTCAAGCCTGGAGCAGTGGATGGTTTTGTCACAGCCAAACCAGGAGCTGCTGCAACCACTGGAAAAAAAGGTTTATTTCAATACAGTATTTATTAATTTGGCACAGTGCATCTTAAGGATCATTTGTACATATGTGGGATTACAGCAAAGATGCAAAGCTCCATCTGTTGTTCTTAGGCAGATTACACACAAGAGCACTGCTGAACACTGTTAACATACCTGGACTACATGTATATATGTATGTATAAAGCCTTCAAGGTGCTGCCTGTCCCTTCAACCCTCAACCCTACAGCTCACTCTGCTGCCTTTGAGCCAGACACTCCCTTCGATCTGCACAATGAACATCTCTGCTGGCAAACCTCACGTTGATTCTGTGTTTGTTGAAGTGCAGCATCCGGGATTATCACCGTCCTCCACCATCTCCTCAAGGATTTACCGAGCGTCAGGGTGCCCTTCCTTTTCCATACATCATATACCGACACATACTTCATATACCAACACATACTTCATATACCAACACATACACCAATACATACTTTATATACCAACACATATACCATATACTAACATATACTTCATGCACCATGCTCCATGTTTCA
>NW_026571447.1:3190491-3202991 GCF_026225935.1 Boleophthalmus pectinirostris | reverse complement strand
CTAAACCAGTACTGAACCGAGGACTAAACCAGGACTGAAATGTGGACTGAACCAGGACTAAAAAAGGACTAAACCAGGACTAAACCAGAACTAAACCAGAACTAAACCAGGTCTGAAATCATCCCAGTGATTCTCGTGAAGGTGTGTGGAGTTTAAAAACACAGAACAGAGTGTCTTCTGTTTGAGAGAAAGATTTGTGTGTGTTAAATGTGTGAATGAAACAAAACACAACGACACAGATCAGAAAACAGAATAAAAAGGATTAAAAGGCACAAAAAAAATGTGAAAGTACTGAATATATATCTGTGAATATATTTGTTGTATTGTAAGATGGTGCAGTAAGTTCTGGCTTATTTCAGGTTGGTGGTGCCGTTGTGTCCTTGGGCAATACACTTTAAGCCCCTCACCCCCAGTGTGTGTGTGCGCTGGTGTGTGAACGTGTGCGTGTGTGAATGAGTAAGTGCTTTTAGTTTTCTGTGTTATGTTATAATATTGTCGTTGAAGAGGATTTAGTCATCCATGCATGTTTGAGTAATCTAGCGATCTCTCCCAGGCCCTATTCAAAGCCTCCTTACGGTTAGCTGTCAGACTCTGTACAAGGCTCCGCCCACAAGCCTACATCACCCGTGCTCCCACACAACAATTCTCCATAAATGTACAAAACATGATAAAAAAACTGTGCTCTATGACGTCACAAACCTGATGTGATGTGCTGTAGTTTCATTAGTGGGATGGGACTTAAGATAGAATTTAAACATGAGGTAATGTCGCCCACGTTTGACCCTAAACAGCCTCAAAAAGACATCATCAGTGCTACATCACTTTATTATAGAAACATTTGTCCTCTGCATTTGACTCATCCTTCTGTGTGTTTAGGTTAAACCTGCATTTGAAACATTTTACAATGTCTCTGGGTAAGACCTGTATTTGACCCATCCATCAGTGTCTCTGAGTTAAACTTCCATTTGACCCATTCTTCAGTCTATCTGGGATCAACCAGCATTTGACCCATTCTTCAGTGTCTTTGGGATTACACTGCATTTGGCCTATCCTTCAGTGTCTCTGGGTAAACTTGCATTTGACCTACCCTTCAATGTCTCTGGGTAAAACCTACATTTGATCCATTCTTCAGTATAGCTGGGATCAACCAGCATTTGACCCATCCTTCAGTGTCTCTGGGTAAAACCAGTATTTGACCAATCCTTTTGTGTTTCTGGGATCAACCTGCATTTGACCCATCTTCCAGTGTGTTTAGGTTAAACTTGCATTTGACCCATCCTTCAATATCTCTGTGTTACACCTGCATTTCACCCATACTTCAGCATCTCTGAGTTAAACTTCCATTTGACACATCCTTCAGTGTCTCTGAGTTAAACCTGCATTTGACCCATCCTTCAGTGTCTCTGAGTTAAACCTGCATTTGACCCAACCTTCAGTGGCTCTGAGTTAAACCTGCATTTGACCCAACCTTCAGTGGCTCTGAGTTAAATCTGCATTTGATCCAACCTTCAGTGGCTCTGTTTTAAACCTGTAATTGACCCAACCTTCAGTGACTTTGGGATTAACCTGCATTTGACCCAGCCATTCTTCAGTGTCCCTGGGTTAAACCTACATTTGACCCATCCTTCAGTGTCCCAGGGTTAAACCTACATTTGACCCATCCTTCAGTGTCTCTGGGATTAACCTGCATTTGACCCATCCTTCAGTGATTTTGGGATTAACCTGCATTTGACCCAGCCATTCTTCAGTGTCCCTGGGTTAAACCTACATTTGACCCATCCTTCAGCATCTCTGTGTAAAACCTGCATTTGACTCATCCTTCAGTATCACTGGGTTAAATCTACATTTGACCCACCCTTTGGTGTCTCTGGGTTAAAGCTGCATTTGACCCATTGATTCCTCAGTGTCTCTGGGTTAAACCTACATTTGACCCGACCTTCAATATCTCTGGGTTAAACCTACATTTGACCCGACCTTTCTTTCAATATATTCTCTGTGATTAAATAAACAAAATAAATATAAATTTGATTCATTCAAAGCATTAACTCCATGTCTTGTAGATCTCCATGACGACAAGCAGATAAAAGGATCCTAACTCTAGAAAAGTCACATAATGCACCTTTAAATGTGTGTTAGTGTTACTGTCCCGTTGTTCTTGCCGTTTGAAGCTGCTCCATCTTCACTGGGTCACATTTGGCCGTGGACTGTCCCGGCCTAAAGTTTATCAAGATTAAACTAATGCCACTAAAGGTCGTCCATTTTGTGTGAGGTGTTTTTGGAGCTGGAGCGTCTGGTCGGGACTTCCTGTTTCTCAGATGTCACTTCCTGTGGGTAGAGCTGGTATTTGAGCGCAGATGGAACAACATTTACATAACTTTAAGTGCACATCTGAAAATGTGTTTCAAATGTTAAGTCAAGTCTGAACCCCACACCCTGAATCCAGAGCTCCGTTGAATGAGACCTGCTTTAGACCTGGGTTAGACCTGGTTTAGACCTGGTTTAGATCTCTGTTCCTACTCTCACCTGGGGTCCTGTCTTAGATCTGGATTAGATCTGGTTTAGTCCTGGTTTAGACCTGGTTCAGATCTCTGTTTCTGCTCTCACCTGTGGGTCTACTTTAGACCGGGTTTAGTCATGCTTTAGACCTGGTTTAGACCTGGTTTAGTCGAGTGTCAGACCTCAAGACTGAGAAAAGAGTCCAAATGTGCTCAAGTCCGAGACGAGACCAAGATCGTAAAAACATGGTCTTGAGGCTGGTCTTGAGTACTACAAAACTAGAGCAGAAGAAATATAAAACTGAATAAAACTATGGAACAAAGCAACATCATCTCGACCACAAGCAGATGGTAATAGTAAAGTTACGTAGTGTGTCTTTAATTGTCTATGTGTTTGAGTCAGGTTGGTACATTGACAGTTTATCCATGTGAAAGTTCTCCCTCTTCACAGTTTCAGATGAGACCGTGGATTCTCCCTGCACTAAAGGTCTGCAGGGTCATATCTACATATCTACGGAGACAGCAAAGTGCACGTCTTTCCTGTAATGTAATAATTGCAAGGCAGCTGTAATGCCACACTGCGGTACATCCCCCTTACCCGCTTACTAGATATGCACCTTTTAAATTATCTGATCAACAAATGTGTGCTCTGATTTCACTTCCTTTCCTCCACGGCAGGTTTCAGAATGACAAAGCCACCGGCGTGTCTGAGGTAAACTTCACTTCTGTAAAACTCTCATCATTATAATACAGTCGATAAAACAAACAGAGACACACGGCCAGAAAAGCTGCAGGGGAAAAACCTTCAAATCCCCAAACTTCTGCTTTGGGCCTTACTGGAGGACCATCAGCTGAGCCCAAATGTCACATGAACACCATCAAAGGAGACAAAGAAGTTCATATTAAAGTAAAAAAAAAAAAAAAAATATTGAGTCACCACTTTGACTCATATTTTAGTTTTCATGTAACATAAGAATATAATGTTGGCCTAATGCAAAAAAACAAACAAACAAACAAACAAAATTAAAATTAAAAAAGGATTACAAGCAATGCAAAATAAAATAATAATAATAAAATAAATAAATAAATAAATACAACTAAATAAAATAAAAATGAAATGAAATTGAATTAAAAAAAAAAAAAGACAAATATTGAGTCACTACTTTGACTAATGTTTTAGATTTAGTGTAATATAAAAATATAATGTAGGCCTAATGCAAAAAACAAAACAAAAAAAAACTAAATTTTAAAAAAGCGTTACAAGTAATGCAAAGTAAAATAATAATAATAAAAAAATAAATAAATAAAATACAACTAAATAAAATACAAATGAAATGAAATTGAATTAAAAAAAAAAAAAAAAAAAAAAAAGGCAAATATTGAGTCACTACTTTGACTCATGTTTTAGATTTAGTGTAACATAAAAATATAATGTAGGCCTAATGCAAAAAAACAAAACAAACAAAATACATTTTAAAAAAGCATTACAAGTAATGCAAAGTAAAATAATAATAAAAAATAATAATAAAATACAACTAAATTAAATACAAATGAAATGAAATTGAATAAAATAAAATAAAACAAAAGCCAAATATTGAGTCACTGCTTTGACTCATTTTAGTTTTAGTGTAAGAATATAATGTAGGCTTAATGCAAAAAATAAATAAATAATAATAATAATAATAATAATAAAAATTAATAAATCAATCAATCAAACATTAAGTCACTGTTTTGACTCAATTATAATCCAAAATAATCCATCCATTTTCTTCTGGTCTTGGGGGCATCAGTTTAAGCAGGGACTCTCAGACTTCCTGCACCCCAGACACTTCCTCCAGCTCCTCCGGGGGGACCCTGACGCATTCCCAGGCCAGTCCAGAGACATAGTCCCTCCAATAAAATCAAATAAAACTAAATCAAATTAAATCAAATACAACAAAATAAAATGAAAATTCAGTTTAAAATAAAATAAAACAAAAACCAAATACTGAGTCACCGCTTTGACTCATATTTTACTTTTGGTGTAACATAAAAATATAATGTAGGCCTAATGGGAAAAAAAAAAAAAAAAAAAAAAAAAAAAGGATTACTTCCAAGCAATGCAAAATACAAATCGGATTTAAAGTACACATGAAATAAAATAAAATAAAATAAAGTAAAATAAAATACAACAAAATGAAATAAGATAAATAAAATGGTGTACAGATGTTTTAAGCTGTTCCTTGCCTTATATTATATTATTATATTTAGTTTGTTTTTATCCTTTCAAAATACCAAACAGAGCGTATTATTTCATGCTTTGTTCACAGTAACTACTTAATTAGTACCTGAATTAGCACTTAACTGAACTTAATTGGCCTGTGCTGTAAATAGTTACTCAATACTTCTTAATTACTCATGAACTAACCATTTACATGTTTACAAAT
Organism: Boleophthalmus pectinirostris; assembly: GCF_026225935.1. Lineage (NCBI taxonomy): Eukaryota > Metazoa > Chordata > Actinopteri > Gobiiformes > Gobiidae > Boleophthalmus > Boleophthalmus pectinirostris. The sequence goes on along the minus strand of NW_026571447.1, from coordinate 3,198,070 downwards.
GCATATTTAAGTTCACATTTGAGCATTTAATAATGATTAATAAGCTATGAGAGAATGATTTACTAATAATGTAATGCAATGATGATTCAGGCAGCTGTTATCTGTTAGTTAAGTCTTTCTGAGAGCTTTTCTAAAGTGAAGACTAATTATGATTTATGAAGCATTTGTTAAGTTTGGTCAAATTCCAGAGAAACAATAATGCATTATTAGTAAATCATTCTCATGGCTTACTAATCATTAATAAATGCTCAAAGTTGTACTTAAATATACATTTACAAATGCACATGCAAATGGTTAGTTCATGAGTAATTAAGTAAGAAATACTTATGAGTAACTATTTACAGCACAGGAGAATTAAGTGCAAATTAAGTGCTAATTCAGGTACTAATTAAGTAGTTCCTAAGCTTGAATCATTATTAATTAAATCTTTGTCCATGCTTTATTAAGGCTAAATAAGGTGTAGTTATTATAAAGTGTTACCAAGTAATATTATTTTGAAGTTACAGTACTATTATTTGAGTAAAACTTTTGGCTACTACCACTTCTGGACTTATTACTACCACAGTCTTGTTTGTTTTGCCTCTCAGGCGTGCACCGAAACTGCTCACGGATTTGTATTTAAAAAAATTTCCACTCTCCCCTCGACGTAACTGCAGACTAATCGGAAGAACCGGAAGACTCGGAAAAATCGCTGCAGAGTGCACTTTCCCCCAAACCTTCCGTATAAGATTACATATAGGAGCCCATCTATAACGGAAAACACAGACGGTGATGTAAACAGGAAGTGAGGTTACGGGACCCAGGAAGTAGGTGTTTTTGAGATCCACATTTGAATCATCGGCGTGAGAGTGAAAATATGGCGCAAGTGTGAAGTTCAGCCACATCAATACAGGAAACGAGCTTTAATGGTACAATGAGGGGGCGGATTTGACTCGATATTAGTAAGTTCATAAGCGAGAAGAGGTTGTGGGTTAAATTCTAGATCTGCGCGTGTCCTCCTTGTGTCGCTGTGGCGGAGTGGTTATCCTGTCGCTTTCTCTCGGTAAGGAGATCGTGGGGTTAGGTTCCGCTCCGACCGAAAAGGAAACTCCACTGGAACAAGCCCACACCTGTTGTTATTTTGTCAGGTTTAAAATGGTCCCTTAAAGGCTTCCTTCCTTTTCCACTTCCTGTACCGTGATTCCAGAGACAAACCCTTCTATTGTTCCAGCTGAAGTCTTTATGTTTATTTTTTTGTTTGTTTGTTTGTTCAGAGAGGGTATTGTGCAAAATTCACTTTCTGGAGCTTTCAGACATGTTATAACTGACACTTTATTAATCCAAAGTGCAGTGGAGTATTGTACTTTTACATTTGTACTTCACACCTTCCACCACTGTTTTTTATAAAATTGTAGGGAGTATTATCTGTTGTTGTACAGTTGTAGGGAGTATTATTTGTACACAAGAGTGAATGCTTGTGCAGTTGTAGGGAGTATTATCTGTTGTTGTACACATGTAGGGAGTATTATCTATTGTTGTACAGTTTTGGGAGTATTATCTGTTAAATAAGGGTAGGTTGTACAGTTGTAGGGAGCATTATCTGTGTCATAAGGGTGAGTTGTTGTACAGTTGTAGGGAGTATTATCTGTTACATAAGGGTGAGTTGTTGTATAGTTGTAGGGAGTATTATCTGTTACATAAGAGTGAGTTGTTGTACAGTTGTAGGGAGTATTATCTGTTACATAAAAGTGTGTTGTTGTACAGTTGTAGGGAGTATTATCTGTTACATAAAAGTGTGTTGTTGTACAGTTGTAGGGAGTATTATCTGTTACATAAGGGTGAGTTGTTGTACAGTTGTAGGGAGCATTATCTGTGTCATAAGGATAAGTTGTTGTACAGTTGTAGGGAGTATTATCTGTTACATAAGTCTGAGTTGTTGTACAGTAGAAATATCCATAAAGAATAAATTCTAGGTGTATATATATATGTTTAATGTCACACCATGGAACATTTTAGGCAAAGCAATAACATCTCCATGGAGACAAGGAGGTGACAAACCCTCCACCAGAAAAGTTGCCCAGATCACCTTTAATACAGTTTGAAATACGATTTCATCAAATATAACTTTTTCAAAACAAACGTCTTTAAAGATGAACTAAGTCACTTTTCAGGTCGAGGCTGTTATCTGTTTGCAGAGGTGAGGACTCCAGTCAGACTTGAGTCACTATTTTTAGGACTTGAGACTTGATCAAATGGACTAAGACTTGAGACTCGACTTGGACTTGAAGATCAGTGACTTGATGTTTCTCCTAAAAAAATATCTGTTTTTATAAAATACTTTTCTCTTTACAGTTGATAAATGCAGCGCTGAATTTAGGAACAAACTGAAACATGTCGCTCTCACTTCTCTGTTTGTTACTTTGAAACTGAAGTACTGTGATGTGTATCATCACAATTATACTACAGTAATGTACAGTACAGTACAGTAATATACAGTACAATACAGAACAATACAGTACAATACAGCAATATACAGTACAATACAGTAATATAAAGTACAGTATAGTAATGTACAGTACAATACAGTACAATACAGAACAATACAGTACAATACAGCAATATACAGTACAATACAGAACAATACAGTACAATACAGCAATATACAGTAATACAATAAAATACAGAACAACAATATACAGAATAATACAGTACAATACAGTAATATACAGAATAATACAGTACAATACAACAATATACAGTACAATACAGAACAATAAAGTACAATACAGTACAACAGTAACAGTACAGTACAGTACAATACAGTAATATACAGTACAATACAATAAATAAAGTACAGTATAGTAAAGTACAGTACAATACAGAACAATACAGTACAATACAGTAATATACAGAATAATACAGTACAATACAACAATATACAGTACAATACAGAACAATAAAGTACAATACAGTAACAGTACAGTACAATACAGTAATATACAGTACAATACAATAATATAAAGTACAGTATAGTAATGTACAGTACAATACAGAACAATACAGTACAATACAGCAATATACAGAACAATACAGTACAATACAGCAATATACAGTACAATACAATAATATGCAGTACAATACAGTACAATACAGTAATATGCAGTACAATACAGTACAATAAAGTACAATAAAGTACAATTCAGTAATATGCAGTACAATACAGTACAATACAGTACAATACAGTACAATACAGTAATATACCGAACAATACAGTACAATAAAGTACAATACAACAATATACAGTATAATACAGTACAATAAAGTACAATACAGTAACAGTTCAGTACAATACAGTAATATACAGAACAATACAGTACAATAAAGTACAATACAGTACAATAGAGTAACAGTACAATACAGTAATATTCGGTACAATACAGTACAACAGAGGGAACTACATAGAACATGATCATTTATGACAAAATAACTGTTGCTCTTTTAAATCTGAATTCTTTCTGTTGTTCCTCTAATGATTCACATTCAGATCTTATCAAGACATACAGGAAAAAATTGCATTTCTACAACTCTTATAGAAATACTCATATATAAATACACTATAATATTTTTTAAGTACAATTTAGTTTAAAACTCATGTAAACTGCAAAAATCTAAGGAATATTTGGTACTTTTTTGGTTTAAAGACTTGAAATGACCTGAAGTTTAAAGCAGATGACTTGGACTTGACTTGGACTCATGAACCAGTGACTCGAGACTCGACTTGGACTTGCCTGTATTTGACTTGGGACTTGACTTGGACTTGATGTTAAAGACTTGAGACTTACTTACTCTCGCCTCTGTCTGCTTGTCTCCATGGCGATGTTAATGCTTTGTCAGGAATGTTGTAAAGTATTATACATATTTGTTCATTTGTTTCACCGTGTATACATCATCTACATGCTCGCCTCTTCACAGATCTGACCTGTAACTTGACCTGATTTCTCATTTTGGTTTTGATCCAGCCTGGTCCAGTCCTGGTTTTGATATATTCTTGTTTTGACCTAGTTTACTCTTATTGTAGTTCTTGTTTACTCCCAATTTTGACCTTGTTTTGGTCCTGTTTTGGTTCTGGTTTGGGTCCGGTCTCAGTTCCGGTTTCAGATCTGGTCTATGTTTAGTCCCTGTTTAGACTCAGAGTCTACTTTTCTATCTCTGAATGATTCTCTTTGTTCTGGACCGGAGCTGGAGACTTGAGACTTGAGACTTTGACCTTCACTTTAAATCCTCTTAAGTCTGATCCTGGTTTAGTCCTTGTTCAGTCCTGTTTTGGTCCTGTAGAGTCTGGTATAGTCCTGGTATAGTCCTGGTCTAGTCCTGGTTTAGTGCTGGTCTAGTGCTGGCCTAATCCTTGTCTTGTCCTAGTCTAAGTCTGGTTCGGTTCTGATTCAGTCCTGTTTTAGTCCTGTTTTAGTCCTGGTTTAGTCCTGGTTCAGTCCTGGTTCAATCTTGGTCCAGTCCTGGTTCAGTTCTAGTCCAGTCCTGTTTTAGTTCTTGTCTTGTCCTATTTTAGTCCTGGTTTAGACCTGGTCTAGTCCTGATTTAGTCCTGGCTTAGTTCTGGTTTAGTCCTGGCCCTGTCCTATGTTAGTTCTCTTTTAGTCCTGGTTTAGTACAGTTTTGGTCCTGGTTCAGTCCTGGTTCAGTCCAGTTTTAGTCCTTGTCCTGTTTTGTTTTAGTCCTGGTTTAGTCCTGATTTAGGGCATTTTCACACCGCTAGTTCAATTATTTGGTCACCAGACAATAAAATCGTTGTTATGGAGCATATAGACTCAGAGTGGTGCTTTCACACAGGCAAACAAACCAAAATTGGTCCGACTGACGTGTCTCTGTTTCCCAGGTGAACAGCGATACCTCCAATTACCAACACCTATGTTCCCTGTTAAGACCACGAGCCGTCCTAATCTCAAGTGTCATCATGAACTCATAAAACAGCAGCATGTAGAACTTTGTACAAACTCACCACATCAGCCCGGAGCAGAAGCTCTGAGTTCGGGTAACAGCAGCAGCCAACAGCGATAAAGAGGAGCACTCACCTTAGAGCACAGCCCCTTATGACGGGATTGGGGGTCTGTTTCTTGGTCTTGTGTCGTCCTCCAAGTGTGTGGTTCCAGACAGAGGTGAGTAAGACCAGTACTTGATGGACTGGATCCGAGCAGTTGCGTTGTGGACTATAGGTCCAGGTGGGCTGCTCCAGTCCTCCACGCTCTAGAACCACAGCTGGTTCTGAGGTGATGCAGCATCCGGACAGAAGTGTGAATCCGGTTTGGTTGGTTATATATTGTTCTGAGTATCCGTCCTCCACGTTCTTGGTTCTTGCTGAGGAAAGTTCTTCTCAGGCCGAGGCTCCTGACATCACTCCCCGCTCCACGTCATCTGAGCCCGGCCTGAACCGGAGCTGCTCCCGCTCATTCAACACTCTGGTTTGGATCTAGTCCGACTGTATTTCTCACACTAGGCTAAAAGCCGGACATTTTTAATGTTTAATCAATCTATGTGAACATGGGGAACACCGGGACCTCTCTGTGCGTGCAGGTCCTGAACACGGGTACACCCCCAATTTTGACTCACTCTGGAGCCACACGTTCGCAGATTGGTACTTGTTCTGATCATCATGTATCACATTCTCTGTATTGGCCATAGTTGGCAAAATAATTTGGAAATGAATCGTGGCTGCTTCTGGACAACAATCTGTTACTGCACTAGAGTCGTACAGCGCGTCATTTCAGGCAGAGGAGATGCGTGTCCCCTCCCATGATGCATTTGGAATAGTTCCTTTGGGACTACTGTTTCTGGTTTCGACCCGAGTTTGCATTCACACCAGAAGAAATGCACCAGTTTGACATTTGGTGTGGATTCAAGTGAACTGAGACGACCTCTTTTTTAAGGTGTCGGTCCACTTGATTTGATGAGGGTCTGAGTCCGACTGACGCTTTTACATCAACGAAATCAAACCGAACTAAGAGCTTTTGGTTCGAATGGACCGTTTGATGCAACAACTAGTGTCGAGGTGAAAGCACCATGAGACCTTACTTAATCCTGGTTTAGTTCTGGTTCAGTCCTGGTTTAATCTTGTTTCAGACCTGATTTAGACCTGGTCCAGCTATAGTCTGGTCCTGATTTACTCCTATTTCAGCCCTGGCCTGCTCCTGGTCTAGTCCTGGTCCAATCCTTGCTTAGTCCTGGTCCAGTCCTAGTCTACTCCTGGTTTAATTCGGGTCCATTCCTGGTCCACCCATGTTCCAGTCCAGTTCCAGTCTAGTTCCAGTCCTGTTCCAGTCCTTTTCCAGTCCCGATCCAGTCCCGTTCCAGTCCTGTTCTAGTCTCGATCCAGTCCTGTTCCAGTCCCGTTCCAGTCCCGTTCCAGTCCCGATCCAGTCCCGATCCAGTCCTGTTCCAGTCCCGATCCAGTCCCGATCCAGTCCTGATCCAGTCCCGTTCCAGTCCCGATCCAGTCCTGTTCCAGTATTGTTCCAGTCCTGTTCCAGTCCTGTTCCAGTCCCGATCCAGTCCTGTTCCAGTATTGTTCCAGTCCTGTTCCAGTCCTGTTCCAGTCCTGATCCAGTCGTGGCCCGAGTCCAGGTTGGAGACAGGGGAATCACCTTTCCTGACGTCAGCGTGGACACCAGAGCCGGCTCGCGGGGTCTCCCTCTCTCACATTACCCACGGCTAAATTTAACCACGTCTCAGCCAAAGGTCACATTTTTTCTGGTTCAGTGAGAATGAGATTAGAGTCGACTTTTTTTTTTTTTTTTAATTCCGAGGTACATTTTGTCTTATTTTTAAAAGGCCCGTATTACACAATTTTCTGTTCCAGTGTGGTTTCCTCATCACAAACAGACCTGGAGTTGTGTTTTGTTTCATTCTGAGTTCTTCTCCCACACAGAAAACACCGGTGATACAGGAAGTGCTCCACTGTGTTTTGAAACTCCACACACCTTCAGTCGAATCATTTGGGTAATTTCAGATCCGATCTGGAATTGTCGATCTCAACTGAACTAAAAGTAAAAGGGAAATGTGAACCTGAAAACTACCACTTCATGACATCACAAGGTGGAACAGAGCATTTTCAGCTTTGGAGATGTAGACAGACTCAAAATAAAGAGTTACTCAATCTAAACCAGGACTAGACCAGGACTAAACCAGGACTAGACCAGGACTAAACCAGGACTAACCAGGACTAAACAGGACTAACCAGGACTAACCAGGACTAACAGGACTAGACCAGGACTAAACCAGGACTAGACCAGGACTAAACCAGGACTAGACCAGGACTAAACCAGGACTAAACCAGGACTAGCCCAGGACTAAACCAGGACTAGACCAGGACTAAACCAGGACTAGACCAGGACTAAACCAGGACTAAACCAGGACTAACCCAGGACTAAACCAGGACTAGACCAGGACTCGATCAGGACTAAACCAAGAGTAATTCAGGAATAAACCAGGATTAAACCAGGACTAGACAAGAACTAAACCAGGACTAAACCAGGACTAAACAAGGACTAAACCAGGACTGAACCAGGACTAGACCAGGACTAAACCAG
>NW_026571447.1:3175491-3185491 GCF_026225935.1 Boleophthalmus pectinirostris | reverse complement strand
CATGAATGATTCACCTGTGTATTTCTGAGGTGTGTATTTAATCATGAAAGTCCAACAAACCAGCGTCCACGAGTTTGGACTGAAAAGTGTGAAAAACTAAATTTACTAAATCATGTTCTTTTTGCCTGAAGGAGTTTTATAGAACACATACTAGAACTTTTGTGTTTTTTTCACATAATTTTTTATCACACTGTCATCTTGATTTCATCGTGTAGTGAAACTTGTGAAATGATGAGGTGAACTTTTGTGGCCCACTGACTTTTAAAGATCTCAAGTCCTTGTGTTCCTCTGACTCTGAACATTAAACCACACACAGAGCTCGAGAAAAAACCCTGCAGCGTGGAGAGGCTTCAGCAACACCACTGAAGACTGTAGAAGTCAAAACAGCGGAAGTGACTAAGAGTGAAAAAGAGGAGCGAAAGTGGTGCAGAGGAGGAGAGGAGTAGGTGTTGAGGAAGAGAAGAGGCCCCACGGGGTCACGAGCAGAAACCCAGCAGAGACCTCACATCCTGCTCAAACATGGTCTAAACCCAGACTAGACCAAATCTAAAGCAGACACAAGACCTGAGAGGAAGCACTCTGAGGGTCTGAGGAGCGTCATGGTTCTCAGAGGAGTCCAGAAGTGTGTTTAGGAGCCTACAGGCCGATGTGAACATGTCATGTCAGGACGGAGGAAGACGAGTTCTGGAGACTTGGTCTTTTAGGATTTATAATAACAGCAGAAGTGACTAAAAATGAAAAAGAGGAGTGAAAGTGACACAGAGGAGGAGAGGAGGAGGTGTAATCGAGGAGAAGTGAGGCCCTGCGGTCAGGACACAAGCCCAAACACACATCCTGAACTAAACCTGGTCTTAACCTGGTCTAACCCTGGACTAGACCTGGACTAAACCTGGACTAAACCTGGAATAAACCTGGACTAAACCTGGACTAAACCTGGACTAAACCATTACTAAACCTGGACGAAACCTGGACTAAACCTGGACTAAACCTGGATTAAACCTGGACTAAACTAGGACTAAACGAGGCCCAAATCCAAACAGCTGAGTTGACCTGAGATGAAGCTGACTGAGGATCTGAGGATCCTGTTGTCCACAATCCCACAGACTGATATAAAACACATGTGCACATGTCACACACATGTGCACATGTCACACACATGTGCTCTTGTCACACACATGTGCTCTTGTCACACACATGTGCACTTGTCACACATGTGCTCTTGTCACACACATGTGCTCTTGTCACACATGTGCTCTTGTCACACATGTGCTCTTGTCACACATGTGCTCTTGTCACACAGGTGCTCTTGTCACACATGTGCACTTGTCACACATGTGCACATGTCACACATGTGCTCTTGTCACACATGTGCACTTGTCACACACATGTGCTCTTGTCACACATGTGCACTTGTCACACGTGCTCTTGTCACACATGTGCTCTTGGCAGACATGTGCTCTTGTCACACATGTGCTCTTGTCACACGTGCTCTTGTCACACATGTGCTCTTGTCACACATGTGCTCTTGTCACACATGTGCACTTGTCACACACATGTGCACTTGTCACACATGTGCTCTTGTCACACACATGTGCTCTTGTCACACATGTGCTCTTGTCACACACATGTGCTCTTGTCACACAGGTGCTCTTGTCACACAGGTGCTCTTGTCACACACATGTGCACTTGTCACACATGTGCTCTTGTCACACACATGTGCTCTTGTCACACATGTGCTCTTGTCACACAGGTGCTCTTGTCACACAGGTGCTCTTGTCACACACATGTGCACATGTCACACATGTGCTCTTGTCACACATGTGCACTTGTCACACACATGTGCTCTTGTCACACATGTGCACTTGTCACACGTGCTCTTGTCACACATGTGCTCTTGTCACGCATGTGCACTTGTCACACGTGCTCTTGTCACACATGTGCTCTTGTCACACGTGCTCTTGTCACACATGTGCACTTGTCACACGTGCTCTTGTCACACATGTGCTCTTGTCACACGTGCTCTTGTCACACATGTGCTCTTGGCAGACATGTGCTCTTGTCACACGTGCTCTTGTCACACATGTGCTCTTGGCAGACATGTGCTCTTGTCACACACATGTGCACTTGTCACACATGTGCTCTTGTCACACACATGTGCTCTTGTCACACACATGTGCTCTTGTCACACACATGTGCTCTTGTCACACATGTGCTCTTGTCACACATGTGCACTTGTCACACATGTGCTCTTGTCACACACATGTGCACTTGTCACACATGTGCTCTTGTCACACATGTGCACTTGTCACACACATGTGCACTTGTCACACATGTGCTCTTGTCACACACATGTGCACTTGTCACACATGTGCACATGTCACACATGTGCTCTTGTCACACATGTGCACATGTCACACATGTGCTCTTGTCACACATGTGCTCTTGTCACACATGTGCTCTTGTCACACATGTGCTCTTGTCACACACATGTGCACTTGTCACACATGTGCTCTTGTCACACATGTGCTCTTGTCACACATGTGCTCTTGTCACACACATGTGCTCTTGTCACACACTTGTGCACTTGTCACACATGTGCTCTTGTCACACACATGTGCTCTTGTCACACATGTGCTCTTGTCACACATGTGCTCTTGTCACACACATGTGCACTTGTCACACGTTGTGTGTGTTTGTGTTTTCACTGGTGGAATCAGATAAATTATTGTTAATATTTGTGGTCAAACCCACAGCTTTCACTTTGACGTGTCTGTGTGGAGGTCAGGGTGTGCCGCAGTGGCCGCGGGGCAGACTGAGGTGTGTGTGGCTGTCACTCAGATGGAGACAGTGCTAGTCCACCCCGAAGTTAGAGGATTGATTCCCACTTGGACCAAGTTCTGTTGTTGTGTCCTTAGGCAGGACACTTGCCAGCTATGAAAGTGATGCAGATTGGCAGCCTTGCTTCTGTCAGTCTGCCCCAGGGCGGCTGTGGCTACAATAGAATCTTAATGAAAGGCTTTGAAAAGGACAGAAGCATTAAAAGTGTGTGATGATCTTTTGTTGTGTTAAAGTGGGTGTAAAGTGAGCTCAGAGCGGTTCGTCTGGTTCAGTGACACAGTTACATCAGCGTGGAGAAACACAAAAGTGTGAGTCAGGGTTTAAAGACTCAGCTCTCAGCTTTCAGGTTTTTACAAAGGATTATTCGTAAGAAACGATTATCATTACAACAGAGAATATATAAAACATCTGTATCCAAACTTGGCCCTCAGGCTTTCTGCTGAATCAGCCCTGTTATCAGGGGAGTACTTTCACTGCTAGTTTAAAATAGTCCACCATTGTACTTTAAATGTGTAACCATGGTGATGTGAGGCAGGCCTCATATTAAAGCTCTGAGTCTGAAATAAACGGTGGAAGCATTTTAAAACCTCAGCTCAGAGCTTCAGACCCCAGGTCTTTGTCCCTCACGTGGTCTTTGTCTCTGAAAATGTCTGGACACTTCTGACATTAAGCAACACTGGAGACATTGTATTGTCCCAGTAGATGTAGTATTTGTAGTCTTTGTCTGTAGTTGTGATCAGAAGGGCATCTGATATAAAACTGTGAGCTGCCAAATCAGTGCAAGAGAGAAAAGCCACAACTTGATCTCAGAAATCCCCAAACACGCTGCAGGTCTCCTCTGGACACGCCCACATGTGTGAGGACATTATGTCACTGTGCTGATATTTACTGAGGTCATGTTGTGTGAGGATTACTGTCTATTAAACTCTCTGAACTGCTACATGTGCTGTGTAAAAATATTGAAATATACAACACTTAATAAAACAAAATGAATATCAAAGATCCTATATTACACAAACCTGACTCTTGTTTCCTCCTCAAACAGACCTGGAGTTGTATTTTGTTTCATTCACATGTTTGTTCAACTTTTTATTATTAGCAGTGTTGGGGAGTAACAGATTACATGTACTGGGATTACGTAATCAGAGTACAAATTATGAGTAACTGTATTCGGTTACAGTTACTGTTTCAGTGAGCGGTAATTGGATTACAGTTACTTTGTTGAAATAAATGGATTACAGGGCAGTATTTTCCTGTTTTCACATTTTGGGCTAAACCAGGACTAAACCAGGACTAAACCAGGACTAAACCAGGTCTAAAACCAGGACTAAACCAGGACTAAACAATATGACACTAACAGTAGGTGAACATAATTGAAGGCAGCAGTGATCTCATATAGAAATCATTTCTCTATCAATAATATTTTTGATCTGCTTAAGTAAAGACTGGGCTTTTTCTCAGGTTAAGATTTCCTGGTCTTTGCTTCTCTACAACAAACATTTGCTTATTCATGGAGACTTGGGCTCAACAGACAATTTGAAGAGAACAAACAAGAATTTTCAGGATGTGTTGCTACATTCATGTAGTTTTAAAAAGCAAGACAATATCAAGTAATCCAAAGTATTCAGATTACATTACTCATTTGAAGTAATTTAATGGATTACGTTACAAACTACATTTTGGGGTATGTAATCTGTAATCTGTAGGGGAATACATTTTAAAAGTAATCTTCCCAACACTGATTATTAGTCTGTCTACATCCAAAACTCAACATGCTCTTTTCCACCTTGTGATGTCATAAAGTGGTAGTGAACAGCTCCTTTTACCTTTAGTTCAGTAGAGATTGGCAACCCCAGGGCTGAAATGAATGCATTTTAGTGAAGGTGTATGGAGTTTAAAAACACAATGGAGCTCTTCCTGTATTACCACATGACATCACAAGGTGGGGCAGTGTGTTTGAGAGAAAAACTCGTCTTAAATGTGCAGGCTTTGTGAGTTAAACATGTGTGAATGAAACAAGACGCAGCTCTAGGTCTGTTTGTGATGATTGTTAAATTACAGGACTACAAAAATGGCCGCCTTTGAGAGTTGCTGATTGAGTCAAACATTGTGGAGTTGTTGCACATTTCTCCCCAAACCGCAGAGCAAAGCAAGAGCCCCACCCTCTTCTCCTCTTCTTCCTCTCCTCTTCTCCCCCTCCCTCTCCTCTCTTCTTCTTCCTCTCCTCTCCCCTCTTTTCTCCTCTTCTCCCCCTTCTCTGCTCTGTCCTCTCCTCTTCTTCCTCTTCCTCTCCTCTCTCCCCACTTCCTCTCCCCCTCTCTCCTCTTCTCCTCCCTCCTTTCCTCTTCTTCCTCTCCTCTTCTCCCCCTCCTCTTCTCTTCTCCCCCTTCTCTCCTGTCTTCTTCTTCCCTCTCCTTTCCTCTTTTCCCTTCTCCTCTCCTCTGCTCCACCATCCTGTCTTCTCCTCCCCCTTCTCTCCTCTTCTCCTCTCCCCTCCTCTCCTCTCTTCTCTTCTCTTCTCTTCCCCTCTCCTCTCCTTTTTCCTCTTCTTCCCCTCCTCTGCTCTTCTCCCCCTTTTCTGCTCTCTCCTCTCCTCTTCTTCCCCTTCCTCTCCTCTCTTCTTCTTCCTTTCCTCTCCCCCCTCCTCTCCTCTTCTTCCCCTCCTCTGCTCTTCTTCCCCTTCTCTCCTCTCTCCTGTCCTCTTCTTCCCTCTATTCTCCTCTCTCCTCTTTTCCCTTCTCTTCGCCTCTGCTCCACTGTCCTCTCTTCTCCTCCCCCCTTCTCTTCTCTTCTACCCCCTTCTCTCCTCTCCTCTTCTCTCCCCTCCTCTCTTCTCTTCACTTCTCTTTCTCCCTCTCCTCTCCTCATTCCCGGTTCGCTCCTCTCTCCTTTCCTCCTATCTCTCCTCTTCTCTAATCTCCCCTTTCCCTCCTCCTCTCCTCTCTCCTGTCTCCTCCCCTCCTCTTCTCTCTCTCTCTCTCTCTCTCTCTCTGTCTCTGTCTCTCTCTGTTTCTCGTGGTCAGTGTGGTGGAGTGTCAAACCCCTCTCCTCCTCGTCGTCGTGTGCTGCTGCTGCGTTTACATTCTGAGGTCTGCTGCTCTAAATATGGACCAGTGAGAAGATGACACAGGTCTGCACCATCAACCACAAGCACCCGCACCCCGACACACACGGGAGAGCACCTGACACACACACACACACACACACACACACGGGAGGGTATCTGACACACACAAACGGGGAGGGCATCTGACACACACACACACACACGGGGAGGGCATCTGACACACACACACACACGGGGAGGGCATCTGACACACACACACACACGGGGAGGGCATCTGATATAAAAGTCCACTGTGCACTGGATTAAAGGTAAACTTGTGATTAAATGAAAGAATTGGCCAAACATGTCAAAGAACATGGAACATGATGTTCTGTGATTGCAGGAGTAATAATGAACACCATGTTTAATATAAATATGTATTTGTTTAGATGTCACCAGACCAGGTGGACACTGGAGACTGAACATCACGTCTGTATCTGTAGCTGCTTTCTTCACTAGACGTCTCCTGCACACTGGGTTTCAGTGGGTGAGTCTGTCATTAATGTGGAGGTTTAGTGATGTAAACTTTCTGTCATTATAACATGGAACACTATTGTTTTCTGTGATATCTGCATTAAAGGCATAAATATCACATTCATCTGTAATAATAATCAGTGTTGGGGAGTAACAGATTACATGTACCGGGATTACATAATCAGAGTACAATTTATGAGTAACTGTATTCGGTTACAGTTACTGTTTCAATGAGTGGTAATTGGATTACTGTTACTTTGTTGAAATAAATGGATTACAGGGCGGTATTTTCCTGTTTACACATTTTGGGCTAAACCAGGACTAAACAAGGACTAAACCAGGACTAAACCAGGACTAAACCAGGACTAAACCAGGACTAAACAAGGACTAAACCAGGACAGAACCAGGACTAAACCAGGACTAAACAAGGACTAAACAAGGACTAAACCAGGACTGAACCGGATCTAAACAATATGACACTAACAGTAGGTGGACATCATTTAAGGCAGCAGTGATTTCATACAGAAATCATTTCTCTATCAATAATATTTTTTATATGCTTAAGCAAAGTCTGGTCTTTTTATTTTCTTTTAGCAGACAAAACTTTCTGATTTCCTAGTCTTTGCTTCTCTGCAGTAAACATTTGTCTGTTCATGGAGACTTGGGCTCAACAGACAATTTGAAGAGAACAAACAAGAATTTTCAGGATGTGGTTGTTACATTCATGTTGTTTTAAAAAGTATGACAATATCAAGTAATCCATAGTATTCAGATTATGTTACTCACTTTAAGTAATTTAATGGATTACATTACAAACTACATTTTGGGGTATGTAATCTGTAATCTGTAGGGGAATACATTTTAAGTCACCTCTCAACACGGATAATAATACAATGTCAATCTGTTTGTTCAGGTGAAGTTGTAGTTTACTCTGATACTGAAGACAGAAGTACACACCTCTGTATCTGTCTGCTTTCTTCACTTGAAGTCTCCTGCACACTGGACTGGTGAACATGTCATTCACGTACACACTTAGTGGTGGATGTTGAGCTCATTCTAATAACATTAAGAACTATTGTTTTCTGTCACTCCTCTCAGTGTAAATATTAAAGGTGTATTCTAATAATAAACTGTGATGGTTTGTGTTTTGGTCTCCTGGTTTATACTGAGCACTGATCAGTAAAGGTCAGGTCACATTCCAGCTCTGTGTCTGTGTTTGATTGTGCTGTGTGTTTGTGATTGCAGATGTTTCATGAGGTGAACACAGACAGGTCTACAGATCTAGAAGGAGCCTGAAGGACTTGAGTGCAGCTCACACAGAGCTGAAGGATCCTCACGTCTCTTCTCTTCAGAGTGTTTATGAACTTTATACATATAATCAGCTCATGTCCATCTGTCAGTTACATGTGTCTTTAACTTTCTTAAATAGTTTGTTACATCATTTGTTTACATATTTTAATATATATTTGTGTTCACTGATTTTTAAATAAATGTTTGAATGCATTTTAGCTCTGAGTCTGTCTGTTTTTATGACTATACAAGGATTAGCTGCATTTTTAAATTACAGGGAATTACTGGCAGCAGAATCACCAGGTAATCAATGTAAATGTGCTATACAAGGTTTTGCTGTAAGCTGCAGAACAATTATTTACTGTAAACTTCAAACCAATGAATAACTGTAAAAAAAAAACTAAAAAAAAAACATAAAGTGTTCCCAGCTCTTACCTGTAAATATGATTTACAGTAATTTACTGAAATAAAACAATAAACACCTGGTAACAAAACTGCCAGGTGTTTACTGTCAAATTTACAGGTGATTTGTTACAGTGTATGTGTAAACGTAGCCTTAGTCTTCTAGGTATTTCTGTAAGATTTGATTTTTATATTGTTTTTTGAATTGCACCAAGTTTGTATAAGCTTTGATATGATCATCTGAGCTCCAAGTTTGGTAACGTTGAGGTGGATTAAGGTACATTTTGTCTTGTAGGAATATAAGTGGATGGGAGGGCATCTGACACAATGATAAGCATGTGGGATTGCAAGAAGAACTATTAACTGTCAACGCAAATTTTGGAAGAGCATCTGACACAAGGACATGGGAGGATGGGAGGGCAAAAATATATAAATAAATATATAAATACAAAGATATAGCGGTATATGAGTACGGGAGGGCATCTGACACAGAGATGTAGGGGGACAGGAGGGCATCTGGCACAAAGATAAGAGTGAAAACTCAAGAAGAAGCATTAACATAAAGATTTCAAAGGGCATCTGATAAACGGGGGCACAGGAGGCGGGGAGGGCATCTGACACATATCCAGAGTCGTCTACAGAGTGTACTTCAGAGTACGATTCTGAAAGCGTTTTAGGGGACTTTGTGAACGCGCTTCCTCTTTTAGACAATCCCTTTCTTATTCAAATGTTCGATTAGGAACTGAGCGAGGTGAAGTGTGCAGAACGACTTTTTAATTAATAGAATCTGAAAAAAAAAAAAAGATGAAAATGTCACGCGCACAGAGGGAATTTCACTGTAACACATGTTTACGGTAGATCAGCACGTTTTAGAAATGCTGGATTTACATGTTTTCCTCTTCCCCGCTCCTTCCTTTAAGTCACCCCCCCTTCAGAACGTTATCGCAACCCAATCAGTGTGCGTCCTGATAATGAAAGTACTGCACGTTGCATCAGGTTTGTCGAGTTGTTGTGTGCAGGTTTGTATCATGTGTTTTTTGTAATTCTGGAGAATATAAACACACAGAAACTTTTACGGGTAGTTCAGACATTGGGCAGTTTGAGATTTCCATATCCTCTTAAATTATAAGTTCTCTCTCTCATTTTGAACAAGTTTTGGTCGTAAATTGTTGACTGCTCTAAATAAAATGATCAGTGTATAATATTTGAACATCAGGAGTCTTTAGGAGCTTGGACTGAATAAAAAGATCATGGGTGTGTTCAAAAATCCAACTTTATGGATGATTTGCAAAGCTCGTTTCTGTAATACAGTCCATCAATCATCAGTGGATGAAGTGTCCATTGGTAGATGTGGTGGATGCTACTGACAGTAATGAAAAAACCTGTATATACTTATGATATCTGCCCTACTGTCATGTAGAGACCTGAACCAGGACTGAACCAGGACTTAAACAAGACTAAACCAGGACTAAACCAGAACTGAGTGTCAGGACAGGTCTGGAGGTGCGTCTGTGTCGACCATCAAGTGACCACAGGAGAAGGGACCAGTACAGAGCACCACGCCCCACGGGGCTAAAGCAGCTGTCACCCAGTCGCGCTTTGCGACCACCCTGCTCTACGAGCTCGGGGTTCTCTCTCCTTCTCAAGTCCAAGATTAGTTCTGGTTCAGTCCTGGTTTAGTCCTGGTTCAGTCCTGGTTCAGTCCTGGTTTAGTCCTGGTTCAGTCCTGGTTCAGTCCTGGTTCAGTCCTGGTTTAGTCCTGGTTCAGTCCTGGTTCAGTCCTGGTTCAGTCCTGGCACAGTATGTCTTTATCTCTCTTCAATGAGACAATCAGCCATAAAGCCATAAATCCAAGTTACAGGTCAGATCTGTGGTTTTCAGTTTACTTTT
>NW_026571447.1:3120491-3170491 GCF_026225935.1 Boleophthalmus pectinirostris | reverse complement strand
TAAACCATGGTTGCCTACAGTTCTACACCTGCAGACCCGGAGAGGGGAGAGCACCCGGACCAGACCCTGGCTCTGGTCCAGACCCAGTCTTGGCTCAACCGGACGCTGAAGATCTTTGGGGGTGTTTTTTTCTTGGCGCTGGCCCTGGCTCTGGTCTTCGTGGTGGTCTGGACCTGGAGCACGAGAGGAGACGCGACGGTGAGTGGACTTTTTGGAAGAATAAATCTGTGTCAGGGCTGCAAATTAAATTACGCATCGTTAAACCTTAATTATCTGCAATAAGTCTTAAATTAGAAGGAATGAGTAGTTAGAAAATGAGGCTTTGTCGCTACTTATTTCATTCATTCGGTTTGTGCAACGTTTTGAGAGCTTTTGTCCATTCAAAAAAGATCATATTTTGATTTTAATTGTTAATTACTATGGCAACGGGCCTAACGGTGTCATCATTCAGAAGCAATGTCACTAAACTTGAATTGTTCTTATTTGTATAGTCAAAAAAATTACTTTGAAAAGCCTGCATTTTTTATGTGAGCTGGCTCGCCTCTCTGCAGATCCGGCTTGTAGCACGCTCTAGTCTCTCTGTAAGTCATAAGCGGTGACATCTCCATGGAGACGAGCAGACGGCACGCCCCCTCCCCCCCGGAAAAGCGACACATTGCCCCTTTTTAAGTTGACGTCCGTTTTGATTTTGAAGCAGGTTAGGTCCGCAGTTGGATTCCGTCTCTTATCGGTTCACGCTGTTGTTGTGTCCTTTGGCAAGACACTTTGCGAATGAGTCTTGCGAGTGATCGTGTTGGGTCAGTCACTATTTTCTGATTTCTGTTCCGTTGTCGTTTTCTCATCACAAACAGACCCGGACTCGCATTTTGTTTCATTCACACGTTTTTTCTGTTAAATATTAAACACAGTTACACCTTGTGATGTCACGCGGTGATACAAGAAACGCTCAACTGTCTTTTTAAACTCCATGCACTTTCATTAGAATCATTTGGAGAATTTCAGCTCTGGAATTGCCAATCTTGAGTGAACTAAAGCTAAAAGGAGCTGTTAAATTGAAAACTACCACATCATGACATCACAAGGTGGAACGTTTTGAATTTTGGAGATGTAAACAGTATAAAAATAAAGTGTGAATGAAACAAAACACAACTCCAGGTTTGTTACTGAGGAAGCAAAAAAAAAAAAAAAACTACAAAAAAGCTTGGCCAAAATTTAAGATATAAACACTTAAATCTATCCGAAAATGACTAAAAGTAGAGAAAAGATCAGACAAGTTATTTTAAAATAAACTTCCTCTAAACTAGAACAAAGCATCTCAGAACTAGTAAATCTAAAATAAATCTGAAAACAAGATGAATAACCTGATATAACTTTTAAAATCTTGTCCAGATCAAAGAAATTTGCAGTGTACAACATTATAACTTGGCTTAAAACTCACAAGATTCAGTTTTGTGTAATATAGGACCTTTAAAGTCGCACTATGTAACTTTTTCTGGTCTGCTACTTGCTTGTTTCCATGGAGATTTAATTGTATTGGTTGTATTGTTTCTTAGTGTGGCATTTATTGTATCATTTTTGCATTATTCAATCACAGCACAAGGTTTTTATTGCTTAAAAATAACTTTAATAATGTTTTTTTTTATGTGAATGAAGTCGCCTCTTCATAGATCTGAGCTGTAACTTAGTTGAGTGGTGTAACTTGGTCTGATAGCGCCACCTGCCTGACTCCACAGAGACACGACTCACCTATACAACATGTTTCATAAACAAGAAAACAGAGCTAGAGGAGTTTAATGCCACACTGAGGAACATTTTTAGCAAAGCAACGGCATCTCCATGGAGACAAACCCCAGAAAAGTTACCCCGTGCGCCTTTAAACGCGTTCTGAAACATGTGTACTCAAATGTGTACACTGAATTCCTGTATAAAAGCACGTACACCCAGTATGGAGCAGCAGGGGGCGCCGTTCCACCCTTTGGCCATTTTCCAGAGTAAACCTGAGTCAGCAGAGGTCAGAGGTCAGAGGTCAGGGCAGGGTTCAGGAAACAGATGTTACTTTACTCCCGTCAAACCAAAATATACTACAGACTGTCACTCCCACATCACGCTGCTCGTTTTCCTGTTAATAATCTATTTTTAACTTTTAGTAAAGATTCAGACTTGAACCAGATACTCAGAATGACAAAGCTGGACAAATAATGATTAAAACACGACTTAAAATAAATGTTCGGGCTTAAAATATATGAAAAAAAGATTTGACTGCATGTTTTGTATCTTGTTAAACTGTAAAAAACATTGTCTAGGAAAGTTAAATGGACTTAAGTTGAGAACATTTGACTTTTTTTTTAGGTTCATTTTGACTTAGACAAACTTTATTGATGCGCAAGTCACATGACATGACAATAACAAGAGTAAAAAAAATAAATAAAAATACTAAGTAAAAATACTTCTAAATAAGTGTACAATAAATAAAAAGCTGAAATTGTGTAATATAAATACAGTAAATCACAGTTCTGCTTATCTGTTTCATGAGGGTGAGTTGTTGTACAGTTGTAGGGAGTATTATATGTTACATAAGAGTAAGATGTTGTACAGTTGTGGGGAGTATTATCTGTTACATAAAGGTGAATTGTACAGTTGTAGGGAGTATTATCTATTACATAAAGGTGAATTGTACAGTTGTAGGGAGTATTATCTGTTACAATGGGGTGAGTTGTACAGTTGTAGGGAGTATTATCTTGTTACATAAGGGTGAGTTGTTGTACAGTTGTAGGGAGTATTATCTGTTACATAAAGGTGAATTGTACAGTTGTAGGGAGTATTATCTATTACATAAAGGTGAATTGTACAGTTGTAGGGAGTATTATCTGTTACAATGGGGTGAGTTGTACAGTTGTAGGGAGTATTATCTGTTACATAAGGGTGAGTTGTTGTACAATTGTAGGGAGTATTATCTGTTACATAAAGGTGAGTTGTGCAGTTGTAGGGAGTATTATCTGTTACATAAAGGTGAGTTGTACAGTTGTAGGGAGTATTATCTGTTACATAAAGGTGAGTTGTACAGTTGTAGGGAGTATTATCTGTTACATAAAGGTGATGTGTTTTATAAATAAGTTTAACTTCCAATTCTAAATCAAATATAACAGTTACTCTTTACTCTGACGTACTTTTTACTTGCGTATTACTTTATCTTTACTGTATCACTACTTTGTACTTCTAACTGAGTACTAATACTATTTTGAAATACTAATCTTTTCTGCATGATTTCACGTTGTGGTTATAGACTGGATTCGTTCTTTCGTTCATGTTATTCGAGATACTCAAAGTGACTTCTGATCACCTCCAGTCATTCACATGATCATAAACAGGCAAGATGAGTGAAGTGTATTGCCCAAGAACACAATGATTCACTGGTCAGAGATGGAATTAAAAAACATGTGTCCATTGATTCAGACTTGATGTTGCACAAATGGTTGCAACAGTGTCAGATGGAAAATGTTTATCTGCTTTGTCTGCTTGAAAATGTCAAATTAAGTGTTGTGACGATAAGAAGGGTAAGAGATACAACTGAAGTCTTGTGTGTATTTGTTGTGTTACTTTTACATTGTATATCTAGTGTTTTTGCATATTTTTACTCTTGATACTCTTGCATGAAGCCGTCTGTATTCAGAGTCCGTGTGTAATCAAACAGACTGAGTAACGGCCGCTGGCAGAAGATTATATATATACATGATCTCAAACTGTTTAAGATGTTTTATTGTTTTCATTTGTTCAATTTTCATTTTGTTTGTCCTCTGCTCTTGTGCAGGCGCAGAACGGCCACAGTGCGGCGCAGTTCCAGACCAAGACAGACAAAACTGGTGAGTCCATTAAGAAACATTCAAATTAATGTTACATTGTTGTTGTAAAGTAATGTAATGTTGTATTATAATATCATGTTATGTTATAATGTAATGTTACATTATAATGTAATGTTATAATGTTACTTTGTAATGTTATGTTATGTAATGTTATAATGTTATGTTATAATGTTACGTTATGTTATAATGTTACATTATAATGTAATGTTATAATGTTATAATGTTATGTTATAATGTTATGTTATGTTTTGTAATGTAACTTAATTTGTTCCTGTTCAGATCCTCACTCGACTCTGAGGAACATCAGCAGCAAAGCCAAAGCAGCCATCCATCTGCAAGGTCAGTCCCACTATTACTCACTCCTCCTCCCTCTCTCCTCTCTCTCCTCCCTATCCCACCCTCTTTCTCTATCAATCTGCCTCTTATCTCTATCTGTCCTCTCCTCTCTCCTTCTTTTCTGTTCTCTCCCTCCCTGTTGCTCATCCTCTCTGTCTATACCCTGTCTCTCCAATGTCTCGCTTTGTTTTCTTTTTCTCTCTCTTCCTCCTCTTTCTTCTCTCCAGTCTCCATTCTCTCTCCATTAATCAGTCTCTCACCTCTATCTGTTCACTGTTAGATTCATATCTCATCTAAGGAGTGGGTCTCATGTTTTCTGCTCAGTTTGAGTAAATCACATATGTCTTGTTTCGTGGTGATCTCAGATGAGCACTGTTGTCAAGGCAGTTAACAATTCAAAACAAATATTAGATCTTTTGAACGATGAAAAGTGCTCAAAATGGCGTCTATAAACTGAAACCTCATCAAACTGATCCTGACCTTTAACTTATTCTGTTCTTATTTGTATCATTTGAACTTTTGACCATGTCGCAGTAGTTTCTTCTTACTGACCGTCTGAAGATGTATTTGGAGTGATTCATTCATGATCGAGTCATCTTTAATCCCTTATTTTAAGACACATTTGCTGTTAACGCCTACTGCTCAGTACTTTGTTCTCCAGTTTGATTTTCTTAATCGGTGATACATGTAGGATTCAACAGAGTAGCATACCGTATTTTCCGCACTATATGGCGCTCTGGATTATAAGGCGCACTTCATTGAATGGTCTATTTTCAAACTTTTTTCACATATAAACCTCACTGGACAATAACTCTCAATTTTGTTCAGTTGTAACGCTTAAAAAAAATACTGTCTGAGACGCTAAATAAGTCATAATAGTTCAAACAGTTGGGTGATTCCGGCGTCCAGCACGTCCACATCCCTCTTGTCATTACCCGAGTCAGTGTGGTTACTGTTCCCTGGAGTTCAGTGATGATTCTGGTCTTGGTGAAAGCTCGGACCACAGTTGATACTGATCCTTAGTCCAGGCGTCCATGATCCATTGGCAGATCGTGGCGTAAGTCGCTCGGCGCTGTCTCTCTGTCTTGGTGAATGTGTGTTCTCCTTCTCTCATCCACTGCTCCCACGCAGCTAAACGCACTTTCACTTTATAACAGCCTTGAGTTTAAAGTGGGCGTTGTAAGTGTGTCTCTTGACAGGTGCATTTTGATATTAAAAGGAATCACAGTATGTATTACTCCTGCCATAATGCTGCAAATGGTGCGGCTTTGTAGATTACTAAAGTCGTACTAAGACACAACAATAAATTCATATATAAGGCGCTCTGGATTATAAGGCGCACAGCGGTTTTCTGATGAAATGAAAGGCTTTTAAGTGCGCCCTATAGTGCGGAACATACAGTAATCATGTTGGTACAAAATCTACTCCCTAGTGTGTTGTGCAGCGATCCACAGGAGGGGCCCACAGCATGCAGCACTTTGTTGTCATGATGTTTACGACGTCAGCTCACATTGGACACCACAGTTTTCTAATTCTTTTATGAAGTCCTTTAGATGTTTATTGCAATTTAAAATGTTAAAATTATAACATAATCATCCACGGATGTCATAAAAGTATAGAGCACACACAAGCACAATATGTGGTCTTTAACTCTACAGTATAATGACGTGTATTGTGTTGTGCGTCCACAGGCACGTACGAGGAGGGGGGGCACTCTGGTCTGCAGTGGTACAGTGGGCTGGGCCAGGGCTTCTCTCAGGGCGGCATCCAGCTCCAAAACAACCGAATCACCATCCCCGAGTCCGGCGTCTACTTTGTCTACAGCCAGGCTTCCTTCAGGGTCTCCTGCCACAACCAGCCCCACCACCAGCCCCACGCCTCCACCCCCAGGTCGGAGGAGGACGGCCGGCCGCAGCGCTCCCCCCTGAGTCATGGCGTGTGGAGGTTTTCGGACTCCATCGGCACCGAGGTGTCTCTGATGAGCGCGGTGAGGTCGGCCTGTTCGGGGCAGGAGGTCCGGAGCGCAGAGGAGAACCAGGGCTGGTACAACGCCATCTACCTGGGAGCCGTGTTCCAGCTCCAGAAAGGAGACCGCCTCTGGACCGAGACCAACCAGCTGTCCGAACTGGAGACGGAGGAGGGCAAGACTTTCTTTGGGGTCTTTGCGCTTTTCTGATTTTGAAGACGAGATGGGAATGTTCTAGAGGAGGTCTGAGGGTCACGGCGTCCAACAAAGCAGAAAATGTCTCCACAGAAAACAATTACATACTCCATTTGATCAAAGTGACTTGGGCGGTTATTCTACGAGGCGAGAAAATGACACCATTAATACGTTTCAACATCAACAGTCGTCAACATTCTGCAGAGGTCTGAAGCTAACTGGAGGCACTGCTGTGTCTAAAGTTGTATTAGCCCTGTAGCATTTTCATCAGAACCATGACCACTGTCCTCCTTTGTAAACCTCATGAAGAAAACACAAGAGTACTGGACTTTTGGACTTAAGACTTTTGCACTTTTAGACTTTTGGACCTTTGAACTTTTAGACTTTTGGGCTTTTAAATATTTGGACATTTGGACCTTTGGACTTTTAGACCTTCAGACTTTTGGACTTTTAGACATTTGGACTTTTAGACTTTTAAACTTTTGGACTTTTGGACTTTTGTGGATGGATTTTATTCATCTTGTTGGTGAAACATGCTGGTCCCCATGGAGACAAACTCTGACTCATTTAAACTGTAGCAGTTTGATCTAAGGCACTTTTTGCCGTTTACGTTTTTCTCTCTGTCACTATTTTCTTTTTTTTTTTCTTTTTACTTTTGTCCGTTTGGTCCTATTTATTTAGGAAACATTTTTATTCTGATGACAGCTGTTCATTCCTTTTATTCTTGTAGATTTTTTTTTAAAGGTTTTGTTAGAAAGTGACTCATTTTATGTTTATTTGATTTGATTTGATCTTTGTTAAAGGTCCTGTTTTACGCAAAAGTTCATCTTGTGAGTTTTAAGTCATGTTTGATGTTATAAAACTCAACTCCAGGTCTGTTGTGATGAGGAAACTACGTTAGAACAGAAATATGGTCAGTTTAATGCTATTTTGATTCTTATTTTTTATTTCTTTACTTTTTGTCTTTGTCCGTTTTTATGTGTAATGACCCCTGTCCTCGTGTGTGACCTGAGCTCGTCCTGTGTGATGTGAGTCTTATGTGAGCGCCCCCTTCTGACACGTCTGAGACACTCCTCTGATTCTTTTATTTAATATTTATTTGTATTTATGTCGGGGCTGTGGTGTATTTATAAAAAATAAAAGTACAAACTGATCTGCTCCTGTCGTCTTTTGTCAGTGGTGGTCGGTCGGTGGGTCGGTTCTCTCTCCTCACAGGCAGAAGGTCGACGGTTTGATTCCCGGGTTACGTGTGGAGTTCTGCCTGTGTCTTTGTTTGTTTATTCTGATATTGAGGAAGTGAAGACAATAAAAAGCCTCACGGAACAGATAGAACACAGATAGAAGCATACAAAGACACTGGGTCACCTCCCTTCCTCTCTCCTTTTCTCTCAATCCCTCTTTCTCCTCTCTCTCTCTCTCTCTCCTCTCTCTCTGTCCTTCTCAATCCCTCTCTCTCTTTCCCTCTTCCTCCCTCCATCTCTCCTGTTTACACCATCCCCTTTCTCTTCTCCTCTCTCCCTCTCTCTCTACTGACCCTCTCTCTCAATCCATCTCTCTTCTCTCTTCCCTCTACTCTCTCTCTCTCTTCTCTCTCTCCTCTATCTCTGTTGCTCTCTCCTCTCTCTCTATTCTCTCTCTTCTCTATCGCTCTCTCTCTCTCCTCTCTCCCCTTCCCTCGTTCTCCCTCCCTCCCTCTCCTGTATACCCCCTCCTCTCTCTCCGCCGCTCTCTCTCAATCCCTCTTCCTTCTCTCTCTCTCATCTCTCTTGCTCCCTCTCTATCCTTCTCTTCTCCTCTCTCCCTTTCCTCTCTCTCTCTCTCTCTCATTATTGACCCTCTCTCTGTCCTTCTCAATCCCTTTCTCTCCCTGCTCCTCTCTTCCTCCCTCCATCTTTTCTGTATGCATCATCCCCTCTCTCTTCTCCTCTCTCCCTCTCTCTCTACTGACCCTCTCTCTCAATCCATCTTTCTTCTCTCTCTCTCATCTCTCTATCCCTCTCGCTCTCCTCTCTCCCTTTCCCTTTCTCTCTCTTTCCCTCCCTCCCTCTGCTGTAATCCCCACTTCCCCCTCCTCTCTCTCGTCACTTTCTCTCAGTCCTTCTTTCTCTCTCACTCTCTCTGTCTCCTCTCTCTCTCTCTCCAGTGAACCTCACTCTCTCTCTCTATCCCTCTCTCAATCCTTCTCAATCTCTCTCCTCCCCCAGCTCCTCTCTTCCTCCCTCCATCTCTCCTGTATGCACCACCCTCCTCTCTCTTCTCCTCTCTCCCCCTCCTCTCTCTCCGCCGCTCTCTCAGTCCCTCTTTCTCCTCTCTCTCTCTCTCTGGCTCTCTTCTCTCTCTCTATTGACGCTCTCTGTCCTCTCTCCGTTTCCCGTTTTCTCTCTCTTTGCTCAGCCCCTCTCTATCACTCTCTCTATTGACCCGCTCTCTCCTTTTTCCTTTCTCTCTCTCCACTCTCCCCCCTTCTCTCTCTCCTCTACCTCCTCTCTGCTGTCTCGTTCTATCCTCTCTCTATCCCCCTCTCTCTCAATCCCTCTTTCTGCTCTCAATCCTTCTCAGTCCCTCTCCCTCCTCTTGCTCCTCTCTTCCTCCCTCCATCTCTCCTGTATGCACCACCCCCTCTCTCTTTTCCTCTCTCCTTCTCTATCTCTCTCTCCCTCTCCTATAATCCCCCTCCTCTCTCTCCGCCGCTCTCTCTCAATCCCCCTTCTCTCTCTCTCTCTCTCTCTCAGTCCCTCTTTCTCCTCTCTGTCTCTCTTCTCTCTCTCTATTGACCCTCTCTCTCCTCTCTCCATTTCCCTTTCTCTCTCTCCACTCTCAGTCTCTCCTGTCTGCACTCCCCTTCTCTCTCTCTTCTCTACCTCCTCTCTGCTGTCTCTCTATCCTCTCTCTCTCTATCCCCCCCTCTCTATCCTTCTCTCTTCCTCCCTCCCTCCCTCTCTCTCTTTTGTTCGCACCCCTCCCTTGTAATTCATCCCCCTCTCTCTCCCTCTCTCCTGCTCTTTCCTCTCTCTCTCTCTCTCTCTCTCTCTCTCCGCTGCAGGTGCATTATCTTCCCTCTCTTTCTCTCCAGGTGCGTTCTCTTTCTCTCCTCCCTCTCTTTCTCTTCTGTCTCTTTTTATAGTTTTTTGTGTTGGATGTTTGACCTCATCTCCCCTCCCTCTCTCTCTCTCTCTTTCTCTCTCTTTCTATTCTCTTCATCCTGTAGTTGCGCATTCTTCCTTTCCACTCCGCCTCTCTCTTTCTTTCTTTCTCTCTCTCTTTTATCCTTCCCTAATCTGTGCATTCTTTGTGTGTGATGTCTCTGTCCATTCCTGTCCACCCTCCCTCTTCTCTTTCTCTCCTTCTTTCTTCTCTCTCTCTTTTCTTGCCTTTCCTAATCTGTGCATTCTTTGTTTGTTCTACCCTCCCTTCCTCTCTTTCTCTCTCCTCTCTTTTTTTTTCTAGCCTTCTCTAATCTGTGCATTCTTTGTGATTAGTGATCTCTCTCTCCTCGCCTCTCCTCCCTCCCTCCCTCCCTCCTTCCTTCTCTCCTCTCCTCCGTCTCTCTCTCTTTTCCTCCCTACAACCTGTACATTTTTTGTGAGTGATCTCAGTGTTTGGGGAATTTCCTGAGCTCTGGTTTTGCACCAGAGTCAGAGTCAGGCTCCGGCCACAGCCTCCAGCGGGATTTCCCCAAGACACACACACACACACACACACACACACACACGCACAAACACACACAAACACACACACACACGCACAAATACACATCTAACTCAGCACCTTGGACGGGCGTGATTGACAGGTGGATTAGCCAATCAAAGACAAGCGCGCTGCCTCACAAAGACAAAAGATCTTAACTCTGAGAAAAACGACTTTAAAGTTTGTGTTTTGTCCAGACAAAAGTAGAACAGGTCGGGCTTCCAAAATTTGACGACTAGTTTCTCTAATGAAGAAATATTTATATGTGAAAAATGTTGAGCTCAAAATTGACCTTTGACCCTTATTTATTTGTCAGTTCCTGTTCTCTGTCTTTGTATCATGAACCAAAAATAAGTTTTTGTGCAAAGACAAAAGGCAGAAACTGACATGATCATGATTTGACTTCCATCCATTCTAAGAAAAACACATCACCAAGCTCCAGTCGTCATGTGTTTGTGTGAAATGATCTAGAAGCAGTGTTGGGGAGTAACAGATTACATGTACCGGGATTATGTAATCAGAGTACAAATTATGAGTAACTGTATTCAGTTACAGTTACTGTTTCAATGAGTGGTAATTGGATTACAGTTACTTTGTTGAAATAAATGGATTACACGGCGGGATTTTCCTGTTTTCACATTTTGGGCTAAACCAGGACTAAACCAGGACTAAAAACCAGGACTAAACCAGGACTAAAACCAGGACTAAACCAGGTCTAAAACCAGGACTAAATCCAGGACTAAACCACGGTCTAAAAGCAGGACTAAACAGGAAAAGACTAAACTAGGACTAAACCAGGACTAAACCAGGTCTAAAACCAGGTCTAAATCCAGGACTAAACCACGTCTAAAAGCAGGACTAAAGCAGGACTAAACTAAACCAGGTCTAAAAGCAGGACTAAAGCAGGACTAAACCAGGTCTAAAAGCAGGAATAAAGTAGGACTAAAGCAGGTCTAAAGCAGGACTAAACTAGGACTAAAACCAGGACTAAAACCAGGTCTAAAACCAGGACTAAAACCAGGACTAAACAATATGACATTAACAGCAGGTGGACATAATTGAAGGCAGCAGTGATCTCATATAAAAATCATTTCATACATTCATGTCGTTTTAAAAAGTATGACAATATCAAGTAATCCAATTACATTATTTACTTTAAGTAACTTTATGGATTCCGTTACAAACTACATTTTGGGGTATGTAATCTGTAATCTGTAGGGGATTACATTTTAAAAGTCACCTTCCCAACACTGTCTAGAAGAGTTTTCGATTTCCTGTTCAGTGTTGATCAGGATCGTGCGGCGACACTTCCACAGCCAAACAGTTTGACACAAGTGACTTTGCAGTATAATGTGTACAGTATGAAGAAATACACACAATACTTTCACTTTAAAGATCATTTAACCCTCTCAGGCGCAAATTAAATTTTAGTAACAGGAAAAAATCTGATATTTGGGGAAAATGACCATATTTAGAGTACGTTTATTTTTTATTAAGGAAAAGCCCCTTGAGGTGAGTCACCTGGTTTTCGAGGGGGATCCTTAGCATCCAAAGAATACAACAACAAGTCGCAAAAATACAAACAAGCAAAACAAAAACAAAACAACATATCTAATAAACAGAAACACAGAACAATAAGACAGAATACAAAGACACAAACAGACATTAAACATAAACATAGAGAAACGTTAATATAACAAGCAAACAGATCCCTCACTAAAAGCATCACATTGTGTTTTAAGATGAATGAATAAGTCTTTCTTAAAGATATGGAATGATGATGTGGAGCACAGAGAGTTTGGTAAGTTGTTCCAGTCTGATGGTGCTTTGAATCTGAACGCTCTTCGTCTTTGGGTATTACAAAGGAAGGATGGTCTAATTGTCTGAGGGAGTATTGTGATGAAAATGGAACAAAGTATTGTTGGAGGTAAGATGGACAGAAAAGAAAAATGCATTTAAAGATGAACTGAAACCAGTGAAAGTGCATTCTTGCATCAGGAAGTAACCAATCCAGAGTTTCATACAGAATACAATGATGAGTGAGATATGGACATTGCAAAATGAATCTACACAAACTATTGAAGGTGACATGCAGAGGACGTAGGTCATATGGAGTAGTAATATACAATCCTGACTTTTATTTGAGAGAGACCTTCACATCCAGTGTTCTGGGATGTTGCAGCATTGGTCTGGTGTGGTAAATTAACACTGAAGACTGAAAATGATATGAACACTAACTTTATGTGTTCACCACTTTTCATAACAACGAAAACATAAAGCACAGTGTAACAGCTTTACACTGGCACAACAACATCACTTTTTCGTGTGGTTCTCCAAGAAACAATTTTTATCCTTTGTAAACAACAAAAGTACTTTTGCACTTCTAACAGACCGTTTGTGTGTAGTCATTCTTACACAGTCTGCATCGTCCATGTTTATCAGCATGGATGGGAAAAAGACTCCTGAGTTAAAAAAAAGCTCATAAAATATGGATGTGGAGTAAGTAGGTAATTGGCATTTAGCTGTTGCAAATCTGCACCGTCTGCCTGGAGAGGGATACAGACAACGAAGCCGGAATGTGACCAAACCAGGTTGTCAAAGCCTCATCCTGTCAGGTCTCTGCAGGACTGGGGCTGTTAGGACTTGGTGGGAGACCACTGGGAAAATCAGTTGCCACACCCCAAAAAGCTTGTTGTTGTGTCCTTGGGCAAGACACTTCACCCTCATTGCCTAGTATGAAAGTGGTGTGTGTGTGTGAGTGATGGTGGTGGTCAGACGGGCCGATGGCGCAGATTGGCAGCCTTGCTTCCATCAGTCTTCCCCAGGGCAGCTGCGGCTACAATAGTATTTCACCACAACCAAATGTGGAGTGAATAATGCTCTGTGAAAGTGACAAATGTAGAAATGACATATGAGTGTAAAAAGTGTTATTAAGGATGTGTCGTGTCAGTCATGTGGTTTAATGTTTGGGGTCCAGACTGGAGGTTAAGACTGGAATTATTTAGTTTATTTCAGTATAATCATGGTGACTTTAAACAGCACAAATGACATAAAAGTGTCAGAAATCATCAGCTCATTAGATCAGCTTCATTAGAAAGTTATAAAGTTAAAGTCGTCCTCCTGGGTTGTGGAATAGATCCTTAATTCTAACGCTCGCTCTGTGTCCAGAGATTTATAACTAATTCATTCATTCTACACCAACCAAGAACTGAGAAGTTACAAGGAGTTAGAAGAAGATAAATATGTGTGAGATCTTTGTTGATCACCAGACAACACATCTGTTCCTGAGAACAGCCGGGGGAAGTAGAATGGAGGTCAAAATCAGAGCCGGAGTGACCCAGGACAGTGGGTTCTGTGTTGGTGAAAGTGAAAACCACACAGCACCTCCTTCTCATTTTATCACATTACATATTACAACAGGTCTTTTATGACATAGACGCTATATATATATATATATATATATATATATATATATATATATATATATATATATATTAATTTTTGTCTCATGATACAAAGACAGAGAACAGGAACTGACAAATCAGGGTCAAAGGTCAATTTGAGCTCAGTATTTTTTAGGATGTTTATTCAGTCTCAAATACAAACAAAATGACTTGAGGAAGAAGAAAGGAAACAATCTGACAGAAACACATGGACGATCAGTGAGTGAAGCACTAAACTCAGAGACAGAAATGTGATGTTCTCAGTAAATAATGGTGACCAATGAGCTCCTTTGTTTCAGTTATCACTAAAATAAGCAAATCTGATTGGACACTCATATTTGGTTGTGGCTTGAGGTGGGATAAAGGATGTGAAGAACAGACTCATGTTCCTCTGTACAAACAATACAATATCTCCTCAGGCAGGTCGTTCCAAAGCCTGAAAAGGCTCCGACAGTTTCATCCAGAGTCTGGACAGTCACAGGGAGCTGCCTGAGGATCTGTGGCTGCGAGAGGCTCGGACGGGGTTAAAACTTCTGAAATGTAACGTGGTGCAAGACCTAAACGAGCTTTAAAAGTGAAAATCCAGGACTAAACCAGGACTAGTCCTAGACTTCAGGGTTAGTCCTGGTTCAGTTTCTTCTGCTCAGTCTTCAGCCTGTGAAGTGACAGTCGAGTCGCGTCTGTGAATTTGTGTTCGTACTAGTGATGGGCCAATGGAGCCTCGTGAAGCATTGACACCTCAGTCGCAATATTGTCTCAAACGTTTGGACTGAGGCCTCGGAGAAACACTGACCTCTAGTGGACAAATTTAACCATTGGCCGCAGGTGTCTCAGCATCATTGAAGTATTGTTAGTGTAAGACAATACTTGTGTTCAGAGCAACACCGAACCAACAACAACAATAATAATGATGATTTAAAATAATATGTAAAGAGCAACATAACATAACATGCTGTAAATAAGAAAACAGGTGTTACCTTGGTGAACTTTTCAGTTCATATTCTGATGGATGCTTCAGTCAGAATGCTTTAATGTGTGTGGGATTTCTTACGGGCGGGTGACAGGTGAAATGTTAATGGGTCCGGGCGGGTGCAGGTTTAACTTTGATATAATCACGGGTCAAAAATGTCCTGCACGGATCACTTCAGTCACTGGTTTATCTGGTTTAGTCCTGGTTCAGTCCTGT
Source organism: Boleophthalmus pectinirostris (assembly GCF_026225935.1). Taxonomy (NCBI): domain Eukaryota; kingdom Metazoa; phylum Chordata; class Actinopteri; order Gobiiformes; family Gobiidae; genus Boleophthalmus; species Boleophthalmus pectinirostris. Next base: position 3,155,818 of record NW_026571447.1, on the reverse strand, counting down.
GTTGGTTTAGTCCTGGTTTAGTCCTGGTTTTAGTCCTGGTTCAGTCCTGGTTTAGTCCTGGTTTAGTCCTGGTTGTCCTGGTTCAGTCCTGTTTTAGTCCTGTTTAGTCCTGTTTTAAGTCCTGGTTCAGTCCTGGTTTAGTCCTGGTTTCAGTCCTGGTATAGTTCTGGTTTAGTCCTGGTTTAGTTCTGGTTTAGTTTCCTGGTTTAGTCTGGTTTAGTTCTGGTTTAGTCCTGGTTTAGTCCTGGTTTAGTTCTGGTTTAGTCCTGGTTTAGTCCTGGTTTCAGTCCTGGTTTAGTCCTGGTTTAGTCCTGGTTTAGTCCTGGTTCAGTCCTGGTTTAGTCCTGGTTTCAGTCCTGGTTTAGTTCTGGTTTAGTCCTGGTTTAGTCCTGGTTTAGTTCTGGTTTAGTCCTGGTTTAGTCCTGGAGTTTTTCTTTCACACATTGACATTGAACTTTGACTCTGGTTTAAACAAAACTGTGAGAAAAGAACAAAAGAAAATTCAGCAGAAAATGTGGAGTTTGTCAAAGTTACAAAAACTCACCTCAAAAACAAACCAGCGACTTATTTATCTCTCCATTCTCTCTCTCTCTTCTCCTCCTTCTCTCTCTCTCTCTCTCTCATTTCCAGCTGTGGTATGTCTGGACTTTCCTCTCCTTCACCCTCCCTCCCTCCCTCCTTCCTCTCTCTCGTCTTCCTCTCCCTTTCTCCCCCATTCATCCCTCTCTTCTCTCTCTCTCTCAGATTTACTGCGATGGTTCCTCTGGACTTTCTTCTTCTCCTCCTCCTCCTCCTCTCTTCCTCCTCTTCTCCCCCTCTTTTTCTCCTCTCTCCTCCTCCTCTTCTCCCTCCTCTTTTTCTCCTCCACCACCTCTCTTCCTCCTCCTCCTCGCTTTCTTGTCTCTTCCTCATCCCTTCTTCCTCACCCCTTTTTCCTCCTTCTCTCCTCCTCCCCTCTTTTTCCTCCTCCCCCTCTCTTTCTCCTCCCCCACTTATCCTCCTTCTCCTGTCCTCCTCCTCTCTTCCTCATCCCTCTCTTTTTCTTCCTCCTTCTCCTCTCCTCCTCCCTCCTTCTCCTCCACCACCTCTCTTCTTCATCCCTCTCTTTTTCCTCCTCCTCTCTTCCTCATCCCTTCTTCCTCACCTCCTTCTGTCCTCCTCCCCTTTTTCCTCCTCCCCCTCGCTTTCTCCTCCTCCACTCTTCCTCATCCCCCTCTTTTTCCACCTTCTTTCCTCCTTCTATTTCTCCTCCACATCCTCTCTTCCTCCTCCCTCTTTTACTCCTCCTTCTATCTTCCTGATTTCTTCCTCCTCCCTTGCTTTTTCTTCCTCCTTTCCTACCCCTCTTCTCTTCCTCTTCCCTCGCTTTTTCCTCCTCCTCTCTTCCTCCTCTCCTCCCCCTCTTCTCTTCCTCTCTTTCTCCTCCCTTTTTCTCCTCCTCCTGTCCTCCTCTCTTCCTCTGTCTTCTCCTCCTCTCCTCCACTTCCTCCTCCCCCTCTTCTCTTCCTCCTCCCTCTTTTGCTCCTCCTTCTATCTTCCTGATTTCTTCCTCCTCCCTCCCTTTTTCCTCCTCCTCCTCCTCTCTTCTTCCTCCCTCTTTCCCCCCCTCCTGTCCTCCCCCTCTTCTCTTCCGTCCTCTCTTATTCCTCCTCCTCCCTCTTTCTCCTCCACCTCCTTTCTTCCTTTACCCTCTTTTTCTCTTCCTCTTCTCTTCCTCCTCCCTCGCTTATTCCTCCTCCTCTCCTCCCCCTCTTCTCTTCCTCCTCCCTCGCTTTTTCCTCCTCCTCTCCTCCCCCTCTTCTCTTCCTCCTCTCCTCCCCCTCTTCTCTTCCTCTTCCGTCCTCTCTTTCTCCTCCTTCCTCTCTTCCTCCTCTCTTTTTCTCCTCCTCCTCGTCCTCTTCTCTTCCTCCTCTTCTCCTTTTCTGTGTACTCAGCAGTTGGAGTGTGTGGCGTGTGAAGTGTGTGTGTGTGTGTGTGTGTGTGTGTGTGTGTCGTCTCGTGACTCTTCACTTTTTCACGCGCACAAACAGATGATGTCATCACGTGGTGGGCGGGGCCTGTCCCGGGTTATTTCTAGTATTTTTAGTAGAATTGGGTTTTGGCTCGAGTTGAGACGAAAACTTACAAACTGTTTTTGATGACAGAAAAGTGAAAACCTGCAGCAAAAAAACTGATGTGTCATGTTGTGTTACAGTCATCACACCCCGACTACACACACACACACACACACACACACACACACACACACACACACACACACACACACACACACACACACACACACACACACACACACACACACACACACACACACACACACACACACACACACACACACACACACACACACACACACACACACACACACACACACACACACACACACACACACACACACACACACACACACACACACACACTTCAGAAAATTACACACACTTACACACACTTGTCACACTTACACACACTTGTCACACTTACACACACATACACTTGTCACACTTATTGTCACACTTACACACACTTACACTTCACACACTTACACAACACTTACACACACCTCTCACACTCACACACACTGACACACACTTCTCACACTTCCACATACTGACACAAACGTACACACACTTCTCACACACACACTTACACAAACTTACATTTCTCACACTTACACACACTTATACACACTAACACACACTTACACACATTTAAACACACTTACACAAACTTACTCTCACACACTTACACAAACTTATACACACTAACACACACTTACACACATTTATACACACTTACACAAACCTCTCACACTAACACACACACACACACACTGTCACACTTACACACACATACTGACACACACATACACTTACACAAACTTACACAAACCTCTCACACTAACACACACTTACAGAAACTTACACAAACCTCTCACCTCTACACACACACTTCTCACATTTACACACTTCTCACATTTACACACACACTTCTCACATTTACACACACACTTCTCACACACACTTTCACACACACACACTTCTCACACACACACTTTACACACACACTTCTCACGTTTACACACCCTTCTCACATTTACACACACACTTCTCACACACACACACACTTCTCACATTTACACACACACTTCTCACATTTACACACACACTTCTCACATTTACACACACTTCTCACATTTACACACACACTTCTCACATTTACACACACTTCTCACGCTTCCACTAACTCACACACACACTTCTCACACTTACAGAAACTTATACACACTTCCACACACTTGACAAACTTCCACATTCACAAACGTCCACACACTTCACAAACTTCCACACACTTCCACACACTTCACAAACTTCCACACACTTCACAAACTTCCACACACTTCTCACACTTACACTGTTAGGATTTAGTTTTTTGTGTGTTTCCTCCCCGTCCCTGTTTGTTTTTTACAGAGTTTGAGTGTGACAGGGGGCGTGGCTTTTACCAGAGCAGATGAGACACACCTGCAATCAATTCCTTCACGAGTCTCTGTACAAAGTCTTGGTTTTCTCACCACCGACTCTGCCAGATCATTCCGTCCTGTTCGGCAGTGCTCAGTGTGCCTCTTGGAAATATATCTGTTTTGTTTTGTCGCCTCGATGAACCTTTTGGACCTGCATTTGTCTCTGCCCAGGTGTCTCCGTTGTCTTCTGCCGTAACCTCTGGGAAAGCCGGCCAGCTCCCTGCCTCCTCGAGCCTGTTCTCGTTTGGAAATAAACTGTTTAAAACTTGACCGTGTTCTGGCTCTGCTGTGGGGTCCCTCCAAACAAACCCTAACATACACAAACTTACACACACTTCACAAACTTACACACACTTCACAAACTTACACACACTTGACAAACTTACACACACACTTACACACTTACACTTACACTTACACACACACACTTACACACACACACACACGTACACACACACTTCACACACTACACACTTACACACACACACAGTTACACACACAGCGCTGGAGTGTGGGGTAAAGCTGCAGTCGTCTCACAAACATCCTGTGTGTGCGTCAAAAGAAAACCACTGGAATGATCAACGATAAAAACAAACACAACACAAACAAATGAACTCACTATTAAGTCAGACTTGCTCACGTTTACAGACCCGGAGGATTTTACAGTCGCTCAAAAACATGTGGAACGTCTCTATTCATGACAGAGGAGAAAGGGGACGGTCTGACAAGAACACAAGAACAAATGTTGCAGAAAAAGCTTTAGAGACAAAGGAAGTGCGGAACATCATACATGAGAACACGATGTGGTCTGTGTTGTAGAAGGATCTGTGTTCAGGTTCACTGTCTGTGGTTGTGTGGAGAAACTGGCTCCATGTGGTCAAAACAGAAGGCAGACTTAACAAAAAATAAGTCTCTTTGACCAGACAAAATGTATTAAAGGGATAGTTCAGGATTTTTGACATGAATCTGTGTGTCATCCCCGTGAGCAGTGTCGTGCATCAACACTGACTTACCCCCGACAGCGTCCGGTGAACCGAGACACTGGCCGTTTTCGGTGCTGACAAAAGTAGTCAGACAAGTTGGCTGGGAAGCATTTTTCTTCTCAAAACAATCTGTGTTCAAAAGTGTGATACATTTGCATCACAAAACAATCGTCGCCTAAAAAGTCAGACCTCATAATCACTTGGCACTATTTTCTTTCTGTTAGTATCATTGTGCAGCCGCCAGGTGACAGCCGCGCACCGGATCCATCACTTTCTTCAGTTGTTCGGCAGTGTTTACACGTGCAGACCGCCGCGACGTGAGAGAGCTAACGAGAGAGCTAGAGCCATAAGTATATAAGCTTGTATAAGATACATAATAATATATTGAAAAAATGGTGCGAACTCTTGATTATCCAGGCTGTAACAACATAAATCTGGCTGAATCTCCAAGCACATTTCACTGTTTTCCTGTCACGGACTTTGCGCTGAGGAAACTTTGGCTTCTTGCCTTTGGCTTCAATGTGGAAACCAAACCAAGTAAGAACGAAGAAGTGCCGCTATGTTTACAAGAGGACAGGCTCAAGAATCAGCTGTAAATCACTCAGTGTCATATCACCAGTGAAGCTTCTACAAAACGTAACTTTATAAGTCGACTGTTATTACTACTGTAAATGTCTCTTACACTATTGTCAGCAGCTACGTGGACGTGTGGATGATTCATGTTTCTATTAGTCGTCCATGCTTCAGTCACAGTGTCGGCTCTATGTTCGCTGTGTACGAGTTTGTAAATGACGTGATGGTGATTGTCGATCACTTGGTCTCTCACAGCTCCAGCTTCAACTTGTACCACTTCTGTTTCTCTTCTCTCTCTGCTCGTTCTAACTCCATCTGGTGAAATTTGGCATCAGTATATTCAGGTTCATAAAGATCTCCCCTTGTCTTTGTGGTAAAGGCAAAGTCTTTATTGTCGGTGTCATAATCAGACATGTTGTCGTTAACATTCCGAGCAGTAAACAAAGTGAACTAGGTGCAGCTGTCACCTGGCGGCAGCGCAGTGATACAAACGGAAAGAAAATAGTGCCAAGCGATTATGAGGTCTGACTTTTTAGACGACGATGGTTTTGTGATGCAAACATATCACTCTTTTGAACACATGTTGTTTTGGGAAGTAAAACACTTTATTATACAGTCCCCAGCCAACTTGCCGGACTACTTTCATCAGCACCAAAAACAGCCAGTATCGGTCTGTGGAATGGGTTGGGAGAAAACCTGAAGCATCTAAAAATAAATTTATAAGGAAAAAAGAAAATGAAAAAAAAAAAAAAGTTTTGGGGTTAAAATTATATTTTGTATAGATAATATGTCATTTATTTTGCTATATGTAAATATTTGTTAAGGTCCATGATCGATGTACAGAAGCAAGCATATCATTTCTGGAACTATGTCATAAACAGGGGTGGGTTAATATAAGATAAAATAAGATAATCCTTTATTGTCTCCCATGGGAGAAATTTGTCTTGGGACAGGGGGTAACATGTTTTTTCAAAAAACAGGACAACACAACACAAAGCAGCACATAAACAAACACCATAGAACAGAATAAATATGGCTGCATTCAGACTGCAGCCTGAAGTGACCAAATCCGATTTTTTGTCTCTATGTTCCTGTATCTGATCTTTTAATCACAGTCTGAATGACACAGATCCGATATTTTCAAATGTGACCCAGGACACTTGGATATGTGGTCCTGAAACCGATACATATCTGATCTTTTGACATGCGACTTCAGTCTGAACGGCCAAAGTGCATTCATCCACCTACACGTTATCAACAAGCCTCAAACGTCACTATTCTGCGCTGAAGTAGGTGAAAATTGTTAATGAACTCCGTGTCACTGAAGTGAAGCACATCACCACTCACCACTCTTGGCTACGTCTCCACATCCACACGTTCCTTTCAACAGGACGTCGCTGTCGCTGTCCCACAAAACACCACGGCCAAAAACCTCGTCCTTCTCCTTCTCAATCTCCTCCTTAAAACAAGTAAGTTGTTCATGTTCTGGCTCCGGTACGAGAGGAACTTTAAAATCTCCAGGTGCTCAATGCTGCGTCCATGTTTGGACAACGTAAACACAGATCAGGCTCGCTGTGGTTGACGTCATCGTGTCTCCAGTGCACATGTGGACACTTTCGGGCCATTTAACGTTCATACAGGGGATCACATACAAGCGCATTTAATTGGAAATGTGAACGACCTCGCAAAAATATCGGATTTCACAAAAAAATCGGAATTGAGCTTTAAGCACCGCAGTCTGAACGTAGCTTTAGAGACCAAGTATGACCACGAGTGATGCACCAACAGGACCTTTAAATTATTCTTAATATAATAATAATAATATAAGTTTTTCTTCTTCCTGCTCCTTTTCGAGAAATGTGCTTTTCTGTTGTTTACAATGTATATGTAGTATACATGATTATTGTTTCTCTCTTGGCACAAACTCAAAATAAAAACAAATCAATCAAAACTGTTAACACAGGGAAACAGGAAATAATGAACTTAAATGAACTCAAACACAACAAACAACCAAGTGCAGCTGATTATACAGAAGTGTCTCCTAACTGACAAAACCTGCTCACTTTTATACTTCCCACCAGGAACACTGGGGAAAAAAACAAAAAAAAACCAAACAATATCTAGGTAAATTAAAATGACTTCACTAGCTAGGACCACGCCAACAACGACATAGTGCCAAGAAGTTTATTGATAATGTACAAAGTGAGGCAGAGATGTCTGGGTTGAGACTCTGGGTGGGGGCTCTGTCTCAATCTACAATTGGCCCAGCCGGAACGGGACTCCCCCTGTAGGGGTCTTATGACTGAAAGACGAACAAAATAGGGGATGGCAGGGTGGGGTCGAGTTTGCCGAGACAAACTGGGATGATGTGAAAGGCTGCTACATCCAGGCTTCTTCGAGGTGTGGTCGAGGTGAGTTGTGGTTCGCTGGTGAGAGGAGAGGGCGGCTGAGGCGTGGTCCTGCTCCTGAATCTCAGTTAATCGTATTAACTACATTTAAATTAAGAGCATTTTACTTTATTTCAGTCAATTCAATTTAACAAGTAAAATGATCTACCAGTGGAATAAGTTTGTGTTTCTTAATTCAAGCAACATTTGATTTTGTTTCTTATTTTCAGTGTAAAAAGTTGTTGTTTTTCTATTTCAAGAGTGGCAAGGTATATTTTTCTATTTTTCAGTACAAAAAGTCTTGTTCCACTGACAGATCATTTTACTTGTCAAGTGAAATGTACTCAAACATGAAAAAACTTCTTAATTCAAGTCATCTTAACTTGACTTGTTCTTTTTGATCTTGTTTTTGTTTCACTGGACCTCCCCCAGGGCTGATGCAACATTGTTTTACAGGTCAGATCTTAGGTAATTTTACTCTTTAATCTAAAGTTAACCCTTTTTCTTCATAAATTCCAGATGATTCCAAACAGCACATACGTCTGCAGTCTTCATTTCACCGCTGATCACATTTACTTCAGTGGGTTTGATCAGTCGGTCGATGAGCCCAGTGTCAGGAACTACATCGGAACTTGTCATCACATGTTTTCAAACGTCTTCCTGGTTTAAGACGTAACATGAATAGAGTCTAATCACAAAACCTGCTCGATTTTATACGTCCCAGCAGAAGGACCTCCTCAGGTAAATACAACATTCTCTTATAGGTCGGACGTTTAGGGAACTTTACTCTTTACGTGAAAGTGAACCCTTTTCTTTCTCTTGTTACTGGGTGTTTAGCAGGGACTAGTTTTTTTGTTCTACCGTAAGGCATCCGTGAATGCATCCGCCTGTGCGTCACTGTGCGTGGCTCCCGGCGTCACTGATTAGCTTTTAGAAAAGGGTGCGCGCTCTGTGGGGAGGCAGTTGGGGCTTTCGGTGGCTTAAGAAGGCGGTGCGTGTAAGTACCGGAGATGTTTTTTAGAATTTCCTTTAATACGATGTTTCTGACTACATTTAAAGGTGATGTCTGGAGTAGGCGGTGGTGCAGGCGGCCGCTCCTGATGCGCTCCAAGCCCCATGTAGAGCGCCCCCCTCCCTCTATTAAACTTTTGGTAAATGCTCTTTGGTTGTATATCTGGGGCGGTGGTCGCTCATGGTCTCCCTGAAGCTAATTTATTTTTCCCTGTGTAACAGATTGCCACTGCTGCATTATTCTTGCTCTTTATTCTTTATCCTTATTCTTAGTCTTGGTTTTAATTGAAAGTTGGGGAACAGTAGCTGAGATCTTGAAGGGAAGTGCAATATCTGGCCCGGTTCTCAGTACAATGCAAGGTTAGGCCTCAGGGTTGGCACAAGTCACATTAGCCCAGATAGGCCGCCTTACCACGAAAAACTTTTCACCATCTGGAACTCTGTGCACTTTAACGTAACAATGCCTACCTTAAATACCTCAGCACACGCACTTTAAGTAAAAACTAGCACAGTATTCATGTTTATGAAGCACTGGCTGTTTTAACTTATTGTAAATGTAGGTTTAGTGTAGTGGTTTGTTTTTCATTAATGTTTGGTTTGAGATTACTAATTTGATCTGTTGAGTGTTAGTTAAGGGTGGGTTGAATCCTACATTTAAGAGGGTTGAGTTGTTTGTAGTTGTGTACCAAAAAAGAACAAGCTAATTAAATAGTTTTTAAATGTTTAGAATAATAAAGATTTGTAACTTTTTATACTACATTGTCCTTGTCCTTTTTATGCCAGAACGGATTCTGTGAGTAGTTTAATAAGGGGATAGCTCAGTTGGCAGTGTTGGGGAGTAACAGATTACATGTACTGGCGTTATGTAATCAGAGTACAAATGATGAGTAACTGTATTCAGTTACAGTTACTGTTTCAGTGAGTGGTAATTGGATTACAGTTACTTTATTGAAATAAATGGATTACACATTACACATTTCTTTTCTTTTTTTCAGTAATTTCACTCACTGCCGGAAACTAAACCAGGTCTAAACTAGATCTAAACTAGACCTAAACCAGGTCTAAAACAGGTCTAAACCAGGACTAAAACCAGGTCTAAACTAGGTCTAAACCAGGTCTAAAATAGGTTTAAAACCAGGTCTAAACCAGGACTGAACCAGGACTAAACCAGGATTGAACAGGATTTAACAGGACTAAATCATGCTGTATGGACGTGTCTCTTTTATCAATAATTTTTTTAATACGGTTAAAGTAAAGTCTGGGCTTTTTATTTTCTTTAAGCAGATAAAACATCTTATGTTACGATTTTTGCTTCTCTACAGCAAACCAAGTAATCCAAAGTATTCAGATTACATTTCTCACTTTAAGTAATTTAATGGATTATGTTACAAACTACTTTTTGGGGTATGTAATCTGTAATCTGTAGGGGAATACATTTTAAAAGTCACCTTCCCAACACTGTCAGTTGGCAACACTCTTTTAAATCAAAGAGTTTAATAAAAACTCCTCTCCACATGATCTGACCCCAACCTCCCCCCAGAGCTTTTCATGTGGAGCTGCAGGTAAGAGTGAAGATGGAAGTAAATGAAATAAATAACTGAAATGAATTAACAAATAAAGTATATTTAAAATCAACAGTGTGTTATGTGATAATGAAACAAACAACCTAGAATTATATGTCTAATTGTTTAGTTGGATGTGGTAAATTACAATTAACAAATGTGCAAAATGAGACAGATTCATGTTCATGTTTAAAAGGGACAAAGGCCCACACTCACAGGGGGAGTCTGAGCTCGTGTGAGGACACAGGGATGTGTGAGCAGCTCAGTGATCAGCTGTTTTCTGTTAGATCAAATGGGTGAGTAACGATAACACATGGTCTCCTTATTGTTTCTGCTCACTCATGTGTGATCTGAACTGTACTTCTGTTCAAAAACATCACCCACATTGAGACTGAATCAAACTAAATGAAATAAAAAAGGCAAAACATGTTTAAATCAAATACAGCTTTTACAGAAAACAGCTGATCCGAATGGTCACTCCCTAAACCCTGAACAGGCTGGTGCCATCTAGTGCCTCCGATCAATTTAATTTCTCTACAGCGACTAGATCAGACTAGGATCAGAATACACTAGACAGTTTGCAGTAGGCGAGTTTCAACTGACGTCATTGTTATTAAAAGCCCGCGTTGCTGCTGGGAAATATTTTGGTCGGAGGCAAGAAACACAGTAGCGTCAAACACAGTGTGTAACCTCGCGTATTTATCCCTGATAATGGTAAATTCCTGCTTGCATTATCAGATGCACAAATAGAAGCACGGAAGAAGGAAAATGTCTTTTTCGGATTCTGAGTGAAAAGAACCACTAACGGAGAATTAAATGACTTTCAAACATCCACAGAGCAAACGTAGAAGATCCTAACAAACCGTGGACTCCAACAAGTTCAACAACACATCGAGACTCTTGGAGGTTTTCATCTTTTCTGCTGTGAATGGCCCAGGAGTTTCCACCAAGTCATTGTGGATATCACCCAAGTGAATATTTGTCCAGGTAGTTGGTGATTCTGACCAGAAATTTGGTTTGTTCCACCTTTTGTCGGGGTTGAAAAGGGTGATTTGTCGTCCGTCGATGCTTATGACCAATTTCTGGTCAAATGGTCTTGGGTCCTCTGCTGTTAGAGTGGATAAATAACCAGGATCAATACCCTTTACGTGCTTTCTCGCTCCGTCCGCCATGTTGAATTAGTGTTTCTTGCCACCGACCAAAATAATTCCCAGCATGCAACGCGCGCTTTTGTCAACAATGAAACTTGCCTATTTATAAACGGACATGGCTAACTGCTGCGTTCCAAATAGGAAGTGAGCATGGACACACTTCCGGCTCCATCAACTCCAATTCACTTTGTATAAAAATAACGTCGCCCTCTCTCTGTAACTGCTGCTGTGAAACTTGTCATTTGGTCTTAAAATGTTCTTATTAACCTGCTCTGAATGATCTTGGTGTTTTTATTTCTCTATTTTGTCCATCAATACAGTGGCCCCCAACCTTTTTTGTGCCACAGACTGGTTTAATGTCAGACAATATTTTCACAGACCGGTTAAGGTGTGACGGATAAATACGACAAAATTAAATCATACGACCAACACAAAAACTGTGGTATTTTGTAAATGTAATAATAAACGTTTCCAAAGACATCAGTTTTTACTCATTTTGCAGCTTGAGTTTAACATTCGTGTTAATGTATCACGAGACTGAGACAAACATCTTGACGTGCGTCCAGTGCGAGTTAAGAGTGAGTCATAGACGGATGTAACAGAGAGAATTCATTTTTCAAAATAAAACATTGTTCAGACTCGGATAATTTGATACAATTCACTTAAGTCACTCTACTGATATTTATCCTGTCTAATAGTGTGTTACATTAGAGTCTATGTTTAAGTCTATTTTTATTATTATTATTATTATAAAGGTTTCCTTTTTCGTCTTTCCCGTGGATCAATCCTGCCCATTGCCTTCACCTTTCACTATTTTTCAGTTCTGTTGGGAAGAGAAACAGTTTGAACAGAGGTTTGCAGTCACACACATCTGATTCACTTTTGCATCTATGGAGTTCGCAAACACATTTCTCGAGCCGTTTTCCGCTGTTAGGATCCAACAACCACACAATTACAATGTCTGAATCCCAAAACTAAAATAGGACAATATCACAATCAGAAACAAAAGTGATATGGTTCAAAAGACTTGAAAAAAATCGTCTTTGTCAATAGACACATCCCACTGGGAAAAGAAACATGGCGGTTTGATGCTCACTTTTTTGGAAAATCCTTCCCAGTATGCATTGCGCAATGACCGGACGTCCGAGATGCTTGATGTGTGTATTACAACTCAGTTTTCATCATTTCCCCACTGACACACAACTCCGCGTGCACTGGGTACATGTGATTAGAAGAGACAAGGCGCCAAATTCCAGATGATTCCAAACAGCACATACGTCTGCTGTCTTCATTTTACTGCTGATCACATTTACTTCAGTGGGTTTGATCACAGTCGGTCGGTGCCCAGCGTCGGGAACTACACCGGAAGTTGTCATCGCATGTTTCCAAACGTCTTCCTGGTTTGTGATGTAACGTGAATAGAACTTATTGTGAGACCAATCAGCACAGAATTTCTTTAGTCGGCTACAGCCCTATTTTTATTATTAGTATTTATTATGTTATTTGTGACCCTTTTAATAAGAAAGAATAGTTACATAGTAGTTTTTACCTGATAACTGACCTGTTTCCACAAAAAAGTACAGGGCAAAAAAACAAAAACAAAACACAAACACGTTTTATAGCTAAGAATTTCCATGTTTAGTGAAGTTAAGTGAAGTTTTGTTATAAAATACATAAAGAATAATGGTGAACTGTCATGCCAACTATGGAACATTCTGGGCAAAGCTATAACTTCTCCACAGAGACAAGCAGGTGGCGCCCTCTACTGGAAAAAAAAAGTAATGCACCTTTAAAAGTTCTATATTACACAAAACTGACTTAAAGGTGCAGTGTGTAACTTTTCTGGAGGAGGGTCCGTCAAATGCTTATTTCTTTGGGGACGTTATTGCTTTGTCTGGAATGTTTCACAGTATGGCATTAAACCTTTCCAAACCACACCGAGTTACAGGTTAGATCTGTGGAGAGGCGACTCTGCTCACAGTCAGAATGTTGTTTTTTGAGCTATAAAACCACCTGTATTTGAATAAATGTAAGGTAGAGCTGTTTAATGTCACACTGTGGAACATTCCAGGCAGAGCAATGACATTTCCATAGAAACAAGCAGGTGACGGAGCCCAAACCAAAAAGTTACAGAGTGTACCTTTTGTTTATGTTACCTCCTCAAAAACAGACCGGAAGTTGTGTTTTGTTTCATTTTGTGTTGTAGTCAAGACTGGACTGATTGAGACCAAGACAAGTCCGAAACCACAGGGCCCCAAGACCGAGACAAGACCAAGACCTCTGATGGTCAAGACCAAGACTTTTAACGTCTGAGACCGAGACAAGACCAAGATTTTTAAAGTCCGAGACAGAGACAAGGCCAAGACTTTTAAAGTCCGAGACCGAGACAAGACCAAGACCACAGCCCATTGAGGCCAAATCCAGACCATCTTTGTGATTTCCTACATTTATTTGTATTTTACAGTTATTTTGGCACATTTATATCTCTGTTTTTATAAATCTATCTCAATTTTATCTGATAAATATTAATTTAAGCTTAAAATAAGCCAAGCAGACTGTACTGCATTGAAACACTCTGCCTCTTTTTGGACCCTCACCCACAGTTTGAGAACCTCTTCTTTAATTAAGAGAACTTCCACTGACACTTTACAGAAAACTGTGAAGAAAGTGAAGGACGTGGGTAGGATTTTTAATCCTGTTTTTTCAAGTTCCTAACAGGAGTTAGACCTCGAGTCTGTGACAAGCCCGAGTCCAAGAGTCTTCAAGATCGATACAAGACCAAGTCCAAATGCGGTTGAGGCCAGTCCAGAGACCAAGACCATTTATTATTCTGTCTACATCTCCAAAGCTCAAAATGCTCTGTTCCAACTTGTGATGTCATGAAGTGGTAGCTTTCAAGTTTGACAGAAGAACACAACCTAAATGTACAGGGTTTGTGTGTTAAAGATGTGAATGAAACAAAACACATCTCCCGGTCTGTTTGCGATGAGGAAACCACATTAGAACAGAGATCAGAAAAGAGAAAAATCTAAAGTTAAAAGTATTGCATTTGAAACAGTCGTCATAGAATTGTATTGGAACTACAATCACATAAACGTATCCCTTATTTCACTTTTGTTTTATAATATTAACACCGTGTCCACTTTTATTCGGCCTAAAAACACAAAAACTCACGTCACCTCCGAACAAAAGGCAGTAAGTAAAGAAAAACACAAAATAAAAGCCATTCAGATTGTCTCAAAAACACCCGTTCAAAATAAAAGCTTGTTCACGTTCATTTCATGTCATAAATATACGTATAAAACCTCTGATAAAACTGTGCTTTCTCTGTATAGACCACTTTACGGCATGCTGCAAGAACAGAACTCATATTAGCTTTTAGCCGGTGATTAAGTGGACGACAAAGATACAAGAGTTCCCGTTGAAGAGCCCAAAAACATGGTTCAAATCACACGTGGACAGTTATGGCTATAGCGACTTTAACATTGAAGTGAATGGCAGAGCTAACGTTAGCGGTTAGCATTAGCAAGTCTCATTTGAACTGGTTTAAAGTTCAAGATTTTGGGGAAAAATTGTTTTGTTTACATTGGGTTTAGTTTAGTTTTGTTCTAATCTATGACACATGTGAATTATTAGGTTATCGTTTGGACATTTTACATTCAAATTAAAAGTCAAACGTGCGCTAATCTCTCGAAATGCAAGTTCAGAGGGACATGAGAAGAAACTACTGAAAAATGATTAAAAGCGCTGAAAAAATCTATTTAGCAAAATTAGTCAATTTGATAGTAGTAGTAATAGTAGTAGTAGTAGTAGTTGCAGTAGCAGTTTAAGTGTAAGTAGTAGCAACAGTAGTAGTAGTACTAATAGTAATAGTAGTAATAATTGTAGTACTAGTCTAAATCTAAGTAGTAGCAGTAGTAGTAGCAGCAGTAGTAGTAGTAGTAGTAGTAGTCGCAGTAGCAGTCTAAGTGTAAGTAGTAGCAACAGTAGTAGTAGTATAGTAGTAGTACTAATAGTAATAGTAGTAATAATTGTAGTGCTAGTCTAAATCTAAGTAGTAGTAGTAGCAGTAGTAGTAGTAGTAGTAGTAGCGGTAGTAGTAGAAGTAGTAGCAGTAGTACTAGTAATAGTAGAAACAAAAGTCGTAGTATAGGAGTAGAAATAGTAATAGTAGTAGTAGTAAAAGTATTAGTCTAAGTCTAAGTAGTACCCATAACAGTAGTAGTAGTAGTACTAGCTGTGGTAGTATAGTAGTAGTACTAACAGTAACAGTAATAGTAGTAGCAATAGTAGTAGTACTAGCAGTAATAGTAGTAATAATTGTAGTAGTAGTCTAAGTCTAAGTAGTAGCAACAGTAGTAGTAGTAGTAGTAGTAGTAGCAGTAGCAGTAGTAGGAGTAGTAGTAGTCTAAGTCTAAGTAGTACCCATAACAGTAGTAGTAGTAGTGATAGTAGTGATAGTAGTGATAGTAGAAGTAGTAGTAGTAATAGCAGTAGTATAGTAGTAAAAATAGTAGTGGCAATAATAGTAGTAGTAATAGCAATAGCAGTAGTAGCAGTAGTAGTAGTAGTATTAGTAGTAGCAATAGTAGCAGTAGTAGTAGTAGTAGCAGTAAAAGTAGTAGTCTAAGTCTAAGTAGTACCCATAACAGTAGTAGTGATAGTAGTAGTAGTAGTAGTAATAGCAGTAGTAGTATAGTAGTAGAAATATTAATCATAGTAGTGGCAATAACAGTAGTAATAATAGTAGTAGCAGCAGCAGCAGTAGTAGTAGTAGTAGTAGCAGTAAAAGTAGTAGTCTAAGTCTAAGTAGTACCCATAACAGTAGTAGTGATAGTAGTAGTAGTAGTAGTAATAGCAGTAGTAGTATAGTAGTAGAAATATTAATCATAGTAGTGGCAATAACAGTAGTAATAATAGTAGTAGCAGCAGCAGTAGTAGTAGTAGTAGTAGTAGTAGTAGTAGTAGTAGTAGTAGCAGTAAAAGTAGTAGTCTAAGTCTAAGTAGTACCCATAACAGTAGTAGTGATAGTAGTAGTAGTAGTAGTAGTAGTATAGCAGTAGTAGTATAGTAGTAGAAATATTAATCATAGTAGTGGCAATAACAGTAGTAATAATAGTAGTAGCAGCAGTAGTAGTAGTAGTAGTAGTAGTAGTAGTAGTAGTAGTAGTAGTTGTGTGTGTAGTACTCTGAGATTCTGTAAAAAGTGTGTTCATTAAAATCTGTTATTATTAATATTATAACAGATTTTTTAAATGTATTTTTCCCAAAACATTGAACCATTTCCAGTTAAATATGTTTTAGTTTCAGTTCGATCTTTAGCCCCACAAACGCCGTCGATAAAAAGGACAAACAAATAAAACATCCGAGAGTGAAGCCAGCGGATCACATTATTGCAAATCTCTGTACAGTGATTGGTCGTTATAGCTGTCAATCGTGTTAAAGGAAAATGGCTGTGTATAATTTGACCAGGTACATGAACTCCTATTGGCTGAGAGACAGTGGGCAGGAGAAGTATTGCGTTCAGCCTCCAGGGGGCGTCAGATCTGCTGGCTTCACTCGGATTCAGATTCATAATGTTCACTTTTCCACCAGTGCACAGAAACACCTCCCTCTTGTGGCCGTGTTTGGTGTTACAACTACTTCATTTCAATATGTGAGGTGGATTTTGGCCTGCAAAAAATTCACGAAAAATAATAATTAAAGCGTATATGTCGTGTTATGAATGAGCAGATGTAATGGCCTTGTAAGAGGGTTGCCAAATAATCAGAGAGCAGTAAACGACTTTGGGGAAAAAAAAAAACAAACAACAAAACAAGAGCCTGTATTTAAGTCATTACTTCATCTATTATTGTGAGGAAAATAAATAAATAAAAGAAATACTCTCTTTTATCACATGGTAGTCAGAGGAAACTTGGCAAATGGGCCTTGTGGACATGTTTGGACCGCAGCTGTGAGCCATCTCCAGAACTATCTCCACCGTAACAGACTGAACATGTGCAGAGGGCACATTACATCTGCTCATTTATTGTCTTAAAAGGAAGTGTCTGTTTGGAGGTTCTGAGCTTTCACATGAGGCATGGTCTATTCATGTACTGAGAATAAGACTTGGATGTGTCCTGTGTTTGCAGGTTAAGGCTCTGGAGACACAGGTTTAGTTGTCATTGTAGTACTTTTTAAAACTTAAAACTTACTCTAAATAGATTTATAGTTTTTGGATTCATATGGAGTAACTCTTGTTTAAAAATAAATAAATACATCTAACAATAATACATTTGTTTTATACAGTTTTTTTTTTTTTTTTTTTTTTTTTTACAATTTCCTGTGTTATTCATTCTCTCAGTTATGGTGGTAAATTCCTGTTGTAGCCACAGCTGCCCTGGGACAGACTGACAGAAGTGAATAATAAATATCTCTGAAACATTGTAAACTGCAAACATATACAGTACATGGGGTTAAAAGTGATAAAAAATAGCACCGTTGCCATAGCAATTAACATTTAAAAACTAAGGATTATATCTTTTGAACTGTCAGAAGTCCTCAAACGTTCGCCTCTAAACAAGAAAGTGAAACAATAATTACATTTGGCCATATTTTCAAGATGTTTTTGGCTGCCCTTCCTGTGTGAGTGCGCCCCAGGGCAGCTGTGGCTGAAGGCTTTAACTGTGAACCCGACCCTCGGTAACTAGAACAGAGCTATGTACGACCATTATTATCCTTGTCCTCATCTGAAGAGTTTGGAATGGCTACCCCCTGTGCACTGGTGGAGAGAGAAACGCTCCGTCCTTTCTCTTCACAAACAGTCACTTTGAAACCTAAAGTTCGTTATGGCTTTGCTCGTCTGCTGCAGGAGCACTGTACAATACACGTGTCCTTCCTCTGAACATTTCAATCTTTTTGTGAAACTCAAAAACATGAAACATGGCGAGTCCAGTGCTCTCCTCTCAGATGCACACAGCAGACAAAGACTTAGGTCCACGTCCTAAACCAGTCCAGACCAGCCCTCAGTCCAGACCGGGTCAGATCTGTGCTTACACCACCTGAAGAGTGGTGTGTGCAGAGGTTGTGTCATTGTCCCATTTGGCACCATTTTTCAAACAGCACATGCCCAGATACCTGCTATACATGTAGTGACCATTTTGGATGAATTTCATTTTTCAGATTAGTTTACTCAAATGTATAAACAGTTTACTTGATAAATACTTGCTCAAAGCCTCTAAAAATATTTAAAAAATAATGTCTGATTTCAGATGTAAGATAATCATAACGCATTAGTCTTATACAGTGCTTTTTCAGATGTTTTCAGACTGATTCATTCTCTCCACATTCTTTGGTGACAGCCACAGGTTCCTGGGGCAGACTGACGAAAGCGAGGCTGCCAATCTGCACCATCAGCCCCTCAGACCACCACCAACACTCAGACACATCACTTTCATATAAGCAATGTGGGTGAAGTGACTCACCTAAGAAAACAACAACAGTTTTTTGCCACTGGCGCCTCACTGTGGCTCCTGATATTCCCACTGGTCTCCCATCCATGTACTAACCAGGCCCAGCCCTGCTTCACTATGAGACCTGACCAGCTCAGGCTTTGAGAGGAGGTATGGCCACAGATGTCAAACTTTGATGCTCATGGGCAAATATGATTATTTGAATAAACTGTATGAAAATTGACCAACTCTTAAATATCTACATTTAAACGGAGTCCAACTTGTGGCTACAGAGAGAGAACTCACAATCACCATGTTTAAAATAGTTAAACAAGTCAAATAAAAAAGGTGCCAAATCGAGCAATGACAGGACCGTGTGTGCAGAGGGGCCAATAGGTGGTACTCTTGTCCAGAAGCTGCCAGTGTGTAGCGCCCCCTAGTGACAGACTTGTGCTTTAGACCCCTTCACTTCTCCATGCCTCTGTTAGTTCCTCCTGAGTCCAGAGGGGTCCTGCGGGTCCAGTTCACGGTGATGAATGTGATGACGTCTAACCCTCCGATGGACAGCAGGGGGCAGTGTTTCTGTCCGTGAGCGAGGCAAGATTTTAGAAAAAATGAATTAAAATCCGAAAACCCACAATAGTTTGAACCGACGTTTACATCAGAATTCTGACCAGTCCTCAGAATCTCAAGCCAATTTAAAACAACAGTCATTGCGGTTTTAAAGGACACATATTATACATTCTTGTGGCTTTAATCTTTTAAACATGCTTTCGGTCACCGTGGTGTAAGTATTTTCCAATGACACATTTAAGCGCTCCCTCTGCTGTCAGGAATGAGAATGAGCAATGGCAAAGTAAACAAATAAAGTCCTTAACCACTGTGAATGCTGTGCTAATTATGCAGAGCCACATGTTGTTTGTGAACACAATTTGACCACAGAATGAGTCAGGTGATGGTTTATGGGCTTAAAAACTGTGACGGAAAAGTCTGGAGTTTTACCTATGACACAACAAAGGTAAAATGTGAAAGGAAAATTTTTGAAGCTCAGAGAAGACACATTTGGAGTGAAAAAAGTAAAGAAACCAGAGTGAATAAAACACAACACAATACTATACAAAGATGTGTCTGGTCACCGGTGAATTCCATTTTCAGATGGCGATGACTGACAGGTGGATTAGCCAATCAGGAACATGCATGATCCGGCCGTGTCACAACAAATATGGCTGCTTACGAAAATTTAAAAAAAGGAAAAAACATGGCGGATTTCTGCAGAATCAATGAGCGATGCATTAAACTCTGCTCATCTGAGCGGTGGAAATGTGATTTTGTTTGTAAATGATGGTGACCAATGAGCTCACTTCATTTCACACGTCATTGAAATAAACAGATCTGATTGGACGGATGTGTTTGGTTCTGACTTGAGACGTAACAGAGGGAGTATAAAAAAAATACAGAGACATCAGTTTTGGATTAGGATTAGGAAACAACTCCAGGTATTTTTTTTGACGAGGGACCAAAGTTAAAACACGGTTAAAAGCTCAGAAAAGTCGACTGTTGCATAATATGTGTTCTTTAAACCATGGACTTGTTAAACGTTGTGTCTTTCTGTGGTTCTTGGTGTGGACACATTTGTGTACTGGCCATGCTCTGCCCCCGGTGGTTCACAGTGGGAGTGACGCGTGCTCCTCCACGTTGTACAGATGTGAGTTTTGGTGCACGTCGGCCGTTACTTGTAGAGCAGTGGGATCTGGCTGTTGTGGCAGTGGTTACGGTTCATCTTACCCTCGTTGGGGTACAGGCTCTGGGGCAGGGGGTGGCTGTCTGTGGGGTATCCCGGAGGAGGCAGCAGGGACTTGGGCTCTCCACAGGGGGCGCTGTTGTGGTTGTGGGCGGTGGAGGGGCGGCGTCTGCTGCGGAGGGCCTGGCGTTCGGCAAGCTGGTTCCTGAGGGCCGATACGCGTTCCTCTTTCTAAACACAAAAACACAGAGATAAAAACAGTTTAAAAATGAACTTTCAGAACAAGCAGGTTTAAATGAATCATAAACTCTAACAATCAGATAACTCAATAATTAGATCTGACTTTTGTCTCCTCAAACTGCCCTGACACTGGCTCTGCTGCACTGAGACTTTTGATTGAGCTTCCCTGTTATTATTTTATGTTACTCTGTGCTTAAATGCAGTGTTGGGGAGTAACAGATTACATGTACCAGAGTTACGTAATCAGAGTACAAATTATGAGTAACTGTATTCATTTACAGTTACTGTTTCAGTGAGTGGTAATTGGATTACAGTTACTTGGTTGAAATAAATGGATTACACGGCGGTATTTTCCTGTTTTCACATTTTGGGCTTTGTTTTTGTTTTGTTTTTTTTGGTAATTCTACTCATTGCCGGACACTAACCCAGATCTAAACCAGGTCTAAACCAGGTCTAAACCAGGTCTAAACCAGGTCTAAACCAGGACTAAAACCAGGTCTAAAACCAGGTCTAAAACCAGGTCAAAACCAGGTCCAAAGCAGGTCTAAACTAGGTCTAAACTAGGTCTAAACTAGGTCTAAACCAGCTCTAAACCAGTCTAACCAAGGTCTAAAACCAGGTCTAAACTAGGTCTAAACTAGGACTAAACCAGGACTAAAACCTGGTCAAAACTAGGAACAAACCAGGTCCAAACCAGGTCTAAAACCAGGTCTAAAACTAGGTCTAAAATATGTCTCAAATAGGATTTAACAGGACTAAATCATGCTGTGTGGACGTGTCTCCTCGTCTTCTATCAATAATATTTTTAATTTGGTTCAGTAAAGTCTGGGCTTTTTATTTTCTTTTAGCAGATAAAACATCTTATGTTATGATATCCTAGGCTTCTCTACAGCAAACCAAGTAATCCAAAGTATTCAGATTACGTTACTCACTTTAATTTAATGGATTACATTACAAACTACATTTTGGTGTATGTAATCTGTAATCTGTAGGGGAATACATTTTAAAAGTAATCTTCCCAACACTGCTTAAATGGACCCTCAAGGACAAATAAAGTGAAACTGATTGTTTTTTGGTGTGTCTTTTCCTGCACAGAACATATCTGAAAATCAAACTGGCTGAACTTATCCTGGATAAATTCCTCTTACCTGGACTGACTGATCCAAACATAGACGTCTGGATAAGTTGTACTATGAAATAGGTTCATAAATCGCTCTGTCAGCTCCAGATTTCCTGAATGAAGTGGCAGTCAGTCAATCAGAATGACAGAAACGGTAAAAGCTACGTACTTCACAAATGAGGAACTGTCAATCAAAATCAGCAATTATACAAAGAATTTAAACTGAAGTACAAGCCAAAGGAAAATGTGGCTGTTACGTGTATGTGCATCTTGGGGTATTTAGGAGCCAGTCCTGCTCACCCAAGTTACACCACGATGTGTGATTGTGTAAATATACAAAAATATTTAGAGCAGGGGTCTCCAACCTGTAGCTCAGGAGCTACCAGTACCTCTCCATCTCCTTCCAAGCAGCTCGTTAAAGGATTTACAAATTATAAATTACCTCTCTCTGCTCCACTTGGACAGACCCTGGCACACTCACCTCTCTCTCCTCCACGTGGACAGACCCCGGCACACTCACCTCTCTCTCCTCCACGTGGACAGACCCCGGCACACTCAGCTCTCTCTCCTCCACGTGGACAGACCCCGGCACACTCAGCTCTCTCTCCTCCACGTGGACAGACCCCGGCACACTCACCTCTCTCTCCTCCACGTGGACAGACCCCGGCACACTCAGCTCTCTCTCCTCCACGTGGACAGACCCCGGCACACTCAGCTCTCTCTCCTCCACGTGGACAGACACCTCCTCTCTCTCTCCACGTGGACAGACCCGGCACACTCACCTCTCTCTCCTCCACGTGGACAGACCCCGGCACACTCAGCTCTCTCTCCTCCACGTGGACAGACCCCGGCACACTCAGCTCTCTCTCCTCCACGTGGACAGACCCCGGCACACTCAGCTCTCTCTCCTCCACGTGGACAGACCCTGGCACACTCACCTCTCTCTCCTCCACGTGGACAGACCCTGGCACACTCACCTCTCTCCTCCACGTGGACAGACCCGGCACACTCAGCTCTCTCTCCTCCACGTGACAGACGGCACACACTCACCTCTTCTCTCCACGTGGACAGACCCCGGCACACTCAGCTCTCTCTCCTCCACGTGGACAGACCCCGGCACACTCAGCTCTCTCTTCTCCACGTGGACAGACCCTGGCACACTCACCTCTTGGATGATCTCTGCAGTTCTCGGTTCTCTCTCTCCAGCTGTCGGGACTTCTCTTCGTCGTTGTTGTTCGTGGAGGATCCGGTCTTGAGCGTGTCCTGCTGCTCCGACTGCCACTCCCCACGTGTGATCAGGCGACGGATCTGAACAGACATTTTTTATTTTAAAGTATGGAAAGAAGCAAAAGTTGTAGCAGCAGATTAAATTGGGACATTATCTCCCAGCTTCTAAAGTTAAGATCAGTCTTTTGAAGGTGAATGGACTTGAACGCAGGATCCTTGTTCCAGGACATTTTAATTTTCATCTCTTTTATGGTCTAAAGATCCTTGCTCAAACAAAAACAAATCAGGCATTATTTAAAGACTAATGAGGTTTTGTCTTGTACTAGTCATCATTTAGTCATGCTTTATTCCTGGCTAAGTCTTGGTCCTGGTTTGATCCTGATGAAGACTTGGTTTGCTTCTGCCCTAGTCATAGTCTAGTCCAGATTTTCATCCAGGTTCTAGTTTAGTCAGATTTTTGATTATGTGATGTGTGCCAGAGTCCTGCACCGGGTTGGGTACCTGCAAATAGTTGCTGAAACGGGCGGGTTTTAACGTTCTGGAATTATACGGGCGGGTAGCGATTACACACGGGCGAGTCAGGTGAAGCAAATGAACAACGAACAGGAGAAGAATACTTAAAGCGCATCCAGGACGTCTGTTAAAACAAGCGCCATTTCCCGGTCTTTTCCTGGAATGACCAGGCTGAGAGAGACTTTAGTGTTTTTATTACATAAAACCATCAGCGGAGGTGATCAGCTCGCCGGCTGCGCTCCTGGTTTAGTCCTGGTTTAGACCTGGTTAAGTTCTGGTTTAGTCCTGGTTTAGTCCTGGTTAAGTCTCGGTTCACTCCTGGTTCAGTCTTAGTTTAGTCCTGGTTCAATCCTGGAGTAGTCCTGGCGATTGGCTCTGCAGTTGTGACATATATATATATATATATATATATATATATATATATATATATATATATATATTATGCTGATGACACTGGTTTAGTCCTGTTGTAGTCCTGTTGTAGTCCTGTTGTAGTCCTGGTGTAGTCCTGGTTCAGTCCTGGTGTAGTCCTGGTTCAGTCCTGGTGTAGTCCTGGTGTAGTCCTGGTTTAGTCCTGGTGTAGTCCTGGTTTAGTCCTGGTTCAGTCCAGGTTTAGTCCTGGTTAAGTCCTGGTTCAGTCCTGGTTCAGTCCTGGTTTAGTCCTGGTTCAATCCTGGTTTAGTCCTGGTGATCGGCTTGGCGGTTGTGGCGTGTATATATTTATAATCTGCTAATGACACGGCGTAGGTTCAGTCCTGGTTTAGTTCTGGTTATGTCCTGGTTTAGTCCTGGACTATTGGGCTGTTAGACTAATGGACTAACCCCGATTTATCACGGGCACGGGTCGATAACGGGTGGAATGTTAACGCGTCTGGGAGGGTATGGATTTAACTTTGATATAATCATGAGTTAATGGGCGGGTGTGGCGCTGTACTGCACGGGTGTGTGCAGTTGTGGGTCTCTAAAAACAGACCCGTGGGGGCTCTGATGTGTGTGAGTGTGAACAGAGCCAAACCTTGGGCACAAAGAGGACCACGAGGGTGATGTAAGCGGAGAACACCACGGCCAGAGACGCGAAAGCGAAAGAGGCGTCCTGCTGCGACGACAGGATCATAGTGACAGGAGCTGTGATCAGGCAGAGCACCTGTCAATCAAACAGACAGAGGAGGAGTTAGGAGACAAGGCGAGAGGAGAAGAGGAGAGGAGACGAGGAGGGGAGGAGAGCGGTGTTTGTAGTGTTGTTTTAATATCCATAATGCCTCTAAATGAGCAGTAATGTCAGTACTGAGACACAAACATCTCCCTCTCCTCATTTGTTTCAATCTGCAGCACACAGCCCACTGCTTTATCTTTAAATATTTACACCTTTTAGCATGACTCAGCAAAAACCTCATAAATACAGTTGGACAGGAAGTACTAAGAGTGAGGCAATTAAACAATGAATATGATGAACTAATACCCTAATAGTCGCTCAGCAGTGCAGCCCTAACAGAAGCATACAGAAGCTTTATGTCTAAATGTGATGATAAATAAACTCACTGCAACATTGTATATCGCCATGCCAACAGCGCGGTGGTCGTTGATCTTTTCCGTGGAAACAGACTTGGTCTCATAGGCCAAAAATATCCCCAGCAGCAGAAGAAGACCTTTGTATCCATAAACTACACCTGCAGAGAGAGAGAAGAGAAGAGAGAAAGAAGATTAAAGAGCGAGAGGGGGAGAGGGGTTAAATCCCGCTGAGAGAAAAACACATCTGTCCTTTCCACAAATGCAAAGTGCTTCCCTCTGCACATTTTTCACAAACTCAATAGTCTGTGTTTCACAAAAATAAGCTGAAGTGTGTCAGCGTTGCCGTGTTTGTTTTGGTGTGATCCGTCGCCAACCAGCGGGTGGGCGTATTGTATGGGAAAAATGCTTTGCTTACAGGTTTGAGCTACAATACCCTGTCTAGATATTTTAATAGACCCATGGCCTTATAATGAGGGTAACTAACTGGGCCAGTGTCTCAGAGCGCCCCCTGTGTGTGAACAGAACCTCTGCAATCTGGCCAGAACTTCCAAACCTTAACTATTCTTTTATTTTCCTCAGATACATTTTTAAAGCCACGGCAGCCCTCATTGTGTCACTTTGGAGACACATAATCTACATATAAATACAAATGGAAATTGATAATTAAAAATTCACCCAGAGTTTGTTTAATAATTTATTAATTTGAATCTGCTGCAGTGGTGCTGTTATGTAAGTCAGATCTCAACCCACTTCTCTTTTACACAGACTTCAGCACATCATGGGCTTTGTGCTCTGAGACATTATAAACACTTTTCTGATCATCATGACATCTGATGTAACGTGAAGTGTGATTTTTGAATGGCTCTCAAAGTTATTTATCTAATTTTAGTGGTTTATACAAAACTGCATTCAATTTAGTCAAGCTTTAATCCAAAAATGATGACTCATGTGCCCATGAGACGTACTGAAAGAGGAGCTAAACCTGCGCTGAACTGACTGAAATCAAGTACTTTAGTTGGTTTGTCAAAATAATGTGGAAGAAAAAACTAGAATATATGAAATGAAGCATAAATGAGAGCCACATACAGAGTGATATGGACAGGTGAGGACAGGTGACGATGCACATGGACAGGTGTATAGACAGGTGAGGTGTGTACAGGTGCGCTGTTACCGAGCCAGGTGTTGATCTTGTCGGAGCTGCAGTGCTCGAGCAGAGGCTGGATCAGAACATCCAGGTCCTCCTTTGGGGCCTCCTTCGTGAACTTCTGCTCAGAGACAAGGAAATGTGCCGCAATGGTCAAAACTAGATCTGAGACTTTAGTCAGGGTCTTCAAACACACAGTGATGCCCAATATGAGGTTCCAGAAGTAAATTTAACATTATTTTTATACCACATTAGCCTCTGTGAGGAAATGTCCTTCTGATACCTCAGTGGGCTTTCACTGTTGAGCTGGTTACTAGTGGACACCCTGACAATGATCCTTTACATTTTATAACTTCATTAAGCATATATAATACAAGTGCATTCTTTGGTGAAAGTCCAGGTGCTGTACCTCGATGGTGATGTGCAGAGGGTCCACGATCTGCCAGATCATCAGAGACAGGAAGTCCACGGCGAGCAGAGCGCCCGCTGTGGCGTACAGCTTCCAGGGCTCCAGCTGCTGCTGCAGAGACACATACACAAACAAGTGTTTAAACCAGAGACTCCAAACTATAGATCTGATCTAACTGTAGCTCTGCACCACATTCCAAACATCTCTCAAAATGATCTAAGAGTTATACATATTACACTACTTATACTGGTATGTCTTTTATCATAGTGAATATATCATTTAAATGACTATGTCTGTGCAATGATATATTGAGTGTTGGTTCATAGGTATTTAGATATACTACATCTAAAGCTCTAGTTCCTTCCTTTATATCAGGGGTGGGCAATTATTTTTTCATGAGGCCACATAAGAAACAGAAAATATTGTGGAGGGCCGGGTCAAAATGCTTAACTCAATTCTGCATATGAATTGTATTTCTTTATAAAAAGCAGTAAATATCATTGTTTTGATGAGCTCGTCAGACTGGGGAGAGTTTATGTTCTGATTAAGCAATGAAAAAGTGAGGCTGCCCAACAAAACACGTAATTAAATAAACAAAACAAACAAAAAAACACCTCTAGAATAAAAGCAATGCAGCTTTAGTCCATACATGAGGTAAAATGATAAAATATGTTTATTTTAAAATTCCGAATGATCTTAAACGGGCCAGAGTCATCCAAAGGGCTGTATGTGAGCTGGACAACACCCAGATCTGATCTATATCATCTCAATTTCATGCAAGCGCTGAAAGGAAAGCTCTCAACCACTTTGGTTTGTAGCTGACCCAAAGAAAAGTTTGGAAACATTCTAAAAAGAGGAGATGCACTGAATACGTACTACTAAAAAGGTCTGGGAATAACAGAGACTCTCATTATTGACACACAATACATGCCTCACAATATGATAATGTCATGATTTTGTGATCTATGTGATAGAATAGTACAGTATTGATTAGGGATGCAACAATACCCAAAACTCCCTGTACGATATTTTCACAATATACATCTCACAGTACGATATTTATTGTGATATTTTGTGGAGGTGAACAAAACTTTGAATATGTTATTTTTCCTTTAAAAAGTAAAAAAAAAAAAGTATTTACAACTGTTATTTCTTCATGTAGTCTGCACTGAAACGGAGCAAAGGATCATGGTCTATGTAGTTCCCTTTGTGTTTTTAGCTGTTGCTCCACCATAACTATTCTTTTAAGTGAAGAGACTTGTAATTTGATATATTGTGATGATCCACGATATTATTGCGAGACTTTTGGTGATACGATATCACGATATTTCAT
This sequence comes from Boleophthalmus pectinirostris, assembly GCF_026225935.1. Taxonomy (NCBI): domain Eukaryota; kingdom Metazoa; phylum Chordata; class Actinopteri; order Gobiiformes; family Gobiidae; genus Boleophthalmus; species Boleophthalmus pectinirostris. The sequence goes on along the minus strand of NW_026571447.1, from coordinate 3,127,968 downwards.
TTTTTGTTACATCCCTAGTATTGATTTGTTAAACCATCACCTGTACAGACCTCATATGAAACACAACGGTTTTAAATGTCACAACAGTGAGTATCACAAATGTAACATTAACGCCATTTTGTCAAATATACCAAAAATACTCCGCACAACAACCCACCATAACAATACTGTATCACCAAATTCAGCAGCACAGTATATTTAATTTGAGCTCCGTTCTACTATTAAACATATTATCATGAAGTCTTATATCTGGTCCACTTAGATCCTTTACATGTGGTACTTTGGCCCTCCGATCTCAACATGGAACTCACCTAAAGAGCAAAGCTAAAAGTCCAATGTGGTCCACCGTCATCCTTCATGGTAACTTTAGATTAACCCAATCCATTAAGTACCGTACCAGCCACTCCCTCTCTTTCTATTCTCTCTTTCATTCCTTTCTCCTCTCTCTTTCTCCTCTCGTTTCTGTATCACTCCCTCTCTTTGCCCTTCTCTCTGTCTCTCTTTCCTCTGAACCTCACCTCTCTCTCTCTAGTTCTCTCCTCTTTCCCCACCTCCTCTATCTCTCCCTCTCTAAAATAATCCCTCTTTCTTTCTTTATCTTTGGACACCACTCGCTGGAGGCTCTTCTCTTCTGGGACCATTAAACTTCAAACACAAAAAGTTTCGCTCATGGGAATATACCAGAACTTTACATTTTGAAAGTCTAAACGATAAAAGAACAGAGGACAGAGGAGATTGTAAGAGATAAGGGAAAGAACTGGACTGAGGCAGAGAGGGTGACGTCACCCACGGCGTTCACTGGTCTGATATTAATGTTCATATCTTGAATTATGGGCAAAATAGTGAAATAAAAACACCAGGATCATGTAGAGCAGATGAATACGAACAGTTTAAGAACAAAATGACAGCAGCACTATCAAATCTAACAAGTAGAGCTTACATGAAATAAATCTAGGAAACTGATTGCCTTGAAAAATCGGGCTAAAGTGGAGTGTGAGCTTATGTGATATGTCTGTGTGTTATTATTTGAGTGTGTAGATTTTGCATGTTTTTATTTGCTGTTTTTATATGTTTGTAGCTGTGGAGTTTTATTACATGTTAAGCCTAAATCAGCACTGACCTATAACCCCAATCCACATGACTCTTTTACGCCAATGAGTAACATGTAACAATGAATGCACTTGGAACACGGCGGCTAGAGATGGAAATAAAAGAGAGAAAATAAGGCCTGGAGTACAGAGCACGCCGCTGCAGAGGAGCCACCACCATAAGTCTGATCACGAGCCGGAAAGGAGCAGCACGATGCCGGAGCAACGCAGAGGCAGAGTGAGAAACTCCGTCTTGTGTATGAGTGTTTTACGATAGCTTTTGGCTATAGGCTATAGGTGTGTGTTGCGCTGGGTGCTGCAGAGATATTCTCTTTGTCCAGGATGCTGCAGTGGTGGTAGCAGCATGGCAATGGCTCCGAGGGGCCAGAACGATAGGACGAGGGCCAATTATCAGCAAACAAAGAAGGGCACCACAAGGCTAAGTCTATGCAACGGTGGAGTGAGGAGCTCTGCCTTGCCCCTTAAGTGTCGGGGGACACTGATGTGCTCTCTCAGTCCAGTCCAGTCCCAGTCGTTCATTCATTTTTCGATATAAAACCAAAAATAAGAATGAAAAAACAACTGTTTTCTTCATTATTTGTCTCCAAAACCAAAATGAAAAAACAGATAGTGATTGTTTTTTTCAGTTTTTGATTTTGTGTTTAAATGAATAATGGAAAAAACGGATAATGGCTGTTTCCCGTTTACGTGACTTCTGTGACTGCCATGCCAGATTTTGCACCGTATACTGACCGAACCAGGATTGATCCAGGTCCAGGACCAGACCAGAACCAGACCGGACATTTTTACTCAATTCAGCTTTTAATTTACATTTTTAATAATTAGAATCAAACCATGGGACATTACTTTACACTTGCAAGTAATTCCTCTGTGTAGTATTCACTAAATTTCTCTTTCATCTAACTAGACACAGCAAGTGAAGTGAACTTTAGTTTTCATTCATAGAACTCCTGTTGTGAAACTGAAATCTCAAATCTGAAACCTTTACTTCAAGAGTAAGTTCATCTTACTTGTAAAACCATGGAAATTGATTGCCTTGAATTGAGCAAGTAAATGTTACTTCTGTCCACAAGTTAGAGTAAAAACAGGTTCTATTCTACAATAATGTCATTTAGATCTGCAGCAGATACAAAGATTTGAATATTTGTTAGTCTTTAAAAAAAGTGTAGCAAAACTTTAGTTCAGCGTAAGTTTAAAGTGCATCGTAACATGTGTAATAATAAAATAATAAAGCTCAGTCATTCCATGTCAGCTCAACCAAAACCCCCACACTTAGAGCTCAAGAAATACTGAAGAAACAAAACAGGAGAACGTAGAGAAGTGTAATCGAGCAAAGACTGGATGAACAAAGGAAGGATATAGAGACTGAGTGAACAGAGGGAGGATAGAGAGACTGAATGAACAGAGGGAGGATAGAGAGACTGGATGAACAGAGGGAGGATATAAAGACTGAATGAACAGAGGGAGGATAGAGAGACTGAACAGAGGGAGGATATAGAGACTGAGTGAACAGAGGAAGGATATAGAGACTGAGTGAACAGAGGGAGGATACAGAGACTGAATGATCAGAGGGAGGATGTAGAGATGCTCTGGGAGGATCAGGGAATGAGTGGTGGCTGTAGGAAAAACAGGGAGGTAGCAAAAGGAGGGGCGGAACAGACCGGGAAATGGAGCTGGACTCTTGGCAATAACACGTTACTCGTCTCATTCAAGTCGACCTTAGTCTAACTGACAAGTCATGTGCTTTTTTTTTTCGCTCTGAAAGTAACAGTTACTTTACCACTAATTCATAGCTGTGAGTAAAGTAAACGAGCTGAATGCAGGGGAACCCTACTTTTAGATTTTACAGTGTACAGGGAGAGGTTTTTCAATGCAAAGTGAACTGTAGTCACAGTTGATGGATCAAAGCCTTTATTTATTTATTTGGTGTAAAAATATCCTACCTTCTTCTTCTCGTTCTTCTCGTCCTTCTTGGTGAACAGCGTGTGGACCCACCAGATCTTTGTGAACATGCTGCCGTACGCCACGCTGAAGCCCAGGCCCAAGAGCCACAGACGGAACTGGAGCAAACAGAGAAGAATGTAAGAAAAGACTGGAATCTGAACGGTAAAGGTGCACAGTGTAACTTTTTGATTGGGGGTCCATCACCTGTTGCCAGGAATGTTCCACAGTGTGACATTAATCAGCTCGACCTTACATTTATTCAGTTATATAGCTCAAAAATGCCAAAAAAAAAAAAAAAATTGTGACTGTGAGCGGGGTCGCCTCTCCACAGATGAAGATGAAGATATAAAGGTTTAATGGGTCTGTGTACCATTCGTTCTTTTGAATTTCAATTAAGAACAAAAAACAATAAGATGGAAAAACAGCTTATTTCATTATTCCATTTTAGTGTAAAAAAACAAAAACAAAAAAACAGATTTCGATCTCTATTTCTAATATTTAATATAATGTTTATTTCAAAACTCAAAAACAGTCAAAAGTCAAAAAACAGTCACCGTGTCAATTTGAATTTTGATATTTTATTCTCTTTGGTTTATTTGCCGCAGAAGTTCTGCTGCTCAGGGCGCCACAGGTGAGTTCAGTGTCAACCATGGATCTATAATTCTAAAAAATATTAAAATTTATTAATTAATAATGTTATTATAGTTCTGTGGTGTCAACTGAACAAAGAAGTTTATCGCTGCTCCTATTTCTCATCATGGAGTTCAACAATGACTTTCTAAGATGTGAAAATAAAAGCATCGCTACAAAATTGCAATGATTTTTCAGTTAAGTCCTTCTAGCAGCAGAACTTCCAGGGCAAATAAACCAGAGAGAATAAAATATTAAAATTCAAATAGGCATGAAGACTGTATTTTGATTGGTATTTATTTGAAATACACTTTAAATTAAATATTGGAAATAGAGGTTGAAATCTGTTTTTTTGTTTTGTTTTGTTTTTTGACACTAAATGGGAAAAATAAAATAACAAACTGTTTTCCCATTTTATTGTTTTTCGTTCTTAATTGAAATTCAAAAGAACAAATGGTACGCGGACCATCATGCCTATTTGAATTTTGGTATTTTATTCTGTCTGGTTTATATGCCCTGTGTAGTGCGTGTGAATTTGTCATCTGAACAAAAGGAGTTTATTGTTGCTTCCTGTTTCTTGTCATGGAGTTCGGCAATGACTTTCTAAGATGTGAAAGTAAACGTGTTGCTATAAAAGAAGAGACATATTTGTCCACAAAAATGCAATGATATCAAAATTCAAATAGGCATGATGACTGATTGGTGTTATTTGAAATAAACATTAAATTAAATATTGGAAATAGAGGTGGAAATCTGTTTTTTGTTTGACACTAAAATGGAAAAATGAAATAATAAACACTCTATGGAGTAAAAAAGCTGTCAAAAATATTTGTGCGCATAAAATAGAAATCGGTGCATATTTGGCTGTAGTTGCGCATAAAATAAATATTTGTAAACTCTCAAATGAGTCCAGTCGTACATAAAATATATTGTGTGTAATCAGAATACGAATGGAAAAGTTACGACGTCAAGAATTACAATCACGAAATGAAAATTTACGATTACGCTTTCATCAGTACGAATATGAATTCACAGACAGAATTTTACTGTCAAAAATACGTCATCACTTCACAGACATTATTCATCGAGCAGAAGAAACATCGATCAAGATCAAGACTGTGCAGCTCAAGTTTGTAGCAGAGTAAAAACAGAGTAATAGCACAAGAAGCTACAACAGCGACCAACAAGTGGATTAATTAAAATCTATTGTAAAAATGTCTTGAATTCGGGAACCGAACGCTGCTGTATAATATTGTGTAGAAACACCTCCTTTGAACGGGAAATTGCACCTATATGTTAGATAACATAGTGGAGCCAGTTGGCTAACATCCGATGTAACGTTATCCCAGGGCTCATTAGCAAATATCAGGTTCTCTGTAAGTTTAGATTAAAACATTCACGACTACAGCCACAGCGAGCATCAGCCAGTCTTCATCTCAGCTGCATTTCAGACAATGGGTTATACATGAGTTATAATGGGTTATAATGAGCAAATCCATCCACGTCATGGTGACGTTCTACTTACCGGTAAATACTGTATATATACCAAGGTGTTGCCTGTAAACACGAACATTAATTGATGCTGGAAGCTGCATTAAACTGTAATGTGTAACATTTCATTGACTGTGACGTCTGTAACCAGGACAGTTTGGTAGTGTTTGGTGTAAACTGGGACATTTCAGCGTCCCGAGGAACTTTTGGTGGCATTTCATGCGAGAAATGCAGCTGAAGTGAAGACTGACTGATGCTCGCTGTGGCTGTAGCCGTGAATGTTTTAATCTAAACTTACAGAGAACCTGATATTTGCTAATGAGCCCTGGGATAACGTTACATCGGATGTTAGCCAACTGGCTCCACTATGTTATCTAACATATAGGTGCAATTTCCCGTTCAAAGGAGGTGTTTCTACACAATATTATACAGCAGCGTTCAGTTCCCGAATTCAAGACATTTTTACAATAGATTTTAATTAATCCACTTGTTGGTCGCTGTTGTAGCTTCTTGTGCTATTACTCTTTTTACCCTCTGCTACAAACTTGAGCTGCACAGTCTTGATCTTGATCGATGTTTCTTCTGCTCGATGGATAATGTCTGTGAAGTGATGACGTATTTTTGACAGTAAAGTTCCGTCTGTGAATTCGTATTCGTACTGATGAAAGCGTAATCGTAAATTTTCAGTTCGTAATTGTAATTCATGACGTCGTAATTTTTCAATTCGTATTCTGATGGATAAAATACACACAATATATTTTATGTACGACTGGACTCATTTGAGAGTTTACAAATATTTATTTTATGCGCAACTACAGCCAAATATGCATGGATTTCCCAAATACGCACGGATTTCTATTTTATGCGCACAAATATTTTTGACAGCTTTCTTACTCCATAGTTTTCCCATTTTATTGTTTTTCATTCTTAATTGAAATTCAAAAGAACGAACGGTACACGGACCTTAATGCCATACTGTGAAACATTCCAGACAAAGCAATAACATCTACCCAGAGAACAGCATGTGACGAGCCCTCTACCAGAAAAGTTACACAATGCAGCTTTAAACTAATCCAAATCCATGCATTTTAGAACATGTTTGTAGATGTAGACGCAGCTTTTACATGGAATAAGACCCCATGGAGACACAGGGAGGGCATCAGGGACTTCTAGGTCTCACAGAGGACATTATAATGACCTTTTATTTGAAACTTTATAATTACCTGACAGACGACAGGAAACTGAGAGCGGTGGATGTGGTGCCCATCGATGCCCAGAGGAAAAACTGCAGCCAAAGCCATCATACAGCCCACTGCAGTCATGTTGTTCAGGTACGGCTGGGAGTTCTGTATATACCTGTAAAAGAGAGAGGGAGAGGAGAGAGGGAGGAAGAGAGACGGAGGAGAAACGGGAGAGAGGGGAAGGATGGAGGAGAGAGATGTTAGAGCCATCGTACAGCCCAGCGCAGTCATGTTGTTTAACGCTGAGAGTTCTCTATGTACCTGTGAAAGAGAGGGAGAGAGAGGGAGGGGGAGGAGAGACGGAGAGAAAAAAAGAAGAGGGGAGAGAGAGGTTGGGGGAATGTAACAACAGCTGAACTCACAATCTCTATTGATCTCACTAAGATGCTGGGCTATCCAAGTGTCCCGGGAGTGATTTGTTGGTATTAACACTTGAACTTCATAAAGGGAGTCATTCAGTGGTTCAGTAGGGATTCATAGAACCACAGTTACATTTGTACCTATGTAGATCTTATCGGAGTAAAACTAAAGCCTTGGTTATGTAAAGTGAAGATCTTACCTGAGTAAAACGTAACTTTGTGTGTAAAGAAGAGCTCTTACCTGACATTGCTGTTGTAGATGTTGAAGGTGAGACAGACGATCCCCAGGAGGATCCCCAGACCAGCGAAGACCGAGACCGCCGCAAACAGCTTCTGAGAGAGATACCTGTACTCCTCACGGACCACTGTCCGGTCAGCGGGAGGACCGGCTCCTGAGACAGGGAGGAGAGAGAGAGAAAGGTGTTAGTAAACAGTTTCTGAGACAGAGGAGAGAGGAAAAGATGGAAGACTGTCTTTCTGTTCCAGGGCAGCTGTGGCTACAGGAGGAGATCACCACTGAATATGAGAACTGAAGGAACAATGCACACAATTGTAAAGCTAATTTGAGAGTCTGGACAAAAAGACAAAAGCATGATCATTATAGAATTGTCCAAACCGTCATCTCTAGTCCAGGTAGAATCCACGCAAAAGGAGAAATTCAGTTTGTCAACTGGACAAACATTTATTTAGGTCGAAAATGTTT
>NW_026571447.1:2955491-3115491 GCF_026225935.1 Boleophthalmus pectinirostris | reverse complement strand
TATTGTTACACCCCTACCTATCATACATCATTTGTGCTGGATATTTTGGAAAATAAAAACATTTTAAGCAGCATAAACTTGCAGATGTGGTCTAATCTCACGGGGACGTTTGCTTCTCCGTGAAAGCAAACGTCCCCATCCTGCGAGATTTGTGGGCAAGAGCGGGACAAAATATCACAGATGCGGGCAGGAGATGGAATGAAAATTACAATTCTTTGCGGGCGTGGGCGGGAGCGGGATTGAAAATTCTGTCCCGCGCAGACCTCTAAACAGAAACATTTAAAGACCAAAATGAAGCGTCTCACAGCAGAAGTTACAGAGGGAGGGGTGACGCTTCTCAACACATAGTAAATTAATGGAGCCGGAAGCTTTGAACATGGTGGCTAGTAGGTTAGCTATGTCCATTTAGATATATGGATTATTTGTTTATCATCACAGAGGATGCGTGTGCAACCTGAGTGCAGAAAGCGGTCCGTCTGTGTGGTTATGATGAAGTTGCGACCACAGTTTGATACAATATGTTCTGCTGCTAAATGAACATTAGATATGTCTTAATGACCCGTATGTGTTAAATACAGGTGAGTGTGTAAATGATGAGAAGAAATGTCTCAAACTTCAGTGGTCGGACCTGGTGTAGGGTGACCAGATTTTAGAATAAAAAACTGGGACATTCCTGGTTTGAGTTGGTTGGTAATAATAAAAGTGTGAAACAAGTGCATAATTAAAGAAAACTGTTCTGCACTCAGCACTAGGGATGTAACAATAACCAAAATATCGTGATATCGTATCGTCAAAAGTCTCACAATAATATTGTGGGTCATCACAGTATATTGAATCTCAAGTGTCTCTGCTTAAATTCATTGTTTTGGTGCAGCAACAGCTAAAAAACTACATAGACCATGATGCTTTGCTCTGTTTCAATCCAATAAACATGCTGAAATCTTAATTTTTTTGGATTGCGATGAGAGAAAAGTAGCATACTAAATTTTTTTGTTTGTTTGTTTGTTTTGTTTTGTTGCTTACACAAAATTTCGCAATAAATATCGTACTGTGAGAAGCATATCGTGAGAATATCGTAGAGATAGATTTGAATATCGTTACATCCCTACTCTGCACTAATGTGAGTCAGTATAGTCACATTTTCTTAGGGTTTTGGTCGTTTTTAAGCAGCTTTTCTGTATTTTACCTAAACAAATGACAATTTACGTCTCTCTTTACTGTAGGCAAGGATCAAGTTGGTCAAAAATAGGGACACGTGGGATATTTCTTGTATAAAACTGGGACAAGTCAATGGTTGTGGATAAATCTGCAGGGACAGGGGAAATCCTACAAGACAGTGACATGACAGAAGACAGGACAGGGGCTCTTTCTGTAGGTGAAGTATCGTGGGTGACATAGTCTGATAATCCCTCTGTACTGTTTATGTCTGTCATCCTGTTCCAATAGCCTCATGTTTTTCTCCAGTTTGGATGAAAATGGAGTGTGTTTCCAGTGCAGTTCTCTCCTCTCCTTAACCCTCTCCTCTAAACTTCTGCTCCATCTGACCCTCTCCTCTCCATCCTCTGCTCCGTCTAACCCTCTCCTCTGCTCCATGTGACCATTTCCTCTCATCCTCTGCTTCATCTACCCTCTTCCCAGCTCTATCTGACCCTTTCCTCTGATCCATCAGACCCCTTCCTCTACATCTTCTGCTCCTCTGACCCTCTCCTTCTGCATCCCCTGCTCTATCTGACCCTTTCCTCTCATCCTCTGCTCCATCTGATCCTCTCCTCTGCTCCTCTGACCCTCTCCTTTGCATCTTCTGCTCCTCTGGCCCTCTCCTCTCATCCTCTGTTCCATTTGAGCCTCTCCTCTGCTCCATCTGACCCTCTGATTTCATCCTCTTCTCCATCTGACTTTCTACTCTCATCCTCTACTCCATTTGACCCTCAGATCTCATCTTCTGCTCCATCTGACACTCTCCTCTGCATTCTCTGCTCCATCTCTGCAGTTCTCTCCCCGTTCTCCCTCACGTGTCCCTGATGACGAGCACAGGCCTTGAGCACAGAGTCTTGTGTGATGTGTTGTGATGACAGAGCAGAGTTTGGACCTTGCAGTTGTTCGATGAGCGTCATGGCCATCCTGGAGCCCTGAGCGTCAAACACCACGTGACCCTGAAATCAAACAAATAATGCTCTAAATAAAAACATGACCGTTGTTTAAAATGTTTCAAACTTGTAGTACAATGCAAAAATGTTTAAAGGCTGATTTTTACAGATTTAAAAATGTGAAAAACAGATCTACCGTATTTTTCAGACTATAAATCACACCTTTTTTCATGGTTTGGGTGTTTCCAGCGACTTATACTCCGGTGCAACTTGTATATTAAAATGTTCACACTGAAGCGGTGAGAGGTTCTAGTCTTGTGTGTGAGTATCTGCTGCTCCTGTTGCTCCTGTACCACTGTCACTTCACTCTACTGCACATGTCTCCTGCAGAAAGAGCCTCTGTCCTGTCTGTCTGTTCATTCGATTGCACCATTACTTCTGCACCACTGAAAATTTTACATTTAAACAAACTTATAAAGATGACTGAGAAGACTGAACACAAATGCCCCCAAAAAGAAAATCTTATTTTGCAGATTACAAGCTGAATGTAGTGAAATCTGCAGCTGAAAACGCTAATCGAGCAGCAGAAAGAAAGTTTGGAGTGAGAGAGAAACTTGTGACACCGGGAGGATGCACCATGAAACTTTCCTGAAGTCACTGGATGGATGGACAAAGCCAGAAAGACCAGAATAATTCTAACTGGAACTAATGCTGAGTCTGATGACAACTACACAGAAATGGCCCTCCCTTTACCTCGGGAGGTCGAGGAGTTGTTCAGAAGTGACACCGAGGACGAAGAATTGAATGGATTTATTGATTTGGAGTGAGATGGAGAGTTTGGTTAAACTTGTTCTGTTCTATTGTTTATGTTATAGTTGATCTGAAGAACTGTTCATATGTGACGTTAACAGTCTGTTCTTCTCTTTTCTATTGTTAGTACTAGAACTTGACTTTCAACAGGAAATGTCGGTTCCTCGTCTCTGATTTTTTCAAATAAATTTCTGCTAAAAATTGCGACTTATATATGTTTTTTTTTCTTCTTCATTACACAATTTTTTGGCTGGTGCGACTTATACTCCGGAGTGGCTTATAGTCCAAAAAATACGGTAGTTCATTGTAAACAGTTTGCAGTGGTCCAAAGTTATTCCTCACTTGCCTCATTCATTCAGAACATCGTAATTAATCACTACGATGAGTTTATAAGCACTTCTTACAACTTTCAGACACCAGAGTGAAGTCATCATAGTGTGAAAAACAACTAGTTTGCTAACGCACCATTTTTACTTCCTACTACTCTCATTTTAACCTGCTTATACAACATATCTGAAGTGGAACAAAACTAATGAAGCTTTATTGCATGAAAATAACTGGGTACAGCCATTTTGATAAGTTTTATTTTTAACCCTAGACTCTTTATAATCAATAACTCCAAAGGAAAATGGTGGTGGTGTACTCACAGAGACCCCTTCAAAGGAGCTGGTGTTGAGGGCGCGGTAGATCTCGGAGGTGATGTCGTGGTTGTTGTAGTTGAAGTCCTCTAGGCGGCGCCCTTTAGCCTTGAGTCTCTCTGAGGTTTTGTTTAGGGCCAGAGCCAGAGCCCAGACGGCGTCGAAAGCCAGCGGAGCCTCCTGGAACCCGCCCGTCTCCTCTGGGTTTTTACCTCCGAGACGAGACATCAGCTCCTCCAAGAACTCCTGAGAGGTCTGAGAGAGAAGAACAGTCAATCCTCTGCTCCACCTCACCCTCTCCATCTGACCCCCTCCTCTCATCCTCTGCTCCTCTGACCCTCTCCTCTGCTCCATCTAACCCTCTTCTCTGCTCCATCTGACCCTCTTCTCTGCATCTTCTGCTCCATCTGACTCTCTCCTTCTCATCCTCTGCTCCATCTAACCCTCTTCTCTGCTCCTCTTACCCTCTCCTATGCATCATCTGCTCCATCTGACCCTCTCCTCTCATCCTCTGACCCTCTCCTTTCATCCTCTGCTCTGTCTAACCCAGGCATGTCCACACTATGAGGCCCTCAGACAAATTTTTCTTGGCCCCCAGGCTTCCAGGTGAATTGGCCCAAATTACCTTGCATCAATTAAAAATTAACTTTTTACTGGAAGTTTTTTGAAAATCTACCTTGATAAAGCGAATATTTAATATTTAGTGTGTGGTTTTAAGGGTCTTAGCATGAATAAAAGGTCATTCTAACATGTTAAACATGCACATATTTATATTATTCACTGTACTGAGCACCAGCCCTCGATCTGCCCTCTGCTTCGTCTGTGTTTAAATACGTGGCCCTTGATGAAAAAAGTTTGGACACCCCTGGTCTAACCTCTCCTCTGCTCCATCTGACTCTCTTGTCTGTTCCTCTGACCCTCTCCTCTCATCCTCTGCTCAGTCTGATCCTCTACATCCCCTGCATTCTCTACTTTTTTTCCTCTGCTCCTCTGACACTCTCCTCTGTGTCCTCTGATCCTCTACATCCTCTGAAACTCTCCTCTGCTCCTCTGACCTTCTCTTCCACCTCCTCTGACCCTCTTCTCTGCTGCTCTGACCCTCCACCTCCTCTGACCCTCTCCTCTGTGTCCTCTAACCCTCTACATCCTCTGCTCCATCCTCTGCTCCATCCTCTGACCTTCTCCTTTCATCCTCTAACCCTCTCCTCTGCTCCTCTGACCCTCTACACCTTCTGCTCCTCTGACCCTCTACACCCTCTGCTCCTCTGACCCTCTACACCCTCTGCTCCTCTGACCCTCTACATCCTCTGACCCTCTGCATCGTCTGACCCTCTACATCCTCTACTCCTATAAGCCTCTACATCCTCTGCTCCTCTGATCCTCTACATCCTCTGACCCTCTACACCCTCTACATCCTCTGACCCTCTACACCCTCTACATCCTCTGACCCTCTACACCCTCTACATCCTCTGACCCTCTGCATACTCTGACCCTCTACATCCTCTGCTCCTCTAACCCTCTACATCCTCTGACCCTCTACATCCTCTGCTCCTCTGACCCTCTACATCCTCTGACCCTCTACATCCTCTGCTCCTCTGACCCTCTACATCCTCTGACCCTTTACATCCTCTGCTCCTCTGACCCTCTACATCCTCTGGTCCTCTACATTCTCTGACCCTCTCCTCTGCTCCTCTGACCCTCTACTTCCTCTTCTTCTCTGACCCTCTACATTATCTGCTCCTCTGACCCTTTCCTCTGAACCTCTGACCCTCTACATCCTCTGCTCCTCTGCATCCTCTGCTTTTTCTGCATTTTTATTTAGTCGACAATTTATTTATTTTTTGTTGATAGTTTGTGCGATTTGTGCGACTTTGTGCTGTTCCACTATCTCCATCTCCATCTCGTGTGCCTAAGTTGTGTCTCATTGAAATTCCCACGCTGTGTTTGGTATTTGAACGCGCCGCTGGAGACAGGAAATGAGCTGACGAGGCTCTACTCTATCAAAACGCATCTCTCAACAACCTGTCTCCTTCTCACACCGGGAGAATGGAGAAAGAGAGGTGGAGAGAGAGAGAGAGGAGGAGAGAAAGACGGAGAAAGGAGCGAGTGATTGGCATAGAGGTGGAGAGAGGAGATAAGAGTAAAAGAGAGAGCGAGAGAAAGGAGAGAGGAGCTGCTTATCACGGAGAAGAAAAGTGCAGAGAGAAATTATAAATGTGTGTAAACAACAGCTGCAAACAAGGACAGAGGAGACAAGGAAGGAAGGGAGGGAGGGAGGAGGGGTTAGACAGAGCAGAGGAGAGGGTCAGAGGATGCAGAGGATGCAGAGGAGAGAGTCAGACGGCGCAAAAGAACAGAGGAGAGGGTCAAAAGGAGCAGAGGAGAGGGTCAGATGATGCAGAGGATGCAGAGGAAAGAAGAGAGGGTCAGACAGAGCAGAGGAGAGGGTCAGAGGACGCAGAGGAGAGGATTAGGTGGAGCAGAGAAGAGGGTCAGATGATGCAGAGGATGCAGAGGAGCAGAGGAGAGGGTCAGATGGAGCACAGGAGCAGAGTCTAAGATCAGATGGAGCAGAAGAGCAGAGGAGAGGGTCAGAGGAGGAGAGGGTGCAGAGGATAGGGTGAGATGAACAGAGGAGAGGATCAGAGGAGGAGAGGAGCAGAGGAGCAGAGGAGAGGGTTAGACGTGACAGAGGATGCAGAGGAGAGGAGCAGGGGGGAGCAGATGGTACAGAGGAAGAGGGGATGCCGAGGAGAGGGTCAGATTTAGCAGAGGATGAGTGGAGAGGGTCAGATTTAGCAGAGGATGAGTGGAGAGGGTCAGATGGAGCAGAGGATGCCGAGGAGAGGATCAGATGGAGCAGATGGAGCAGAGGAGAGGATCAGATTGAACAGAAGATGAAGAAGAGCGAGTCAGATGGAGAAGAGGAGCAGAGAAGAGGATCAGATGGAGCAGAGGATACAGAGGAGCAGAGGAGAGTCAGATGGAGCAGAGGGGAGAGTCAGATGGAGCAGAGGGGAGAGTCAGATGGAGCAGAGGAGAGGGTCAGATGGAGCAGAGGAGCAGAGGAGAAGGTCAGATGGAGCAGAAGATGCAGAGGAGCGAGTCAGTTGGAGAAGAGGAGCAGAGAAGAGGATCAGATAGAGCAGAGGAGCAGAGGAGAGGGTCAGAGGAAGAGAGGGTGCAGAGGAGAAGGCCAGATGGAGCAGAGAAGAGGGTCAGAAGGAGCAGATGAAGAGAGTAGAGGGGTCAGATGGAGCAGAGGAGAGGGTCAGATGGAGCAGAGGAGAGGGTCAGATGGAGCAGAGGAGCAGAGGAGAGGGTCAGAGGAAGAGAGAGTGCAGAGGAGAAGGTCAGATGGAGCAGAGGAGAGGGTCAGATGGAGCAGAGGAGAGGGTCAGATGGAGCAGAGGAGCAGAGGAGAGGGTCAGAGGAAGAGAGAGTGCAGAGGAGAAGGTCAGATGGAGCAGAGGAGAGGGTCAGATGGAGCAGAGGAGAGGGTCAGATGGAGCAGAGGAGCAGAGGAGAGGGTCAGATGGTGCAGATGGTCTCACCAGGTTGGAGACTCCTTTGAGGGTTTCGGGGTTGAGCATTACGATCTCGGTGGTTACGTGACCCTCCACAGCCTCCGTCATGTTCTCCACGGTGCAGTTGATCGCCGGGTCCTTGATCTTGAACCAGTTGTCTGCGTACCAGCCGATCAGGAACCACACGTACTTCTTACCGTACAACTTCTCCTTAAAAACCTGAAACGCACCGGAAACGAAGAGAAATGAACCAAAGGCAAAATGATTACTTTTGGTGAATTTGTCCAGGTTAAGTTCTGGATAAGTTCTGGTGCATATCGACCAGATCAAAACTTAGACTAAAGTGAAACTAAACTCTGGACTAGACTAGGACTAATTCAAGACCTTAACAAGTTGACCAAATCATGTTAAGTTGGTCCTGGTTTATTTCTGATTTAGTCCAGATTAAGTCCCAAGTTTATTCCAAAATTAGACCTAGTTTAGTCCCACTTTAGTTCTGGTTAAGTCCTGGTTTAGTCGTAAGTCTCAGGGTGCCTTCAACTAAAGCAGAAACTAAACCAAGTCTTAATCTGGAGTAAACTGTGCTCAAACCAGGACCAAACAAGGACATGTATGAATGCATCCCTGGAATACATCTGGTTAAGTCCTGGTTTAGTCCTAGAACTGTCCTGGTTTAGTTTTGGGTTAGTCCTGGTAAAGTCCTTGTTCAGTTTTGATTAATATTTTGTTAAATTATGGTTAAAACCTGGTTCTGATTTCGTCCGGGTTAAGTCCAAGTGTAGTCCTGATTTAGAACTTGTTTAGTCCCACATTAGTCCTGGGTAAGTTTAAGTTAAAACCTGGTTTATTCTTAAGTCTTAGGGTGCCTTCAACTAAATCAGAAACTAAACCAAGTCTTCATCTGGACTAAACTGGGTTCAAACCAGAACCAAATGAGGACAAGTATGAACACATCCCTGGAATACATCTGGTTTAGTCTTGGTTAAGTCCTGGTTTAGTCCTAGAATCTGTTCAGTTCTGATTTCATCCAGGTTAAGTCCAAGTATAGTTCTGATTTAGACCTGGTTTAGTCCCACTTTAGTCCTGGTTAAGTCCAAGGTAAAACCTGGTTTAGTCCTTCAACTAAACCAAGTCTTCATCTGGTCTAAACTGAGCTCGACTCAAGACCAAACAAGGACAAGTATGAACACATCCTTGGTTTAGTTAAATCCTGGTTTAGTCCTAGAATAATCCTGGTTTGGTCCTAGAATAATCCTGGTTTAGTCCTAGAGTAGTTCTGGTAAAGTTCAGTTCTGATTAAGATTTAGTTAAATTATGGTTAAAACCTGGTTTTGGTTTCATCTGGGTTCCAAGTACAAGTATCATCCTGATTTAGACTTGGTTTAGTCCCACTTTAGTCCTGGTTAAATCCAAGTTAAGACCTGGTTTAGTCCTAAATTTTAGGACTAATCCAGGTCGTAGTCTAAATCAAGTCTTCATCTCAAGTAAATTCGGCTCAAACCAGAACCAAACGAGGACAAGTATGAACACATCCCAGGAATACATCTGGTTTAGTCTTGGTTAAGTCCTGGTTTAGTCCTAGAATAGTTCTGGTTTAGTCCTAGAATAGTGCTGGTTTAGTTCTGGGTTAGTCCTGGTAAAGTCCTTGTTCAGTTCTGATTAAGACTTAGTCAAATTATGGTTAAAACCTGGTTCTGTTTTCATCTGGGCTAAGTCCAAGTATAGTCCTGCTTTAGATCTGGTTAAATCCAAACTGAGACTTGGTTTAGCCTCAGGGTGCCTTCAACTAAACAAGTAACTAAACCAAGTATTCATCTGGACTAAACAAGGACAAGTATAAATGCATACCTTGAATACACCTGGTTAAGGTCTTGGTTAAGTCCTGGTTTAGTCCTAGAATAGTCCTGGTTTGGTTCTTGGTTAGTCCTGGTAAAGTCCTTGTCCAGTCCTGATTAAGACTTAGTTAAATTATGGTTAAAACCTGGTTCTGGTTTCATCCAGAATAAGTCCAAGTATAGTCCTGATTTAGACCTGGTTTAGTCCGAGTTAAGTCTTCATCTGGACTAAACTGGGCTAAAACCAGGACCAAACGAGGATAAATGTGAACACAACTGGTTACATCTGGTTTAGTCTTGGTTAAATCCTGGTTTAGTCCTGGAATAGCCTTGGTTTAGTCCTGGTTTGGTCCTGGTTTAGTCCTGGTTTAGTCCCGGGTTAGTCCCCAGTCCCAGTGAGTGCGAGATAGGGCCACGACAGACTCATTAACAGGAGCTGATTTATTACGATCACTTATATCTGTTTAAACTCTCGTCTCTCTGAAATGCAAATGAAGTCCTCCTACTCCCTGATTTATGACTGACAGAAAGAGAGGGACGGAGAGAGGGAGAGAGGGAGAGAAAAGAGAAGAGAGAGAGGAGAGAAGGAGATAAAGGGAGGAGGATAGAGAGACGGAGAGACAGAACGCGAGGGAAGCGAGAGAAAGAGGAAAGAGCAAGAGCAAGGGAAGAGGAAGGGAGAGAGAGCACAAGGGGAGAGAAAAGGAGAGAAGGAAGGAGAGAGGAAAAAGAGAGAGAGAGGAGTGACAGACAGGTGCACACTGGGCTGAATAATTAGTCAGAACGGAGGAGTTTTATTTGAACCAAAACATAAAGTGGAGTTATGTAAGACGACGGATCTGGAAAAGGTTTCAGAGAAGAGAGGGATGGATTCTTCTTCTCCTCTCTCGCGCTTATTTGGTTCATTAAGTAAACGCTGCATTTCTTTATATTGTCAAAAATCTCCGGTCTCAAGGTTAAAAAGCTCCGATTAACATAATGCTGTTTTATATTCTGAACATCTCCCCCGACACGGAGCTCGTGAAAATCTGCTTTGTCTGACCCTCGATAAACAGGATGGCGTATCTGCACGGAACAGGCCGAGGTAAACCTTCAGACGGAACATTTAAACTGGAACTAAACACTAAATCCACCTTTTAATCTGCTACTAAACTGTGTACATGGTGTTTAAAGAGCATTATCTACTGTTCTTGGGATATTTTTTGGCAATTTCCCCTTTAGTCCTCCAGGCCCCGCCCCTCCTCCCCCCTCACTCTCCCCCTTTAGTCCTCCAGGCCCCGCCCCTCCTCCCCCCTCACTCTCCCCTTTAGTCCTCCAGGCCCCGCCCCTCCTCCCCCCTCACTCTCCCTTTTAGTCTTTGGTATGGTCTGGGTTTAGTCTGCATTTAGTCTACAGCCCTGGATTTAGTCTGGGTTTAATCTTGGATTTAGTCCTTGGTTTGGTCCGGGTTTAGTCCTTTCGTACTGGGTTTATTCTGGGTTTAGTCCTTTAGTCCTGGGTTTAGTCTGGGTTTAGTCCTGGGTTTATTCTGGATTTAGTCTGGGTTTAGTCTGGGTTTAGTCCTAGATTTAGTCCTGAGTTTAGTCTGGGTTTAGTCCTTTAGTCTGGGTTTAGTCCTGGGTTTTGCCTGGGTGTAGTCTGGGTTTAGTCTGGGTGTAGTCTGGGTTTAGTCTGGGTTTAGTCTGGGTGTAGTCTGGGTTTAGTCTGGGTTTAGTCCTGGGTTTAGTCCTGGGTTTACATCTTTGGTCCTTGGTTTAGTCTTGGGTTTAGTCCTTTAGGCCTGGGTTTAGTCCTTTAGTCCTGGGTTTAGTCCTGGGTTTTGTCTGGATTTAGTCTGGGTTTACTCTTGGTTTAGTCCTGAGTTTAGTGTGGGTTTAGTCCTTTAGTCCTTTAGTCCTGGGTTTAGTCCTGGGTTTAGTCTGGGTGTAGTCCTGGGTTTAGTCCTAGGTTTATTCCTTTCGTCCTGGGTTTAGTCTGTCAGGCGTCAGACAAACAAAAGGGCTGAACTCTGACCTCACAGAAGACTTTCCGAGCCTCGGTCTCGTAGAACAGCCCCACGATGATTCGAGCGTCCTGCCTCTGGAGGAAACACACAAACACGGTGAGGACAGAGGGACACGGGATCTTCAAACCTTAAACCTTTTTCAAAACATCATTAGTCAAATTAGAAACGTCAATTCTTCTCGTCTTTCTCCTTGTCCCATCACAAATCCGGTCAGAGCGGCCGTCCTGTGGCTCTGCGTCATGGAGCAGCTTATTAACATATCACCTTCATTTCCTGTGAATATCAAAGCGCTGTATGCAAAAGAGCTGCATGCCGGACTTTAATGCTGATGCTCACACTCTCCAGCAGGTGTGAGGAGTGAACGCGCTCTGTGTCCGGATTTGGCACCTTTTCATTTAACTCTTTAACTCTCTGAAACATGTTTATTTTGTGCTCGGTCTGTGTGGTAGCCACGTCCATGCCGTTATTCCGACATGCCGCTATTTAGATATTCACGTCTAATTGTCGGAGTAGCAGAATTATTATTGACATTATTTATCAAGCGTCCCACTACTTTGACTTTTTTTTTTTCCTTGTCAGAGTAGCGGCACTTTATTATTTTTCAAACATTCCACTTTTCCGACACAAATAATATTAATGTGATAGTTTGAATAATAAATAGTAAAAATAAAAAAATACAGCATATAGTACAGAAAAAGGAGAAAGACATATGAGTTTAGATTTTTGATTTAATCAATTAGATTAATCGTGAACGTTTTTATATATAATAAGTATCATCATTATTATTACTATTACTAATCTGCAGAATTAAATTCAACTTTACAACATATAAACTGTAAACACTCTAGAGCCACATCAGCTGTTTGACATTATCATGTGTTTAATGCAGCTTTGCGCAAAACTTACAGAAACGAAACTTAAAACCGCATTGTTAATTTGCATAAACTAAGATGAGAAAAGAAAGAAAACACTCTTGTGCGCTGATGCAGTTCAGTTTCTGTTTGACCTAAGGACATGACTCAGTGGAATATGAGTGTTCTTTCTGTGACAGAGGATGTTGATGCTGATGGTGAGTCTGTTCTGTGTGTGTGTTGTGATGTTTTCAGAGATCGTATGTGTGCAGGTTTAGTGCAGCTCTTTATGTTGCAGTAAACAGGATACTGTGTTTACATGCACCATGCTGAAAGCGGGATACAGATGTACATGTAAACACACTCACTGAGAGGTACAGTGATCTAAGGAGGAGCCAGAGCCCAAACGTGGGACTGAGGCCGAAACTCCAGTGTTTGTGTCAGACGCAGCTTTGTATCTACACACATAAACCCACATTGTTTGTCGATTAGAAATGAACATAATCGACGAAATTTTTAATGATCAATTATTGATTAGTCGACTAATCATGCCCATCCCTAGTTTAGATATCAGCATGATTGGTTTAATGAGATAGTAAAGTACGAGTATACATATGGAGTAAGAAAGCTTTCAAAAATATCTGTGTGCATTTGTCTGTAGTTGAGCATAAAATAAATGTTTATAAACTCTTGAATGAGTCAAGTCGTACATACAATGTGTTGTGTGTATTTTATTCATCAGAATACAAATTGAAACACTGCAACATCAAGAATTACAATCACGAAATGAAAATGTATGATTACGCTTTCTTCAGTACGAATACACATTCACAGACGTGACTCGACTGTTAAAAATACATCATCACTTCACAGGCTTTATTTACTGAGCAGAAGTTCTTTTCTGGTCCTGGTTTAGTCCTGTTTTAGTCCTGGTTCAGTCCTGGAATCAGTCCTGGTTCAGTCCTGGTTCCTTGGTTGAGTCCGTATGTAGCGCAAAAGTGTGGCATCTCGATCGATGTTTCTTCTGCTCAATAAATAAAGCCTGTGAAGTGATGTCATATTTTAGACAGTTGTGTCTGTGAATTCGTATTCATAGAGAAGAAAGCATAATTGTACATTTTCATTTTGTGACTGTAATTCTTGATGTTATGCCTTCTTGCTCAGACAGGTGAATAGACTGTTACAATAATCTAGTCTTGAGGACACAAATACATGGATTACAGCTCTGACTCAGCTAGGGTGAAAGGCGGACCAGCTTTTCAAAAACAAAAACTGGGACACCTTCAGTTTGGGCTGGCTGGTAATAATAAAATTGTGAAACGAGTGTGTAATTTAGGAAAATTGTTCTACATTTGGCCCATTCAGGACTAACATGAGTCAGTCTAGTCACATTTTCTTTGTGTTTTGGTCATTTTTAAACAGCTTTTCTGTATTTTACCTATAAAAATGACAATTTCTGCTTCTCTTTAGTGTTGGCGGGGATCAAATTGGTCAAAAATAGAGACACCTGGGATATTTCTTGAATAAAACTGGGACAAATCAGTGGTTTTGTATAAATCTGCTGGGACAGGGGACACAGGGCTCAAAACTGGGACTGTCGCAGGTAAATAGACACATCTGGTCACCCTAGATTTGTCCAAAGTGCAGTAACTATAGCAACTCCAGTGCATGTGCTAAAGTAGCCTGTCTGGGTGTGTGCAGTTTGATGGTCGTGAATCAGGCACTGACAAAAGCTGATGCTAAAGCTGATGCTAACACACTACAGCAGACAGCAGGTGTGAAGGGCCTGAGCATTAGCACAAATACCTTGAGGTTTTTGACAGCGACGGCCGGGTCGGTGAGGAAGGACTGTCTGACGCTGATCTCGATCCCCGCCTCCTTCGTGCGCTGCTCCAGATCGTCCAGAGTCTGTCACAACAAAAGCGATATTAAATGAAAAAGGTGGTATTACACAGAACGTATTTGGTCCACCATGTTACCTTTTATTGTTTTGAAAATAACAAAACAACATATTAACATCCTTCTAATGAAACTACTGCACAACGGCAGGTTGATCAAGTTGTTACACAGTCATGTTTTTCAGGGTGTCCCCAGGTTTGACTAATTTAAATTTAAGACTTTTTTAAGACCTTTTTAAGACCACTTACATGAAAATTAAGACCAACATCGCACTCATTATGCAGGCGAAAAACACCAGATCAAATTTGAATAATGACCAACCAACTACAGGACTATATCTACAATCTAAGAGACACTTTGGATTAAACTGACACTTCCCCATCATCCATCCAACTTCCTCCACTCTACTGATGGGTTACTCATTGCCGCCGGTGCCAGAAACCAAAGTATCGTGTGCTCATACTCCAAATTAGACGTTCATTTTATGTGATTTCATGTTGTTGTTGTTTTTTCCTCCCTCCATTTAACATCGCACTGCAGCCCGGTCGAGTATCCAAAAAAAAAAAATAGGCTAAAGAAATTTAAGACCTTTGTGAAAGAATTAAGACTTGGACAACAAAATTTAAGACTTTTTAAGGCCTTAATTTAGGAAAATGAAATTTAAGACTTTTAAGACCTTGCGGCTACCCTATTTTTGTATATTTATGGAGAATTGTCGTGTGGGAGCATGGACGATGTAGGCTTGTGGGTGGAGCCTTGTACAGGATCGTACAGTCAGTGTTGGGGAGTAACAGATTACATGTACCAGAGTTACGTAATCAGAGTACAAATTATGAATAACTGTATTCGGTTACAATTACTGTTTCAGTGAGTGGTAATTGGATTACAGTTACTTGGTTGAAATAAATGGATTACACGGCGGTATTTTCCTGTTTTCACATTTTGGGCTATACTTTTTTGTTTGGTAATTCCACTCATTGCCAGACATTAAACCAGGTCTTAAACCAGATCTAAACCAGGTCTAAAACAGGGTCTAAAACCAGGTCTAAACCAGGACTAAACCAGGACTAAACCAGAACTAAACCAGGACTAAAACCAGGTCTAAACCAGGTCTAAACCAGGACTAAAACAGGATTTAACAAGATTAAACCAGGCTGCGTGGACATGTCTCCTCCTCTACTATCAATAATATTTTTAATTTGATTGAGTAAAGTCTGGGCTTTTCATTTTCTTTTAGCAGATAAAACATCTTACGTTATGATTTCCTGGTCTTTGCTTCTCTACAGCAAATCAAGTAATCCAAAGTATTCAGATTACATTGCTCACTTTAAGTAATTTAATGGATTCCATTACAAACTACATTTTGGGGTATGTAATCTGTAATCTGTAGGGGAATACATTTTAAAAGTGACCTTCCCAACACTGCATACAGTAAACCTTAAAAAGGGTTTGGGCCCGAGAGAGATCGGTAGATTACTCAAACATGCATGGATGACTCTAAAACTCCTCAGACATGTTTTTGAAGAGAAAATATCATAACACTGTAGAAAGCTCCAACAAGTTGATTTGACATTATACTAGGGTGACCAGACGTCCCTGTTCACTAGAGATGCAACAATACGGTTTTCCCACGATTCGATACATATCTCGATATTGATGCAATTTCAATACGTTTTAAGATGCAAAAAATACATACATACATTACATACAATACATTACAGTAGAGCTAGTGCACAGTTGTAAGTTTATATGTGAAGTGTTTTAGTTCATTTGGTTCAGTGATTTACAGCTCAGCAGTTTTATTCAGTGAAAATAAGAACAGAGCTTTCTCAGATTAGTTTATATTTTATAATATAGCCAGTCTACTCTTCATATAGACTGTAGGGGAGCTACACTATCAGATTTTTCCTTTTTGATGATGATTTGATGGTTTCTTTTCCTCCTGAGTGTGTCCAGGGTATCCTCAGGTTTGACTACCCCAAATTTAAGACTTTTTTAAGACCTTTTTCAGACCGTTTAAATGAAAATGAAAAACCACATCGCACCCATTATGCAGGGGAAAATAGCAGATCCAATTCTAATAATTACCATTACTCCCTGCTTTAAATAACAAAAAAATACTTTAATTATAAAATCTCATTCACAACACATTTATAGTCATATGCTTTGCTTGTAAAATAGCCCAAAAAAAAAAAAAAAAAACATTTACAAAATTATAACAAGACAAGCTAAGTATTGTTTACACATACTCCAAATTAGACGTTCATTCATGTTGTTGTTGTTTTTCCCTCCCTCCATTTAACATTGCACTGCAGCCAGGTTGGGTAAACAAAAAATAGGTTAATGAAATTTAAGACCTTTGTAAAAAAAAAAAATAAGACTTGGACAACATCATTTAAGACTTTTTAAGGCCTTAATTTAGGAACATGAAATTTAAGACCTTTTTAAGACTTTTAAGACCTCGCAGCTAACCTGGTGTCTGTCCTCTCACTTTGTTAACACGCCTGTGTCGGCGCTGCTCTGCCTCCTCCAGCAGAGACAGTACGTAGCTCCTCCTACACTGCCCTGTTATAGTCTGTCACATACAGCGCTCTCCCATCTTCTTTTTGGACAGTCAAACTTTGTTATATTACATAGAAATGTCTCAACAGACTGTTTTCTGAGTAAACCTGAGATAGTCTAAGAAATAGATCGTGTATATTGTGAGTCACGTCGTGGATGTGTGTATGAGCACATTTGATTAAAGCCGATGTAAAGCCAAAAGCCATTCTAAAGTATTTAAAACTTCATATCTTTGTCATTCCTGGCGCTATCAACGTAAAATAAAAAGTGACTGAAAGATAAAAATCCACCTCTGTTAGAATATTTCAGCTGTAAGTCCTTATGGAGCTGTTTTCTGCTGCATCTGAGGAGAACCTGCGATAACTGTTTCTCTTTTGGACCAAAATAAAAGACAACACAGCGCGCATGGAGGGACACGGGCATCAAATTGTGAGACATGTATCGAACGATTTGATATTATATCGAATATCGTTGCATCCCTACTACTACTTACCTGGAACAGTCCCAGTTTTGAGCCCTGTGCCCCCTGTTCCAGCAGATTTATACAAAACCAGTGATTTGTGTCAGTTTTATACAAGAAATGTCCCAGATTTCCCTATATTTCACCAGTTTGATCCCTGCCAACAGTAAAGAGAGGTATACATTGTCTATACTGACTCACATTAGTGCCGAGTGCATAAAATGTTTTTTTAATTACGCTTTTCACAATTTTATTATTACCAACCAATCCAACCCTGGGATGTCCCAGTTTTGATTTTAAAAATGTGGTCACCCTACATTCTACGTCCCCTTTAACTCTGTGCTCTCCACGACTTGTAAAAGTAAAATGATAAAAGCAGGAGCGGTACTGACGGAGGTGAAGACTTCGGTGGTCTGCTGGATGGTGGCGATGCGCGTCCACTTCCACTTCTGGAAGAGCTGCACTCGGGTGGGGTTATGGAGCGTCGCCGACGGGTGGGTCCGGAAGAAGGTGGGGAAACGCTGACGATTGGACAGAGCCGGAGAACTGGAGCCGTACGACAGCTGAGAGACAGAGAGGAAAACCAGGATTAAACCAGGACTTAAACCAGGACTAAACCAGGACTAAAACCAGACTAAACCAGGACTAAACCAGTACTAAACCAGGACTTAAACCAGGAGTAAACCAGGACTTAAACCAGGACTAAACCAGGAGTAAACCAGGACTTAAACCAGGACTAAACCAGGACTTAAACCAGGACTAAACCAGGACTAAAGCAGGACTAAACCAGAACTAAACCAAGACTAAACCGGGACTAAACCAGCGCTAAACCAGAACTAAACCAGAACTAAACCAGGACTAAACCAGGAGTAAACCAGGACTTAAACCAGTACTAAACCAGGATTTAAACCAGGACTAAACCAGCACTTTAATCAGGACAAAACCAGGACTGAACCATGACTTAAATGAGGACTAAACCAGGATTTAAATCAGGACTAAACCAGGACTTTAATCAGGACTAAACCAGGACTAAACCAAAACTTAAATCAGGACTAATCCAGGACTAAAGCAGGACTAAAAGAGGACTAAACCAGGACTAAAGCAATACAAAACTAAGACTAAAGCAGGACTAAACCAGGACTAAACCAGAACTAAACCAGAACTGAACCAGGACTAAACCGGGATTAAACCAGGACTAAACGAGGACTAAACCGGGACTAACCTGGGACTAAACCAGAAATAAACCAGGACTAAACCAGGACTAAAACATTAGTATTCGCAGTATTAAAACCAGTTGTAGTTTATAAGTTGTGGTCAAATCCTGATCTGGTCAGATCTCAGACGCTCAGCGGAGACGGACCTTGGGCCTCTCTCAGTAGCAGTAGTAGTAACAGTACGAGAAGTAGTAGCAGTAGTGGCAGTAGTATTAGTACTCACCACTATGAGGTTCCACATGCGCGCCGCCTCTCCCACCAGCGTGGACACTCCGCTGCAGCCGGGCATCAGCACAATCTTTATAGGCTCCGTGTACAGCAGGTCGTACAGGAGCTTCGTGGCCTCTCCAGGGTCACACTGAACAGAGGAGGAAGAGGAGAGAGAGGAAGAGGGATGGAGGAGAGGGGGGTTTAAATAACTGTTTAAATAACCCCGTAGTCTTTTATGAACTAGGTTAATGAAGAACTTATTGAAACTTCTTGTATAAATGCTGCACTGAAAACCTTATTTTTGACTTTGAAACATGAACTTCACACACAGAGAGTCCCCACAGAAACAAGAACTGAGACAAAACTGACCCAAAACAAACCAGGACACAGGCAGCTCCAGCAAAAACATATGTAGGCCGGACCTGTGGTGCCCAAGCACTTTTATCCCAAAACCCAAAGTAAACATTTGACAACCGCACAACCGCTTCCCCCCTAGTTATACAAGACTGTTTTATTGCTCACGTCTAATTGTCTGGGATTCAGAATACACACTTCAACAATTCACTTTGTATTGAAAAATAATCACCCCTCTCTCTGTAACTGCTGCTCTGAGCCACGTCGTTTTGGTCTTCAAATATTCATATTAACCCGCTCTACATGATCCTGGAGTTTTTGTTTCACTATTTTGTCAAGATATGAACATTAATAACAAACAAATCACATGGCTTCTTTCTTTCTGAGGTCACTCTCACACAGTGCAATTTCATTTCATTTACATTAAATTAATTACAGCACACAGTTTAATTTAATTTCTGTATTTAGACTTATATTCTACAGGGGTCCCACTCTTTTTCACTGACAAAATTTCTAAACTTTTCCATGTCCTAAAGTGAATTTTCCATGATTTTACGGTACCTGCATGTGTAGAATTGATCAGACTTTTAGGGCTAAATATGAAATGTTAAGTCTTCCCACTGACCTCATGGTTTGGGATTATTGTTTTTGAACATTCAAAATACTGTCAGTGCATTTATTGTTATCTCTTTTTTAAAAAAAAAAAAAAGGTGCATACATTTGGAAATAATCATAATGAGAACTTAACAGAACACTGTAGTTGCGTGAAAGAGACACTAAAATTACTTTTCCAAAACTTTCATTGAATTTACACAATTCCATGACTTTTCCATAGCCTGATTCATCATCCGGTTTCACTTCGTAGAAACCATCTGACCTCGCAGCGTTAGAATTAATTTGCTCGACGGTAGGCGGGTACTTTTTATAATTTAACCAATCGCTGCTATTTGGTTGTGACGTACGAAATGCGCCGCTAACGGAGATAACTTGTATATTAAGCTTTTCCTAAATCCCGTAGGAAAAAGCACAATAACGTCTTTCCCCTTGATAAAATTTACCAAACGTTCTCTTTGTTTCGGCTTTAAATCCTCGATCTCGGGAATCATTGACAACACTGAATGTCTGGCTCTTTGCTGATTGGCTGGTGCCAGAACTCGCACTCTCTGGGTTTTTGTGAACCATCTAGTGTATTCTGATTCCTGACCTAGTCACTGGAGAAAAATTAAATTGAGCGGAGACACTAGGTGGCACCAGTCTGGCTAACTTTTCCAGGCCTGAAAATGACATTTTGACTTTTTCCCAGATTTCCCTGACCATGGGAACCCTGATTCTAATTTGGGTGCACACGTTTTAGTTAATATAAGTCTGAATTATCAATTCACTTGAACTTGTTGTTTGTTTGAGTGGCCAGACGGAGGAGCCTTAGCAGAGACCATCCACAGCGAACATAGAAGGGAGCACTATTTAGTTTGTTTTACTAAATGAGTTTGTCTAGTTTGTTTAATGTTTCTTTATTATCACTTATTATTTTCAGTATTATGCATGTACCATACTCCCTACTCCCTCTCTCCCTCTCCTCCCTCATACTCTTCCCTCCCTCCCTCTCTCCTCCCCCTTCACTCACCATGCTGTCGTAGTGGATGAGTTCGAGCTCGTAGTCGGGCAGTATGTCGGTGCGGTTGTTGACCAGGTCCATGGCGTACTGGGCGCTGGGCAGACAGGCCTGACCCCCGGGCCAACCGCCGCTCATGGGGAATAGCGCGCCGATGTACAGCTTCTTTTTCCCTGTCGCCGGAGGAGAAAGGGAGGAGAGGAGAGAGAGAGTCAGCACCACGGACAGAGGCAGGAGCCGAGGGGAGTGCCGGAGAACAGGCATGGTCCAAAACAACAGGTCAGTGTCAAAACGGTGATTAAAAATGAATGAATGATGCAAGATTAGTCCATAGAAATGTCACACTTGTAGAAACGTTTGTCCAAAAATTTTAAAATTCTGCATGAAAAGTTAGGCAAAAAAAAAAATCTAAGTTGTAACTGCACGTGCTATATACGTACTGTGTTCTGTTTAAGAAAAATAAAAAAAATTAAGCAAATAAAAAAAGAAGTAGATGTAATAGAAAATATAAGCACGATAACAAAATAATTAGCCAAACAAACCTCCAATTCTGTAAAAAAAAAAAAAAAAAAAAAAAAAAAACTAAAAACGACAAAGTATAAAGTTTAGTTTAGTTTGAGAAATAATAATAAAAAAAATGTGAATATTAGCGGTTATACGGAAGCGTTTAAAATCAAATTGCGTCATTAAAGCTACGTAGCGTATCGTTAGCTTGTACGACATAAATTATAAATTTGTCATTATAATTACCCAAATATGTTTTTAAAAGTTATTAATTAGCTCTATTCCTCTCCATTGCATCGTTTTAATAATAGTCACGTTTATCTGTCGATATGAAAGTTTTTTACGGAGGATACGCGATTTCATCATCTTTCAAATTAGCGTGAAGTTTGAGTTTTATCGACGTAAAATTCCCGCGATTATAATAAAGATGATAATAATTTTTAAAAAGTACAAATTTGTCGTAAAAATGCGTCAAAAGCTTTCGAGCTCATCCAGCGTCCCGTGCGTAAAAGTGAAACGTGTTGCGTTTCCCGGGGCGACGCCAAAGCTGCGTCCGTCCAAACGAAGCCAAACGTCGTAAAATTCCCGCTTTTGTTTTTACGTCTCCTGCGTCAAAATACGGCGAGCAGAAAGCAGAAAGACTGGATCGGTACAAAACTGAAAGAGAAGAAAGAGGAGGAGAGGAAAGAGGAGAGGAAGAGGGGTTTGGGTCCGTGTCTGTCAAGAACTGAGCGGAGGAGGAGAGAGAGAAGCGAGGATCACTGCAGCAGAGAGAGAGAAGGAGAGAGAGAGAGAGAGCGGGGTAGAGGAGAGAAAAAGAGAGAGATAAGGAGGAAGAGGAGAAAGAGGAGGGTCTGAAAAGGGTGAGAGTGAGAAAGGAGGGAGGACAGAGAAAAGGAGAGGGGTAGAGGAGAGAGAAAGGATGAGGAGGAAAGAGTAGAGAGGGAGGAGGAGGAGGAGAGAGAGAAGGGTGCTGAAAAAAGGAGAGAGAGGAAGGAGCAGAGAAGGGAAGAGAGAGAAAGGATGAGGAGGAAGAAGAGACAGAGAGAGAAAGGAGGAGGAGGCAGAGGAGAGAGAGGGGGCTGAAAAGGGGGAGAGTGACAAAGGAGAGAGGACAGAGAAAAGGAGAGGGGGAGAGAAAAAGGAGAAAGGACAGAGAAAAGGAGAGGGGGAGAAAGAAAGGAGAGAGGACAGAGAAAAGGAGAGGGGGAGAAAGAAAGGAGAGAGGACAGAGAAAGGAGAGGGGGAGAAAAA
Organism: Boleophthalmus pectinirostris; assembly: GCF_026225935.1. Classification (NCBI taxonomy): domain Eukaryota; kingdom Metazoa; phylum Chordata; class Actinopteri; order Gobiiformes; family Gobiidae; genus Boleophthalmus; species Boleophthalmus pectinirostris. The sequence goes on along the minus strand of NW_026571447.1, from coordinate 3,093,669 downwards.
AAGGAGAGAGAGAGAAAGGAGAGAGGACAGAGAAAAGGAGAGAAAGAAGAGAGGACAGAGAAAAGGAGAGAGGACAGAGTAAAGGAGAGAGAGGACAGAGAAAGGAGAGAGGACAGAGTAAAGGAGAGAGAGAAAGAAGAGAGGACAGAGAAAAGGAGAGAGGACAGAGAAAGGAGAGAGGACATAGAAAAGGAGAGAGAGAGAGTAAGGATGAGGACAAAAGAGTAGAGAGGGAGGATGAAAGATAAGATAAAAAGGGAGAGACAAAGGAAAAGAGACGAGAAGGAGGGAGGGAGAAAAGAGAACAGGGATAGGTAGAGAGAAAAGAAGAGGAGAGGAAGAGGTTGTGAAGAGGAGAGGAGAGAGGGAATGAGGAGATAGGATGAGAGAGAAAGAAGATGAGAGAGAGAGAGAGGAGTGGGGGAGAGATGGAGGGAACAGAGAGCAAGAGGAAGGAAGTGGGTGATAGAGAAGAGAGAAGCAAGAGGATACAGAAAAGGTCTAGAAAGGAAGTGAGAAAGAGGGGGAGGAGGATGTGGAGAGGATGAAAAGAGGGAGATGAGAAGAAGAGCGCAAGAGAGAGAGAGAGACGCACTAAAGCTACACTTTCAAACGAAGCAGTTGATTAAAGCGCTTCCGGTGCTTTTAAAATGAAAAGTGAGGGAGGGCACCTGGCATAAAAGCTTCAGACTGTGTCCATGTTACACAAACAGACCCTTTAATATACGTCTCTAAAAAACTGAATCTGTATGTGATGTTTCCCCCGAGTGTTTGAGTAAAATGTGTCTTACTCTTGTACACACGTCTTGTAGAATCCAGTCTTTCCCAAACTCTTTTTCTGGGGACCCGTATTTTGAACGTCACAAACAGAGTCGTAGTTTTGCGAGTCTCAGGCAAGTCTCAAGTCTTTGACCTCAAGTCCGAGTCAAGTCCCAAGTCAAATACAGGCAAGTCCAAGTCGAGTCTCGAGTCACTGGCTCATGAGTCCAAGTCAACTCCAAGTCGTCTGCTTTGAGCTTCAAGTCATTTCAGGTCTTTACACCAAAAAAGTACCAAATATAGTTTAGATTTTTGCAATTTATCTGAATTTTAAACTAAATTGAATGTAAATAGTCATGGTATATGTGTATTTATATGTATTTATATATATAATAGAAATGCTATTTTTTTCCTTTTTAAATGTCTTGACTAGAGTGTGAATTATACAGTCAGAATATAAAGAATTCAGATTTAAAAGTGTTTGACAACAGTTATTTTGTCAAGTCGTCTGCACTGAAATAGAAGGATTATGTTCTATGTAGTTCCTTCTGTTGTACTGTATTGTACTGCACTGTACTGTATTATACTGTATATAACTGTATTGTACTGTATATTAGGGGTGTAATGATTTCCAAGTCTCACGATACAATATTGTCACGGTATGAACGTCACGGTATGATATTTATTGCGATATCGTGGGAACGCTATGGTGCAGAGCCTCACGATATTACGATATTATACAAAATAAGAAGACTGACATTATAAAATGATTTGACCATCATTTTGGTGCAACATTTATTGTCACATTCCTAGAATGTGACAATAAGTCCAAATCTCACTGTACGATATTATCACGATATGCATCTCACGGTACGATATTTAGTGAGATATTTTGAAGAGGCTGATATAATTATAGATGGGGCTCTTTTTTATTTTAAAATACCTTGAGATTTTGATGTGAATTATTTCCGTCATAATCCCAAGAATTCAAGTAAAAAACATATTTCTTCATGTTGTCTGCACTGAAATGAATCATGGGATATGTAGTTTCTGATGTTTATAAAATGTTGCTATTGTAAAACCTGCATTTAAACAAAATAACTTGTTATTCGATATATTGTGACAGCCCACGATATTATTGTGAGACGATACAGTATCATGATATTTCAGTTATTGTTACATCTACATCTACTGTATATTACTGTAGTACATTTGATGATACCACATCACAGTACATGATGATCACTTGATCACATCACAGTGCACTGACCCTGGAGTGACTCTGGGGTAACCCTGGAGTGACCCTGGGGTGACTCTGTGGTGACTCTGTGGTGACTCTGGAGCGACACTGGGGTGACACTGGGGTGACTCTGTGGTGACACTGGGGTGACACTGGGGTGACTCTGGGGTGACTCTGGGGCGACCCTGGGATGAATCTGGAGTGACCCTGCGGTGACTCTGGGGTGACTCTGTGGTGACACTGGGGTGACTCTGGGGTGACTCTGGGGTGACTCTGGGGTGACTCTGGGGTGACTCTGGGGCGACACTGGGGCTCCTCTGACTGTCTTCGACTCACTTATTTATTTATTTATTTATTTATTTTATTCTTTATTTTATTTAATGTGTTCATTTACATGTGAGACTTTGTGTTGGTAAAATGTACCACACAAATAAAATTGGATTGGATTGAATAAGCAGATCCTCAGGTCAAAATAATCTTATGAAGCATAACAAGAAGTGCGCGTTAGCATGCTGGTTGTTGTGAGACTCACTGTGGTGACAAAACTCCGCTCTGGTGTCTGAAAGCTGTGAAAAGCTCTTAGAAACTCCTCGTGGTGAGTAATGAGTATGTTCTGAAGTGAGGAAGAACTATGGACCACGACAAATGCTTTACAATGAACTGGTTCTGTTTGTCATGTTTTTAAGACGTGGCTTTGCAAATAAAATGTTTTATTTTGGACTCAACACAAACTGAAGTGTAAACCTGCCCCCTGGTGTTACGTAATGCAGGTTTTATAGTGTCTGTTGAGTTGGTGGTGCCCTCTACTGGTGAAAACAAATATGACAGACCATCTGGAGATTTAGTCCTGGTTTAGTCCTGGTTTAGTCCTGCTTTAGTCCTGGTTTAGTTCTGGTTTAGTTCTGGTTTAGACCTGGTTCAGTCTTGGTTTAGTCCTCAGACAGTATACATGGTGTAGTCCTGGTTCAGTCCTGGTTCAGTCCTGGTTTAGTCCTGGGTTTTCTCTGCTCTAGTCCTGATTTAGTCTCGCTTAAGTCTTGGGATAGTCCTACATAGTCCAGTCCTGGTTTAGTCCTAAAAAGTAATGGATGGTTTAGTCCTGGTTCAGTCCTGAGTTGGTTTAGTTCCGATAAAGTCCTGGATGGTTTATACATGAGTTTACTCTGCTATAGTTCGGGTTAGTCCAGAGTTAGTTCTGGTTTCAACTCACTGTCTTTCACTGCTGCCCTCTGGTTTAGTCCTGGTTTAGTCTTGGTTTAGTCCTGGTTTAGTCCTGGTTTAGTCTTGGTCTAGTCCTGGTTTAGTTTTGGTTTAGTCCTGGTTTAGTTTTGGTTTAGTTTTTCTTTAGTCTTAAAATTGTTCTTTATGCATGGTTTAATGTGTTTGTTCTGGTTTAGTCCTGGTTTATTCTTGGTTTAGTCCTAGTTTTGTTCTGGTTTAGACCTGATTTATTCTTGGTTTAGTCCTTGTTTAGTCCCGACTTAGACCTGGTTTAGTTCTGGTTTAGTCCTGGTTTATTCTTAGTTTAGTCCTAGTTTAGTCCTGGTTCAGTCCTGGTTTAGACCTGGTTTAGTCCTGGTTTATTCTTGGTTTAGTCCTGGATTATTCTTGGTTTAGACCTGGTTTATTCTTGGTTTAGACCTGGTTTAGTCCTGGTTTATTCTTGGTTTAGACCTGGTTTAGTCCTGGTTTAGTCCTAGTTTTGTTCTGGTTTAGTCCTGGTTTATTCTTGGTTTAGACCTGGTTTAGTCCTGGTTTATTCTTGGTTTAGACCTGGTTTAGTCCTGGTTTAGTCCTAGTTTTGTTCTGGTTTAGTCCTGGTTTATTCTTGGTTTAGTCCTTGTTTAGTCCCAATTTAGACCTGGTTTAGTCCTGGTTAAGACCTGGTTTAGTCCTGGTTTATTCTCGGTTTAGTCCTTCTTTAGTCCCGACTTAGTCCTGGATTAGTGCTGGTTTAGTCCTGGTTTAGACCTGGTTTAGTCCTGGTTTAGTCCTGGTTTAGTTCTGAGTTCTCACTGCTCGTAACATGATGTGTGTGGATATTAAACTTCCTCCAAACTTTTCCCAGTCGACCAGAGTTAATTACGATTCACTAATGAGCAAATCCATGACACTACTCCATCAACATGTCACCGGAACGGCCGCCGATTCTCGTTAACGCGATTTTAATTTGAGCGTGCCGTTTTATCCCCGTTTAGTCCGGGTTTAATCTCGGTTTAATCTCTGTCTGAGGGGACGTAAAAGACGAGAGGATGTTTTGTTCCCGCGTAAACCTGTTGGACTTTCACAGCTCGGGTTTGGGTCTGCAGAGGCTCACGGATCACACATATGAAAATCTACTACACAAGGAAGGTCTGTGGTGAAGGCGAGTCCTGGTTCAGTCCTGGTTTAGTCCTGGTTGAGTTCTGGTTGAGTTCTGGTTGAGTTCCAGGTTAGTTTGGATTTAGTCCTGGTTTAGTCCTGCTTCAGTTCTGCCTTAGTCTGTTTGTTAGTTTTGGTTTGTCCAGTTTAAATCAAAGTTCATAGTAGTTTGGTCCTGGTTTAGTCCTGGTTTAGTCCTGGTTTAGTCCTGCTTTAGTCATGAGTTTTAAATCCTGGTATAGTCCTGCGTTAGACCTGGTTTGGTTTAGATTGAGGTCCAAGTTAAAATTTATTGAACAGTCATGTTTTAGTCCTGATTTAGTCTAGTTTTAGTCCTGGTTTAGTTCTAGGTTTAGTCCTAGTTTAGTCCTGGTTCAGTCCTGATTCAGTCCTGATTCAGTCCTGGTTCAGTCCTGGTTCAGTCCTGGTTCAGACCTGGTTCAGACCTGGTTCAGTCCTGGTTCAGTCCTGGTTTAGTCCTGGTTCAGTCCTGATTCAGTCCTGGTTTAGTCCTGGTTTAGTGCTGGTTCAGTCCTGGTTCAGACCTGATTCAGTCCTGGTTTAGTCCTGGTTCAGTCCTGTTTTTTTCCTGGTTTAGTCCTGTTTTAATCCTGTTTTAGTCCTGTTCAGTCCTGGTTTTAGTACTGGTTAAATCCCAAATTAGTAATAGTTCAGTCCTGGTTCAGATCTGGTTCAGTCCTGGTTCAGTCCTGGTTCAGTCCTGGTTCAGTCCTGGTTCAGTCCTGGTTCAGTCCTGGTTCAGTCCTGGTTTAGTCCTGGTTTAGTCCTGGTTTAGTCCTGGTTCAGACCTGGTTCAGTCCTGGTTTCCTGGTTCCTGGTTTAGTCCTGGTTTAGTCCTGGTTTAGTCCTGGTTCAGACCTGGTTCAAGTCCTGGTTTAGTCCTGGTTTAGTCCTGGTTTAGTCCTGGTTCAGACCTGGTTTAGTCCTGGTTCAGTCCTGGTTTCAGTCCTGGTTTAGTCCTGGTTTAGTCCTGGTTTAGTCCTGGTTTAGTCCTGGTTCCTGGTTCAGTCCTGGTTCAGTCCTGGTTCAGTCCTGGTTCCTGGTTTAGTCCTGGTTCAGTCCTGGTTTGGTTTAGTCCTGGTTTAAGTCCTGGTTCAGTCTGGTTCAGTCCTGGTTCAGACCTGGTTTCAGTCCTGGTTTAATCCTGGTTTAGTCCTGGTGGGTTCTTCCTCACACCTCCTCCTGACTTTCACATGAATATTTCATATTGAACTTTCACTGTGGCGTCGCTTCACTCCACTCAAATGTCACTGTTCAAAGGACTCAACATGTGACCTGAGGCCCCGTCTGAACCAGGTCTGAACCAGGTCTGAACCAGGACTGAACCAGGTCTGAACCAGGTCTTAACCAGGACTGAACCAGGTCTGAACCAGGACTGAACCAGGACTGAACCAGGACTGAACCAGGTCTGAACCAGGACTCTGAACCAGGACTGAACCAGGACTGAACCAGGACTGAACCAGGAACTGAACCAGGACTGAACCAGGACTGAACAGGACTGAACCAGGACTGAACCAGGACTGAACCAGAACCAGGTAACCAGGACTGAACCAGGTCTGAACCAGGACTGAACCAGGACTGAACCAGGATTGAACCAGGACTGAACCAGACTAAACAGGACAATAAAATTTGGGATTTAACCAGTACTAAAACCAGGACTGAACAGAACTAAAACAGGATTAAAACAGGACTAAACCAGGAAAAAAACAAGACTGAACCAGGACTAAACCAGGACTAAACCAGGACTAAACCAGGACTAAACCAAGACTGAACCAGGACTAAATTAGGACTAAACCAGGACTAAACCAGGGCTAAAGCAGGACTAAACCAGGACTAAACCAGGACTAAACCAGGGCTAAACCAAGACTGAACCAGGACTAAATTAGGACTAAACCAGGACTAAACCAGGACTAAACCAGGGCTAAACCAGGACTAAACCAGGACTAAACCAGGACTAAACCAAGACTGAACCAGGACTAAATTAGGACTAAACCAGGACTAAACCAGGACTAAACCAGGACTAAACCAGGACTAAACTAAGACTAAACCAGGTCTGACAAAGACCTGGAGTTCTGGTCTAGTTTGTGTTCAGTGTGTGAGGAGCATGAGTGCACTGAAAGATAAAGACATGTGTCGTATGTTCAGTAAAAGACACAGGATCGTTCTTTTACAGTTTGTTCATTGTATTTGTAATTATTGTATTTGTAATAATGTCATAATAATTTAAATCAATGGGCTGGTTTCAAAATGTCAAATTTGATTTCGATATCGATTTCTATATGACACTGATCCTTTTAAAAAAAAAAAAAAAAAAAAGTGCTCTCATCAGGACCTATGAGCGCTCACTATCAAACAGGACTCATGTTCACTGATGGGAGGGGCTGGTGGAGCAGACTGGCAGCCTCACTTCCATCAGTCTGCCCCAGGGCAAGTATGGCTTCAACAATAAGCATCATTAGTGTGTTTGTTCTTCTTTCTGAATAACATATTATTTGTGTGTGTTGAAGTATTAAATAACAGGAGCGTGAAAGTGTTTAAGTGTTTAAGTGTGTGTTTATCATTAAGTCTATAGGGCCATAGATCCTGTGCTCCCTCTCCCCAGACGCTTCCCTCTGCGCTCAGCACGACAAAGGTTAACTGTGCCCCAGACTGAGAGCAGCACCGCGGGGACTCTGCACCACAGACGACCTTTAATGAGACTGGAACTGAACCAGGACTAAAACAGGACTAAAGCAGATCTAAAGGAGGACTAAAGCAGGACTAAAGCAGGACTAAAGCAGGTCTAAAGCAGGACTAAAGCAGGTCTAAAGCAGGTCTAAAGCAAGGACTAAAGCAGGACTAAAGCAGGACTAAAGCAGGTCTAAAGGAGGACTAAAGCAGGACTAGGACTAAACCAGGACTAAAGCAGAACTAAAGCAGGACTAGGACTAAAGCAGGACTAAGCCAGGACTAAAGCAGGAACTAAACCAGGATTAAACCAGGACTAAAACAGGACTAAAACAGGACTAAACCAGGACTAAAGCTAGATTAAACCAGGACTAAAGCAGGACTAAACTAGGACTAAAGCAAGTCTAAACCTGGAACTAAATCAGGATTAAACCAGGACTAAAGCAAGTCTAAACCTGGAACTAAATCAGGATTAAACCAGGACTAAAGCAGGACTAAAACAGGACTAAAACAGGACTAAAACAGGACTAAAGCAGGACTAAACCAGGACTAAAGCAGGTCTAAACTTGGAACTAAACCAGGATTAAACCAGGACTAAAACATGTCTAAAACAGGACTAAGACAGGACTAAAGCTAGACTAAACCAGGACTAAAGGAGGACTAAAGGAGAACTAGGACTAAGGTCTAAACCAGGACTAAACCTGAGCTAAATCAGGTCTAAATTAGGACTAACACAGGACTGAACAAGGACTAAACCAGGACTACACCAGGACTAAGACTAAAACAAGACTAAACAGGAACTTAACTAGTACTTAACCAGCTATAGGACTAAATTAGAAGTAAAACAGAGCGACAGAGGAGCTGATTTGACTCAAACGTTAAAAAAAAGAACATATTACAAGGAAAACTTTTCACGGCTCTCTGCTGCCCTCTGCTGTGTGAGACGCGCCACACACATATTTTAGTCAAAAACTTCAGCATTGTTTTAAAAATATATATATATATTTTTTATCAAAGCCAAAAGAATGAATATAATGTAGTTCTTACCTGTGTAGTTTCTGTCGTCTGCAGCAGAGAGAAAAACAGAAAAACAAAAGTGTTAAATACATATGACGCTTAATCCTTTAACCTGAACTCTAACCCGGAGATACAGGGAGACGGGAGGGCATCTGACACAGGGATACAGGAGGACGGGAGGGCATCTGACACACAGGATATAAGGGGTAGTGTGTATTCAGTGGTCTCTGTCTTCCTCTGCTGGTGTTAAACTGGAACATTTAGAAGTAAATCTGTGCACGTTCTCTCTGTGTCCAGCAGAGGGCAGTGTTCACTCACACATCACTCTTCATTAAAGGCACAGTCTGTAACTTTCTGGAGGCGGGGCGTGACATGCATGTGGAAAAAATGAATAAATAAATAAATGAATAAACAGACAGGCCCCCCTTCAGGACAAATAGGAGTCAGGTTTGTGGAGATGCAAACCCACAGTAAGGGCACATGTTTAAAGTTGTTCAGTGCACTAAACACATCCAAAATGCAAAGTGCAAAATGCTAAATGCTGAATGCAAAAAAAAAAAAAAAAAAAAAGATTATTAACATTATTTTAGTCTATGTGTTGGCTAAAAGTTACATACTGTGGCTTTAATGTAATAATATGCATTTTGCAGCTAAAAAGACTCAAAACCAACACTAGTGCACGTTTTTTAGAGACAGAGGTAGACAGAGTTTATTTTACTCCTGTCAAAAGTAGAAAATCTGAATTACGTGATGTTAGAAATAGAATCAAAACTAGATAGTCCTTTGAGCAAGTATCGAAACTAAAAACAGTTTTATCTCGAGTTTCATCAAAACGTGTAAAATCACAGGGTGTAATAAACAAATAGATTGTTTTGTGTTGAGTATCAAGTCTATTCTTTAAGATCAAAATAGAGTTTGACATTTTAGTATCGTGACAAAGCTAGATTATTTATTTTAGTTTTAATGTCATTGGAGATATTCAATCATGTTTTAAAATGTCATTAATTAAAATATAAAACTATTTTCTTCATAAATCTACTGTTTCAAAAGAAAAATAAGGTGCTGTGCTGGTTTGTCTCTGTTTTATTGTGAAAGTCGACATGTTTAATGAATTCACAAAAGTTCAGAAAGTATATGCACATGTGAGGTGAAGACATACAGCGCTACTTTGAACACTAACATTTTCTACAATATGTCAATGAACACAACTAAATATTTACAAATGTGCACTGAGTGAGTTTAATAAAGAATCTGTTGAACTCAGGACAAAAACTAAGATTAATAATATAACTTAGATTACATCATTTTCAGTTTTAGTCAAATTAGGGTGGTGCAAAAATGAGTACAACCCACTGAAAGTGTCCGAGCAAAGCGACATTAGACTCCAAATATGAAACTGAACAAGCATCAGCCACACTTCACTCTAAAGACTCATTCCACATGTGTCCATCAGACAGTCGGCTACAAAAGGGTGTTACTTAAAGCATTTCCTGCTCTCAACAATGACACCACATGGAAAAGAAATGACACAAGACCTGAGAAAGAAAATGATTTCTTTACACCAGAAAGGTGAATGCTACAAGAAGATCAGCAAAACTTACTTATTAGTAAAAATACTGTGGCAAAAGTGGTTCAAAAATTGAAGTAAGAAACTGCAACCATCTCCCAGAGACGTTCATGTCGGCCACAGAAGTGAACACCTCAACAGGAGAGTCTTCTGATGAGAAGGGCTGAAGTAAATTGGTATGAAAGTTCCCTGAAATTATTTAAGAATTTAGAAAGTCAAACTGTCTTTTCCCGTGACACAATCTGCTGTACAGGGAGGAGAATGTCATGCACATGTGTCCTGGAAGACTCTCCTAAAGCCCAGTCACAAAAAAGCTCATCTAGAGTTTACCAGGACAGACACTGACAAAGATGAAGACTACTGGGACTCTAGACTCTGGAGTGATGAGACCAGGATCAATCTTTATGGAACTGATGACTTCGTAACTATACGGCAAAAGGTGAGGAACACAAAGCAAACTGCAGGTGCCTCCAGTGAAACATGGAGGGGAGTGTCCTTATGTGGGCTGCATGATGCTGCTGCTGTTGAGGAGCTGCATTTCACTGATGGCATCATGAATTCACAAATGTGTTGTTCTAGACTGAAAATGAAGATGTTTCGATCACTTGGTACCATTGGTCGTCGTGCACTTTTCCAACATGACAATGACCCTAAGCAAACATCTAAGACCACTGCTGCTTTCTGAAGAGGATCAGGGTGAGAGTGACTCTGGGGCCAAGTCTGTCTCCTGATCTGAACCCAAGTGAACATCTTTGAGGAATTGTGAAGAGACCATTTGAGCATCACTCTCCATCCAACATCCAGTCTCTGGAGGAGCGCTGCAGGAGCCTCCAGGATCATGGGGGACCCTCGCACCCTTCCCACCACCACCTGTTTGTCCCTCTGGCCTCTGGGAGGACACTGAGGAGCATCAAAGCCAGAACATCTCAGCTGAGGTCCAGCTTTTTTCCTGAGCCTGTCAGACTTTTGAACAGTGCACACAGACTTCCTGCTTGGGCTGTCTCTCTATCTTGCCACTTTTTACTTGTACCTGTCTATTGGAACTGCTAAATGTTGTTGTTGGATGTACTTACTTTTTTGATATTGCTTCTTTATTATTGTTTTGATCTCTTTCTTGATCACTGGGCCTCGGGGAGCACATTTCGTTCTGTCATGTGTTTCTCTCTCATGCTTAAATGACAAATAAAGAACCTTGAACTTTGGAAGAGTCACTGTTGAAGAATGGAAAAAAAGACTGATGCTGCCAAATGTTGCCAACTTGTTCATTCCACCGAGAAGACTTGAAGCGCTCATTAAAAATAACAGAGGTCATACAAACTCCTAGATGTAGTAATGTTTGTTAGGGAGTGTATTCATGTTTGCTCCACCCTAATTTTTAAAAAAAGTTTTATTATTAACCTTAGATTTTTGTCCTTTTTTGTCCTTAGATTTTTGTTCAGTAGATGCTGTATTAAACTCAGTCTGTGCACGTTTTGCAAATACTTAGTTGTGTTCAGTGACATATTGTGATGTGTGAGCAGTGTTGGGAAGATTACTTTTGAAATGTATTCCCCTACAGATTACAGATTACATACACCAAAATGTAGTTTGTAACGTAATCCGGTAAATTACTTAAAGTGAGTAACGTAATCTGAATACTTTGGATTACTTGATTTACTGTAGAGAAGCAAAGACGAGGAAATCATAACATAAGATGTTTTGTCTGCTAAAAGAAAATGAAAAAGCCCAGATTTTACTGAACCAAATTAAAAATATTAGTGATAGAAGAAGAGGAGACACGTCCACACAGCATGATTTAGTCCTGTTAAATCTTGTTTTAGTCCTGGTTTAGTCCTGGTTTAGACCTGGTTTAGTCCTGGTTTAGTCTTGGTTTAGACCTAGTTTAGACCTGGTTTTAGTCCTGTTTTAGTCCTGGTTTAGTCCTGGTTTAGTCTTGGTTTAGACCTGGTTTAATGTCCAGCAGTGAGTGAAATTTATTTATATAAATAAATAAATCTAATTTGTACTCTGATTACGTAACTCCAGTACATGTACTCTGCTACTCCCCAACACTGATGTTGTGAGCACAATATAGCGTTTGTGTGCTCTGTAGTTAAAATCTGTGATACCAGTGAAACATTTTGTTAACATTTGTACATTTTAAATCACAATAATCTTCTAAAACCACATAATATAAGAAACAAGTGCGTTGACTTCCACGTTAGAAAACTGTGGTGTCCAGTGGAGCTGACGTCGCCGTAAACATCATCACAACAAAGCGAGAGCACTTGTGAGGGTGAAAACAGGAGAATAAAGATGACCCAAACATGAAATAGTCCAAACACAAGTTCAGAGGGTCAGTGAGAAGAAACTAACGACGCGGGTACACGAGGAACACGGGTCAAATCTCTGAAAAGGCCACGCTGCAGAACACGCCTGATCGAAGATTTCACAAAAAGATATTGTAGGGAAAAAGTAATTGGCATATTTTGGTGTAAAACTCTGGTTAGGAGCACTGAGCTGTGATTGGTCGGATCGCTGGTCTCTTAGCAACGCTTTTTGCCGAGCAGGTGCAGGAGATTATTTTCAAATTATGTTTTTTAGGTTTGGAAACGAATTTCAGAGACGGGAACAGCACAAGATGATGCAACAGTGAAGACGAGACGAATTACACATGACCTTTACAACACAAACAAACAAACGGAACTTCTACTAAAGTTTAAGCAATGTATACTTAAAGGTGCACTGTGTAACTTTTCTGCTTGTCTCCATGGTGATGGGTTTGCGTTCCCTGGAATGTTGCGCAGTATGGCATTAGAATGATTTATCTTGTATTTGTGTTTTATTCCTCAAAAATACCTTCAAAATCATGCGTTCTTATTGTAAGCAGACTTGTCTCTCCACGGATCTGACCCGTAACCTATCTCCAGGGAAACAGATAAATGTAATGTCACAGTGTGGAACATTCCAGGCAAACAAGCAGGTGGTGGACCCTCCAACAAGAACCATGTTTGTACATGTCCCATGAGACATTCACTAAAATTTAAAAAGATCAGATATTTTCTAATATTTTGAGTTGACTAAAACTAAAAAACTAAAATTGTGGACTTTGTTGAATAAATTAGCATCAAATTTTTTGTCAACTTAAACTAAAGTAATTATTTAGTAAAATCTTGAGTTAAAAAAAAAAAAAAACAGGGCTAAACCAGGATTAAACCAGGACTAAAACAGGACTAAAACAGTATTAAACCAGGTCAAATCCAGGACTAAAACAGGACTAAACCAGGACTAAAACAGGACTAAACCAGGACTAAAACAGGACTAAACCAGGACTAAAACAGGACTAAAACAGTATTAAACCAGGTCAAAACCAGGACTAAAACAGGACTAAACCAGGACTAAAACAGGACTAAACCAGGACTAAACCAGGGCTAAAACAGGACTAAACCAGGACTAAAACAGGACTAAAACAGGACTAAAACAGGACTAAACCAGGACTAAACCAGGACTAAAACAGGACTAAACCAGGGCTAAAACAGGACAAAACCAGGGCTAAATCAGGACTAAACCAGGACTAAACCAGGGCTAAAACAGGACTAAACCAGGACTAAAACAGGACTAAAAGGACAGGACTAAACCAGGGCTAAATCAGGACTAAACCAGGGCTAAATCTGGACTAAACCAGGATTAAACCAGGTCAAAACCAAGACTAAAACAGGACTGAGCAAGGACTAAATCAGGTCTAAAAAATATTTCATTCAGTAAATGTGAATAGATGGTGGTGATGGTTGTGAGTTGGACTAGTGGCCAGTGTGTGGTACTGCAGCGACAAAATCCCCTCCAGCCCAGAAAACATTTTTCCATCACATACAGAGAAATGTGTTCAGCTGACAGGGACTGGCAGGGACTGGCAGGGACTGGCAGGGACTGGTATAGATCTACAGCTTTCACAAAGGTCAGATCTTGTCCCAATTTGTACCTATTTTCTAATCATGAACTTTTTTTCTAAGCTCTAAATCCTTCATTTGTCTAAAAACAGTTTTGTAACGGCTCTGCTCCAGCTCCTCTCGCTCTGATTGGTCCGAGCGGTCACATGGTACAAGTGTAGGAGAAGAGCTCTGCTGTGCACAATCGTCGGGTCGCACCACAGACTGTGCCGTGTACACAAGTGACTAAGAGTGTGACGTCACCAGAGCTTTCAGCGGGAGAAAATATGGAGCCGAATTCCACATGAGGAATAAGACTTGATTTATTTTTATTTATTATTAGTCAAAATGAAGAGGCTCAGTGCAGCAGGTGCAGAGAGAGCGGCAGCATTTTGTTCAATATAAAGTGATTGGAGCCAAAATTGATGGAGCTGGAAGCGCAGCCATGTTCACTTCCTCTTTGGAACCATGGATCTATAATTAAAACTGGATAAGCCCCTCCCCTCTGTCCCAACACCACTCCGACTAGTGGCTGCTCCAGGTACTGCAGCTCCCAGACAGAATTCTCCCACAGAGCACAGTGCATTTTAACAGTGCATTTAAAACTTTAAAAAAAGTTTAAATCCTCAAAGCGTCTAAAAGTGATCTTTGTCAGACTGAGCCTCGCCGCTCTGAGCCGCGCTCGCTCCACTCTAGCAGCTCTCGCTCTGATTGGTCCAAAGGCTCCACACCGTGCATGTTACAGACGTCACACAGGGGGGAGGAGCTCGCCTGGACTGAGGAAGTAAATGTGGAAGAGAAAATTATTTTTGTGCCCATGAGCCAATAAGCACAGGCCACTGAGAGGCGGATGAGAGGAGCTCCTCACGTCCCGCCTGTAGACGCCAGTGTCTGTTCTCATCATGTAATAACCTGCATCTGACTCACCGGCGGTCGTTAGTATAAGCCAAAAATTAAAATGTCCTGATCATAGTTGATCCTACAGAGCCTAAACACGACCCGATAGTCTGATTTTAAACAAATATGCACTAAAATGCCAAAATAAGGCCAGAGATAGAGAAGCACTTCTAATTTAGAGCCATTCACACAGATGATCAGCAGGGGAAAGAAAAGTGATTTTAGTGTTTAGTGACTCTTTAAAATGATGTGTTATGGTCAGACTGCTGCCCTCTGCTGGCGCTCGGCAGTACTCACACAGACACGTGGGTTTGGGTGCGTCCCATTTGCCCAGTTTGGTGCAGAGGCTGGAGTTGCGCCCCTCCAGGATGAAGCCGGCATGACAGCTGTAGTGCAGCACTGTGCCTTCCACCGGGGGGCCAGAGGGGGGCAGCACCGGGCCCTCTGTGAGACCCGGGGGAGACACGGACACACGGCCATTCTCCAGAGACGTCCAGACCCGCGGGCACACCAGCACTGACAGCAGGAGAGGAGGAAGAGGAGGAAGAGGAGGAAGAGGAGGAAAGAGGAGAGAGAGGAGGAAGAGAGGAAGAGGAGGAAGAGGAGGAAGAGGAGGAAGAGGAGAGGAGGGAAAGGGAAGGGGGAAGAGACAGAGACAAATATTAGTATAAAATGATACAAGACTTCACAGCAGAGCAGAAGCCACAGTGCACAGAGCTGATTGGCAGAGTTAAAGTATTTGTTTGATTAAAGTAAATCAAACTTGAGTTAAATCCAGTTGAGAGAAAAACACAGACATCTTTCCCTCCACAAACGCACAAAGCTCTTCCTCTGTATGTTTTTCATAAACTGAACATATATATATTTTTATATGACTGAATAGGCTCAAGTACAGGTTTGTTTTGGTTCATTTGGGCGTGTCACCTTTGGCTCCACCCCAAACCACAATGCTGCTCTGTGGTTGGTCAGATCCTGCAGGTGTTTGAGCTCAGGCACAGAGACTGGAGCAGTACACGGGGGTATGTTCCATCAAAGTGACTTAACAAGTCCAGGTTTATCCTGAAATCCTGAGCTGAATCTAGCACCTTCTCCAGTTTAAGCCTCAACTCATCCCATGACAGAAATAATCCTGAGTCTGACCAAAGCTAAACTCAGGCCTAAACTTCAAGCTGCACTTTGTGCTCGTGGAGACTCTGGGAAGGCCAGAGCAATAGAGCAACAACATCACAGAAAATGGGCTCAAAACGTGACCTTTTAATGATCTGATTAAACGAGAGGAGCCACAGGTTGGTGGAACAGAGCTCAGGCTTTGACAAGCCTGGATCGCCCAAATAAGCCCGACTTTCACTTTAGCTCACTTCATGGAATAACTCCAGGATGGATTCTCCTGAGTTTGTGAACTCACAAATACTGAAAGAAATCATCTCACTGAAGAAACACAAGAAACTCCACTGACACACACTCCAGCTTCACTGCTTCTGTTTCAGCTTTTTATGGTTTAAACCTGCTTTAATACTCAGTTTAATACTGTTTCAGTCCTGATTTAGTCCTGGTTTAGTCCTGGTTTAGTCCTGGTTTAATCCTGTTAGAGTCCTGTTATAGTCCTGATTTAGTCCTGGTTTAGACCTGGTTTAGTCCTGGTTTAATCCTGGTTTATTTCTGGTTTAGTCCTGGTTTAGTCCTGGTTTAGTCCTGATTTAGTCCTGGTTTAGTTCTGGTTTAGTCCTGTGTTAAACTCCCTGTGGTTTCTCATTAGAAATCAGATACTAACTGTTGTGG
Organism: Boleophthalmus pectinirostris; assembly: GCF_026225935.1. Taxonomy (NCBI): domain Eukaryota; kingdom Metazoa; phylum Chordata; class Actinopteri; order Gobiiformes; family Gobiidae; genus Boleophthalmus; species Boleophthalmus pectinirostris. The sequence goes on along the minus strand of NW_026571447.1, from coordinate 3,077,456 downwards.
ACCTAGTGAGTTATTTTTAGCAAAAATCCTCCTCCCTCTGTGAGCGTAAACACAAACACACACACACGCACGGACACACACACGTATATATATATATATACACACACACACACACACACGTATATATATATATATATATATATATATATATATATATATATATATACACACACGCACACACACACACACACACACACAGCAGATGGACTCAACACTCAAGACTTAACTTCACTTTTTCACTGGAGCCTTTGAACCAAAACAAGGGGAGTGTCTTGCCAAATGACAAAATGATTATATGCACTGACCGGACTGGGACTGAACCAGCAACTGTCAGGTTTAAGTTTAACAGTGTGATAAAATATGACATTATTACATTATTACTCCTGGTTTGGAAATTGTTTAGTCCTGGTTCAGCCCTGGTTTAGTCCTGGTTTAGAACTGGTTTAGTCCTAGTTTAGACCTGGTTTAGACCTGGTTTAGACCTGGTTTAGACCTGATTTAGACCTGGTTTAGACCTGGTTTAGTCCTGGTTTAGTCTTAGTTTTGTCCTTGGAGTTGTCCTTGGTTCATTTGAAATAATTAATTTTTTTTCCACAAACAGCTGTTAGAAAATCATTTTGATTCACAAGAAAATAATTCAACAGACAGGAGCTGACAGGAGCCGACAGGAGCAGACAGGAGCAGACAGGAGCAGACAGGAGCAGAGGGTCTCATTATTCTTCCTTCGTTAAAAGTGCAGATGTGTTTGATGTTTTGTTTACGCGTTGCCCCCTGGAGGACGCTTCGTTAAATGCGGCGCCAGAAACACAAAAGTGGGACAAGAGAAAAACACTCTGATCGTGAAGAGAAAACGATCCAAACAAAATCAGGACTAAAACAGGACTGAACCAGGACTAAACTAGGCCTGAACCAGGACTAAAACAGGACTGAACCAGGACTAAACTAGGCCTGAACCAGGACTAAACCAGGACTAAAACAGGACTGAACCAGGTCTAAACCAGGTCTGAACCAGGACTAAACCAGGACTAAAACAGGACTGAACCAGGACTAAACTAGGCCTGAACCAGGACTAAACCAGGACTAAAACAGGACTGAACCAGGACTAAACTAGGCCTGAACCAGGACTAAACCAGGACTAAAACAGGACTGAACCAGGTCTAAACCAGGTCTGAACCAGGACTAAACCAGGACTGAACCAGGACTAAAACAGGACTAAACAGGACTAAAAAGGACTAAACCAGGTCTAAACCAGGTCTAAACCAGGACTAAACTAGGACAAAACCAGGACTAAACTAGGACTAAACCAGGTCTAAACCAGGACTAAACCAGGACTGTGGAAAATGAGATGGTTTTATTACTCTATGTTCCGTCTTTTCCTCATCACAAACAGACCTGGAGTTGTGTTTTGTTTCATTCACATGTTTAACACACAAACCTGCACATTTAGGCTGAGTTCTTCTCCCAAACAGAAAACACTCTGTTCCACCTTGTGATGTCATGTGGTAAAACGGGAAGTGCTACACTGAAAATAAGACAATTCTACGTGTGTCTGTGAACAGTGTTTCTGGTTTTGTTCAATTTTGATAATGTTACAAAAAAGACTTCATGGATTTATGGGTTTACCTTCTCGTGTTAATGGTTTACCCCAGTAAACCTGGTTTAGTCCTGGTTTAGATCTGGTTTAATCCTCGGTTAGTCCTGGTTTAGACCTGATTTAGACCTACTTTAGACCTGGTTTAGTGTTGGATTAGTCCTGGTTTAGTCCTGGTTTAGACCTGGTTTAAACCTGGTTTAGTCCTAGTTTAGACCTGGTTTAGTGTTGGATTAGTCCTGGTTTAGTCCTGGTTTAGACCTGGTTTAGTCCTAGTTTAGACCTGGTTTACTCTTGGTTTAGACCTGGTTTAGTTCTGATTACACCTGGTTTTAGACCTGGTTTAGTCCTGATGTAGACCAGATTTAGACCTAGTTTAGTCCTAGTTTAGATGTGGTTTACTCTTGGTTTAGACCTGGTTTAGTCCTGGTTTAGTCCTGGTTTAGACCTGGTTTAGACCTAGTTTAGTTCTAGTTTAGACCTGGTTTAAGTTTAGTCCTAGTTTAGATCTGGTTTACTCTTGGTTTAGAACTGGTTTAGACCTGGTTTAGACCTGGTTTAGTCCTGGTTTAGACCTGGTTTACTCTTGGTTTAGACCTGGTGTAGTCCTAGTTTAGACCTGGTTTAATTCTGGTTTAGTCCTGGTTTAGCCCAGCTTTAGTTTGCATCTAAAATTCTTGGTAACAAAGTGAACTTTCATATAATATTTATTAAAAGTGAAATGAAAAGACTCCACAGAGACACGAGCTGTTCTTCTGTTGTGTCCCCCGCTTTTAAATCCTGCTCCGTGATTGGTCCACAGCCAACCCTGCGCTCTGATTGGACACTTCTCCCTCACACAGAGATGAACGCTCACATGCATTTAGACTCAGGATTTAAGGTCCCACAAACACAGACCAAAACACGGAGCTGGATCAGAGCAAACCGCAGAACAGGAAGTGAATACTAATACAGATTTAGAATAATACTGTCAAATCTCCAGAGTTGAACCTGAGCTGGACACAAGTCACAATTGTCAGGTGGAGTTTGCTGTGGAGCTGTCAGGTGCAGATGTTTTGACCTGGTTTACGGTTCGTGTCTCTGTGGTTCCTGGGCCTATCCACATGAAACAAAAACTGACACAAAGTTCAGTGTCTTTTCTGTCATGACAAATCAACTAAAGAACTAGAAACTAGAAACTAGAAACGTTTTTTTTCTAATTTCAGTATCTGTTTGTATCTAGAAGGAAGTGCACTGTTAACATTCCAGTTGTTAGCATTACTGTGACATTGAAACTGTGCTCTGGTGTCTTAAAGTTGTGAAAAGTGTTTATAAACTCATTGAATAAATTATTAGGATGCTCTGAACGGTACACAGCAAAAACCAGAGGGTCAAAATCCCAGGGTGAAATATTGTTTTAATTGTTTCATTGTGAAAGTTGTTTTTAACACAAAACGTGTGATTTTAACTATTTGAAGGTTAAAAAGGGGTTTGAGTTGGGATTATTTTCCAGAGTTGATATGGTTGAAGTTAATTCAACCCTTCCAAGTGTTAATTCAACTTCCCTTAGTGTTTATTTGGCTCCTCCCACCTACGACTTCAAACTCCTGCCAGAGAAGACCAGTTTGAACCAGTTTTGTTCATAATTTCATCTTAAATTAACTAAAATAAAGTGTCAAAATAAAACAACTCTGTGTGTTGTTTAGCTAAATCAAGATAACCCAACAAAGTGTTATCTGTTTACTCTCAAAACATTAATATAATATAATTTATTTTGGGTTAAATGTTACTTAATTAACATTTTCCAAACATGTTAAATTAACTCTAGAATTGATCATGAACCCTGAGAAAATATTCAAATTGATTCTGTGAGAGTTAATTTTAACACTGCACTTTTCTGAACCACTGCAAACTGTTTGAAATGAATTTGTTTTGTTTTTCACGATTTTGAACACAATAAAAATCAGGTTCTTTGGTCACAGTCGGGGGTGTGGCTTACGGCAGCTGCTGTGCAGGTTCATGTCTGTCCACGTGCCGTTGGGCAAACACTTCCGCACTTTCGGCCCCACGATGACCCTGTTCCCTCTGCAGATGTACTCGATCTCATAGTCCACAGGCAGAATCTGGATGCTCCGGATCTGACCACACACACAGAGGAAGAGAAGAGGAAGAGCAGCATATGTTTAAACATAGAAAGAGTTATGTTTTAAAGATCTAGAGCTCTGGAAAGAATGAGTTATGGAGTAAATTTTGTTTGTTTGAATTTATATTTTGTCTCTTATATATACAGTAAGTCGTAAGTGACATTGTAAACACAAACATGCTGTTCATATGCTGCTTTTCTTTCTTGGAATTCTGTCATTGTTTAAAGGGTTTAGCGTTTGAAGTACTTTTTACTTTACTGTTTTGTTTTGTAGTGCTGCAAAATGACCAAATAAACTACTACTACTACTACTACTACTACTACTACTACTACTACTACTACTACTGCTGCTGCTACTACTACTACTACTACTACTACTGCTACTACTAGACCTCTGTACTTTATGTTTGGTATATTTGTAGTAGGCAAGGCAAGGCATGTTTATTGGTAAAGCACAGTTCATACACAAACTTATTCAAAGCGCTTTACAGAATAAGAAATACATTAAAATCACAAGAAAAACAAATAAAAAGATAAATAATCATCATAAATTTAAAGATTAAAATTAAAAAAAGAGAGCGAGAGACAATAATTACACAAACTAGAGAGAGGAGAGCAGAATGAAAACCTTTCAGTCATATACACAGTGAAACAGAAATGTTCTGAGCCTGGATTTAAACAGCGTCACAGAAGAGTCTGTCTCACATGTTCAGACTGTTCCAGGTTTTAGCTGCATGAACCTGAAACTCTGACTCCCCTTGTTTAGTCGTGACTCTGGGCACCAGCAGGAGGTTGGTCCCTGAGCTCCTCAGAGTGTGAGATGTTCATATGACACTAACATGTCACAGATGGACTTTGGTGCTCGGCCATGGAGACACTTGTACATTAGTACATGTGTGTACTGTTCCTGGGTCAGGTCTGTGTACTTTATATTTAGTATATTTGTAGTACATGAGTATATTTGTAGTACATGAGTATATTTGTAGTACATGAGTACATGTGTGTACCTGTTCCTGGGTCAGGCCTCTGTACTTTATATTTAGTATATTTGTAGTATATTTGTAGTACATGAGTACATGTGTGTACCTGTTCCTGGGTCAGGCCTCTGTACTTTATATTTAGTATATTTGTAGTATATTTGTAGTACATGAGTACATGTGTGTACCTGTTCCTGGGTCAGGCCTCTGTACTTTATATTTAGTATATTTGTAGTATATTTGTAGTACATGAGTACATGTGTGTACCTGTTCCTGGGTCAGGCCTCTGTACTTTATATGTAGTATATTTGTAGTATATTTGTAGTACATGAGTACATGTGTGTACCTGTTCCTGGGTCAGGCCTCTGTAGCGGATGCCTCCTTCTCGTGGTGGTTTGATGATGCCACAACCTGAAAGAAAACAACAAAATGTGAACACAGCGCCACCTACAGGATGGAAAGGAACGGCCATTTAGTACAATCATTCACTGTGTGTGTCAGATCAGCTTCCTGTCTGTGCGCAGCTTTATCAGATCACACTTCTGAAGGGGAAAGTCAAGTTAATGTGACATAAAGGCAGGTTTTTACACTTAGGTTTGTACTTTTCTGGAGCATAGACTGAATTTAAATGACTTAAATTAGCATCTGAAATTCTAAAACCTTTGGGATTCTTGTTTTAGTTTACAGTTTGTCTCACCTCCAGCTGAAGTGTTGTGGATGTTGAGGACCAGAGGAGGCAGAGACACGAGGAGCAGGGAGCACAGCAGAGCGGCCGACATCTTCCAATCTGACAAAAAACAAAAACAAAAGCAGCTGAGACAGGAGACGAAGAGGAGGAGGAGGAGGAGGAGGAGGCTACCTGTCTGTTTACAGAGGAAAAGAGATAATCTGTTACTTCACTGAATGTGTTTGCAGCCAGACTGGCGCCACCTAGTGCCTCCGCTCAATTTCATTTCCCTCCAGCGACTAGATCAGGAATCAGAATTCACTAGACGGTTCACAAAAACCCCGGAAGTGTGAGTTCGGGCACCAGCCAATCAGTGAAGAGTCAGACATTCTGTGATGGCAACAATTCCCGAGATCGAGGATTTAAAGCTGGAATAAAGAGAATGTTTGGTGAATTTTATTAAGAGGAAAGACGTTATTGCCCTTCTTCCTACGGGATTTGGGAAAAGCTTAATATACCAGTTAGCCCGGTTAGCGGCACATTACATACGTCACAACCAAATAGCAGCGATTGGTTAAATAAAAAACGTACCCGCCTACTGTCGAGCGAACAAATTCTAACAATGCAAGGTCAGACGGTTTCTACTATGAATCAGGCTAATGTGTTTGGCCCCATCCACAAAACTTCTCCAGTCAGGATGCTTCTCTTTGGCTTTTTGATTGGTTAAATATTTTCAGTGAGAGTATAAAAGAAAATGTTACATAATAGACCTTTAATTCTGGGTGGTTTTATGTCAGTCCAGCTAAACTCTGAGATCTCAGTATGAGTTGGTGCAGTTATTAAATCGCAAAGGCTGCAATTATTCTCCTTTGCACAGAACAAAAATCCAGCTTTTTAGAGAAAAGATCTTACCTATCTGTGGGTTTTAGCTTCCTGTTTTCAAGGAGACATTTTGAGAACTTTTGACCATTAAAAAGAGAAATATTTAGTTGTGTTTCTGACACAGCTCAAGGTCATTCTAAAGTGATTCAGAAAAGATTCATCTCTGTCCTCTGAAATGTGACTTTTTTAGTATCAATACCTGATCAAATCTAGTTTCAGTAATAGTTTTAGTATCGATTCAGATCAGATTTTTGATACTTTTGACAAGCTGATTCGATAGTTCTCTTGACAGTGTACGTTTGTCCACTCTGTTGAACTGTGTTGTTAAAATGGGTTCAAATGTGACAGTGACAAACTCACTAGTGTCATAGTCCTCGAGCCTTGAGATCACTTTTTTATGGTCTTGTCACAGACTCAAGTACATTTGGACTCGGTCTTGTCTCGGTCTCGATGGTGCTTGGTCTCGGTCTTGTCTCGGACTCGCGCGTCTGACACTCGACGAGTGCGATCACATTTCACTACACACTGCAAAAACTAAAATCTAGTCAATTTAAGATGAACTTCAATTAAGAAAGTTTTAGTCCTAGTTTAGTCCTGATTTAGCCCTCGTTTAGACCTTGTTTAGTTCAGGTTTAATCCTGATTTAGCCCTTGTTTAGACCTGGTTTAGTCCTGATTTAGTCCTGATTTAATTCTAGTTTAGTCCTGATTTAGCCCTCATTTAGTCCTGTTTAGTTTTAGTCCTGGTTTAGTCCTGTTTAGTCCTTTTTAGGTTTAGTCCTGGTTTAGTCCTGGTTTAGTCCTTGTTTAGCCCTCGTTTAGTCCTGGTTTAGTCCTGATTTAGCCCTCATTTAATCCTGGTTTAGTCCTGGTTTAGTCCTGGTTTAGTCCTGGTTTAGTCCTTGTTTAGCCTTTTAGTCCCTGGTTTTAATCCTGGTTTAGTCCTGGTTTTGTTTTAGCCCTCTTTTTAGTCTGGTTTAGCCTGTTTTAGTCCTGGTTTAGTCCTGGTTTAGCCCTCGTTTAGTTCTGGTTTAGTCCTGGTTTAGTCCTGGTTTAGCCCTCGTTTAGTCCTGGTTTAGTCCTGGTTTAGTCCTGGTTTAGCCCTCGTTTAGTCTGGTTTAGTCCTGGTTTAGTCCTGGTTTAGCCCTGGTTTAGTCCTGGTTTAGTCCTGGTTTAGTCCTGGTTTAGCCCTCGTTTAGACTTGGATTAGTCCTGGTTCAGTCCTGATTTAATCCTGTTTTAGTCCTGGTTTATTTCTAATTTAGTCCTGGTTTAGTCCTCGTTTAGCCCTGGTTTAATCCTGGTTTAGTCCTGGTTAATTCTGATTTAGCCCTCATTTAGACCTGTCTTAGTGCTGGTTTACTCCTGATTTAGTCCTGGTTTAGTCCTGGTTTAGTCCTTTATATTAAATGTAATAAAATATGAACTTTCACATTATATTAGTAAAGAGTGAAATCATAAGATCCAAAATGGAGCTTCACATTCCCAGCATAAAGTCAAGTTACAGCGGCTGATAAAAGCACATCACATTTAGGTCCACTTTTAGTTCAATTAAAATGACTTCAATTAAGAAAGTTTTATCATGATTTGAGTACATTTCCCTTGACAAGTAAAATGATCTGCCAATGGAAATTGGGACTTTTAGGCCTGTTAACAGGAGAACGCTTTGTGAGTAAAAACGACAAAATATTTTATCAGAAGTGACGGCATTTTGGGGGGCTTAAAAACGTAAAAACGTTAAACCACCCTCCAGAGTGGAAAAGTTGAATATGCTCCGCTGTAGCGATTCCGTCTACACTGCCCAAGACGCCAAACTCTGCTCAGATCTGCTCATGTCGCGTACATGTTTTCCTGGTTTGCATACCCTATTGAATTCCACACACTTTTGCATCACTGTATGCATATTCCTCCTGAATAATGCTCATCTAAATGTGGAAAAAGTGAAGACACAATGCCACTTTTGTGTCGGTAACACTTTATAATAACTACACCTTATGTAGCCTTAATAAAGCCTGAACAAAGACTTAATTAATAATGATTCACGCTTAGTAACTACTTAATTAGTACCTGAATTAGCACTTAACTTGCACTTAATTTGTCTGTGCTGTAAATAGTTACTCATAAGTATTTCTTACTTAATTACTCATGAACTAACCATTTGTGTGTGCATTTGTAAATGTATATTTAAGTACAAATTTGAGCATTTATTAATGATTAGTAAGCCATGAGAGAATGATTTACTAGCAGTGTTGGGGAGTAACAGATTACATGTACTGGAGTTACATAATCAGAGTACAAATTATGAGTAACTGTATTCAGTTACAGTTACTGTTTCAGTGAGTGGTAATTGGATTACAGTTACTTTGTTGAAATAAATGGATTACATGGCAGTATTTTCCTGTTTTCCTGTTTTGACATTATTTAAAGTTTTTTATTTTATTACTTTTTTTTTTTTTTTTTTTCTCGGTAATTCCACTCATTGCTGGAAACTAAACCAGGCCTAAATCAGGACTACAACCAGGTCTAAACTAGATTTAAACCAGGATTAAAACCAGGTCTAAACTAGATCTAAACTAGGACTAAAACCAGGTCTAAACTAGATCTAGACCAGGTCTAAACCAGGACTAAACCAGGGCTAAATCCAGGTCTAAGCTAGATCTAAACTAGTTCTAAACTAGATCTAAACCAGGACTAAAACCAGGTCTAAGATAGATCTGAACCAGGTCTAAACCAGGACTAAAACCAGGTCTAAACTAGATCTAAACCAGGACTAAAACAGGATTTAACAGGACTAAACCCTGCTGCGTGGACGTGCCTCCTCCTCTTCTATCAATAATATTTTTAATACGGTTAAGTATCTTAGTCTTTGCTTCTCTACAGCAAATCAAGTAATCCAAAGTATTCAGATTACGTTACTCACTTTAAGTAATTTAATGGATTACGTTACAAACTACATTTTGGGGTGTGTAATCTGAGTGTAAAACTCTCAGAAAGACTTAACTAACATATAACAGCTGCCTGAATCATCATTGCATTACATTATTAGTAAATCATTCTGTCATAACTTAATAATCATTAATAAATGCTCAAATGTGAACTTAAATATGCATTTGTAAACATGTAAATGGTTAGTTCATGAGTAATTAAGAAGTATTGAGTAACTATTTACAGCACAGGTGAATTAAGTGCAAGTTAAGTGCTAATTCAGGTACTAATTAAGTAGTTACTAAGCGTGAATCATTATTAATTAAGTCCTTGTTCATGCTTTATTAAGGCTAAATAAGGTGTAGTTATTATAAAGTGTTACCCTTGTGTCTTCTGTTCAGACTTTCATCATATAAATGTAGCTTTAGTACTTGAAATATGAAAATACATCTTGCTACAGTTAAGATCAGAAAAACAGCAACTCTTTGCACTTAAGGAAAACACATTTATTCCATTGGTAGAGAGAAGAAGTCAAATGCTCTTGATTTAAGTCATTCTAACTTACACAGATATTACTGATAAATGTGCAGAGGTTAAATATCACTGTAAAACCAGTAAGAGAATGTAACTGTAAATGCGATGAACTTGAAAAAAACCACTTGATTCACGTTGAAGTTATTTTGTGTAAAGTGCCAGTGGAAGTGGGATTAAAGAAGAGGTTCTCAAACTGTGGGTGAGGGTCCAAAAAAGGGGTGCAGAGTGTTTAAGTGCAGCACAGTTTGCTTGGATTATTTTAAGTTTAAATGAACATTAACCAGATCAAATGGAAATGGATTCATAAAAAAATAAATAAATAAATAAATTGATATAAATGTGTCAAAATAGCTGTAAAATACAAATAAATTAGGTTACGTTAGGTTTATTCGTACTAGGTTTGTTTTGTTTTGCAGATTTGAGATGCTGGTCCCACGTTTCACATTTCATTCATCCACATTAAGCACAATAAACATGTATACAAACACAATTACAAAAAAATTAAGTGTTACAGAGCTCCAGTGCAGAATGGTTTGTTCCATAAACAATTAGTTAAATTCAACCATCAAGCTTGGCTAAAAACATTATAAATATAAAAAAAAAAAAAAAAATTAATTTAGGAAATGACAAAAATGGTCTTGATTTGGTCTAGATGGGCTGTGGTCTTGGTCTTGTCTCAGTCTTGGCTTTTAAAAGTCTTGGTCTTGTCTCAGTCTCAACCTTTAAAAGCCTCAGTTTTGTTTCGGTCTCGACCCTCAGAGGTCTTGATCTTGTCATGATCTTGATCTTTAAAAGTCTTGGTCTTGTCTTGGTCTCGGTTGTTAAAAGTCTTGGTCTTGTCTCGGTTTTGACCTTTAAAAGTCTTTGTCTTGTCTCGGTCTCGACCCGCAGAGGTCTTGGTCTTGTCTTGATCTGGACCTTTAAAAGTCTTGGTCTTGTCTCGGTCTCGACCCGCAGAGGTCTTGGTCTTGTCTCGATCTCGACCTTTAAAAGTCTCAGTCTTGTCTCGGTCTCGACCCTCAGAGGTCTTGATCTTGTCTCGGTGTCGATATTTAAAAGTCTCGGCCTTGTCTCGGTCTCGGTCGTTAAAAGTCTCGGTCTTGTCTCGGTCTCGGTCGTTAAAAGTCTCGGTCTTGTCTTGGTCTGGGTTGTTAAAAGTCTCGGTCTTGTCTTGGTCTGGGTTGTTAAAAGTCTCGGTCTTGTCTCGGTCTCAACCCGCAGAGGTCTTGGTCTTGTCTCGGTCTCGACCCGCAGTCTGTTTGTCTGGGTCTTGTCTTGTCTCGAGTCTCGAGTCTCAGTCTTCTGGGTCTTGTCTTGTCTTGGTCTTGTCTCGGGTCTCACCCGCAGACTGGTCTTGTCTCGGTCTCGAGTCTCGTCTCAGTCTTGACTCTCAGAGGTCTCGGTCTTGTCTCGGTCTCGGGACCCTGTGATCTCGGACTGGTCTCGGTCTCGATTAGTGCGCTCTTGAACTACAACACTTAAAGTTACAGCTGGAGTGTGAAGGGTTCATGAGTGACAGGTGCGTTCAGGGGCCAGTTGCAGTGTGGGAATCTGCAGAACTGCAAACAAAACACCTGGTTTAAATAACAGGACACAGAAATACCAGGAGAGCAGGATTCTAACCCACAACCTTCATACTGTTTTGAGCATTTTAATATCAAGTAGTCATAATAGTAGTAGTAGTAGTAGTTTTAGTAGTAGCAGTAGTAGTAGTAGTAGTAGTAGTAGTAGTAGGAGTAGTACTAGTAGGAGTAGGGGTAGTAATATTACTAGTAGGAGTAGTAGTACTATTAGAAGTAGTAGTAGGAGTAGTAGGAGTAGTAGTAGTAGTAGTAGTAGTAGTAGTAGTAGTAGTAGTAGTAGTAGTAATACAAGTAGTAGTAGCAGGAGGAGGAGGACGACAACAACAAGGAGTAGTAGCAGTAGTAGTAGTAGTAGCAGTGGTATTACTAGTAGTAGTAATAGTTGTAGTAGTAGTAGCAGTAGTAGCAGTAGTAGGAGTAGTAGCAGTAGCAGTAGTAGTAGTAGTAGTAGTAGTAGTAGCAACAACAGTAGTAGTAGAAGTAGTAGTAGTAGTAGTAGTAGTAGTAGTAGTAGTAGCAGTAGTAGTAGTAGCAACAGTAGCAGTAGTAGTAGTACTGTAGTAGTGGTGGTAGTAGTAGCAGTAGTAGTAGTAGTAGTAGTAGTAGTAGTAGTAGTGTAGTAGTAGTAGTAGTAGTAGCAGTAGCAGTAGTAGTAGTAGTAGTAGTAGTAGTAGTAGTAGTAGTAGTAGTATAGTAGTAGTAGTAGTATAGTAGTAGTAGTAGTAGTAGTAGTAGTAGTAGTAGTAGTAGTAGTAGTAGTAGTAGTATGTGAGTATGTGAGTATATGAGTATATGAGTATGTGAATATATGAGTATATGAGTACGTGAGTATGTGTGTATGTGAGTATATGAGTATTTGAGTATATGAGTATGTATGTGAGTATATGAGTACGTGAGTATGTGAGTATGTGAGTATATGAGTATGTGAGTATATGAGTATGTGAGTATGTGAGTATGAGTATGTGAGTATAGTGAGTATGTGAGTATGTGAGTATGTGAGTATGTGAGTATATGAGTATATGAGTATGTGAGTATATGAGTATGTGAGTACGTGAGTACGTGAGTATGTGAGTATGTGAGTATATGAGTATGATAGTGAGTATGTGAGTATATGAGTATATGTGAGTATGAGTGATATATGAGTATGTGAGTATGTGAGTATATGAGTAGTATACATGAGTATGAGTATATGAGTATATGTGTATATGAGTATGTGAGATGTAGTGAGTAAGTGAGTATGAGTATGTGAGTATGTGAGTATGAGTATGAGTATGTGAGTATATGAGTATATGTGAGTATGTGAGTATGTGAGTATATGTGAGTATATGAGTATGAGTGAGTATATGTGAGTATATGAGTAATGAGTAGTATATGAGTATATGTGTGAGTATATGAGTACGTGAGTATGTGAGTATGTGAGTATGTGAGTATATGAGTATGAGTATATGAGTATGTGAGTATATGAGTATGTGAGTATGTGAGTATGTGAGTATATGAGTATATGAGTATGTGAGTATATGAGTATATGAGTATGTGAGTATATGAGTATGAGTATGTGAGTATGTGAGTATGTGAGTATGTGAGTATGTGAGTATATGAGTATGTGAGTATGTGAGTGAGTATATGAGTATATGTGAGTATGTGAGTATATGAGTATGTGAGTGAGTATGTGAGTATAATGAGTGTGAGTATATGAGTATGTGAGTATATGAGTATATGAGTATATGTGAGTATGTGAGTATGTGAGTACGTGAGTATATGAGTATATGAGTATATGAGTATGAGTATGTGAGTACATGTGAGTATGTGAGTATGTGAGTATATGAGTATGATGAGTATGATATGAGTATGTGAGTATATGAGTGTAAGTGAGTATGTGAGTATGTGTGAGTATGAGTATGTGTGAGTATGTGAGTACATGAGTATATGTGAGTATGTGAGTATGTGAGTACATGTGAGTATAGTGAGTATGAGTATGTGAGTATATGAGTATGTGATGTAGTATGTGAGTACATGAGTATGTGAGTATGTGAGTACATGAGTATATGAGTATGAGTATGTGAGTACATGAGTATAGTGAGTATATGAGTATGTGAGTATATGAGTATGTGAGTATGTGAGTATGTGAGTATATATGAGTATGTATGAGTATATGAGTATGTGAGTATACGTGAGTATCGTGAGTATGAGTATGTGAGTATATGAGTATATGAGTATATGTATGAGTGAGTATATGAGTATGTGAGTATGAGTATGAGTAATGTGAGTGAGTATGTGAGTATATGAGTATGTGAGTATATGAGTATGTGAGTATATGTGAGTATGTGAGTATGTGAGTATGTGAGTATATGAGTATATGAGTATGTGAGTATGTGAGTATGTGAGTATGTGAGTATATGAGTATGTGAGTATGTGAGTATATGAGTAAGTGAGTATGTGAGTATGTGAGTATATGAGTATGTGAGTATGTGAGTATATGAGTATGTGAGTAGTATGAGTATGTGAGTATATGAGTATATGAGTACATGAGTATGTGAGTATGTGAGTATATGAGTATGTGAGTATATGAGTATGTGAGTATGTGAGTATGTGAGTATATGAGTATGTGAGTATGATATGAGTATGAGTATGTGAGTATATGAGTAATATGAGTATATGAGTATATGAGTATGTGAGTATGAGTGAGTATATGAGTATGAGTGAGTATATGAGTATGTATGAGTATATGAGTATGTGAGTATGTGAGTATATGAGTATGAGTATGTGATGAGTATATGAGTATGTGAGTATATGAGTATATGAGTGAGTATGATGAGTATGAGTGAGTATGTGAGTATAATGAGTATTGAGTATATGTGTATAGTGAGTATGTGAGTATGTGAGTATATGAGTATGTGAGTATATGAGTATATGAGTATGTGAGTATATGAGTATATGAGTATGTGAGTATATGTGTAGTATGTGAGTATGTGAGTATATGAGTATGTGAGTATGTGAGTATGTGAGTATATGAGTATGTGAGTATGTGAGTATATGAGTATATGAGTATATGTGTATGTGAGTATATGAGTATGTGAGTATATGAGTACATGAGTACATGAGTATATGAGTATGTGAGTATGTGAGTATATGAGTATATGAGTATATGAGTATGTGAGTACATGAGTTTATTGAGTATGTGAGTACATGAGTATCTGAGTCATGAGTATGTGAGTACATGAGTATATGAGTACATGAGTATGAGTATATGAGTATGTGAGTATATGAGTATGTGAGTATGAGTGAGTATATGAGTATATGAGTGAGTATGTGAGTATATGAGTAGTATGAGTATGTGAGTATGTGAGTATAATGAGTATGTGAGTATGTAGTGAGTATGTGAGTATATGAGTATGTGAGTATATGAGTATATGAGTATATGAGTATGTGAGTATGTGAGTATGTGAGTATGCTGAGTATATGAGTATAGTGAGTATATGAGTATATAGTGAGTATTGAGTATGTGAGTGAGTATATGTGTGAGTATATGGTAGTGAGTATATGAGTATGTGAGTATGTGAGTATGAGTATGTATATGTGAGTATGTGAGTATATGAGTATGTGAGTATATGAGTATATGATGTATTGTGAGTATGTGTAAGTGAGTATGAGTATGTGAGTATATGAGTAATGAGTATATGTGAGTATTGAGTACGTGAGTATGTGAGTATGTGAGTATAGTATGAGTAGAGTGAGTATATGAGTATATGAGTATGTGTGAGTAATTGAGTAATGAGTATATGAGTAAGTATTGAGTACATGAGTATGTGAGTATGTGAGTATTGAGTATATGGTAGTATGTGAGTATTGAGTATGTGAGTAATGTGATGAGTATGATGAGTATGTACATGAGCATATGAGTACGTGAGTATGTAGTATATGAGTAGTGATATGTGAGTATGTGAGTATATGAGTATGTGAGTATGTGAGTATATGAGTATATGAGTATAGTAATGTAGTTGTATGAGTATGTGAGTATGTGAGTATATGAGTATATGTGAGTATATGAGTATGAGTGAGTATATGAGTATGTGAGTATATGAGTATATGAGTATATGAGTAGTGAGTATGTGAGTATGTGAGTATATGAGTATATTGAGTATGTGAGTATAGTGAGTATGTGAGTATATGAGTATATGAGTATGTGAGTATATGTGTAGTGAGTATATGAGTATATGAGTATGTGAGTATATGAGTATATGAGTATGTGAGTATATGAGTATATGAGTATGTGAGTATATGAGTATGTGAGTATGAGTATATGAGTATGTGAGTATATGAGTATGTGAGTATATGAGTATGTGAGTATATGTGTATGTGAGTATATGAGTATGTGAGTATATGAGTACGTGAGTATGTGAGTATATGAGTATATGAGTATGTGAGTATGTGAGTGAGTAATGTAGTATATGTGTATATGAGTATTGAGTATATGAGTATATGAGTACGTGAGTATGTGAGTATATGAGTATGTGAGTATATGAGTATATGAGTATATGAGTATGAGTATGTGAGTATATGAGTATGTGAGTATATGAGTACGTGAGTATGTGAGTATATGAGTATATGAGTATGAGTATGTGAGTATATGAGTATATGAGTATATGAGTATGTGAGTATATGAGTATGTGAGTATATGAGTATGTGAGTATATGAGTATATGAGTATATGAGTATGTGAGTATATGAGTATGTGAGTATATGAGTATGTGTGTTGTTGTGACAGGCGCCTGGTTCCAGTGCGAGTGGAAAGATGAAGTTGTGGTGCTGAGGCGGTGGACATGTTTGTTGTGCAGAGCTGGAGGAGCTCCATCTGTCTCTGCTCTGATCCTCCACAGGCTCCAGGCCAAAGCATTGTTCCACCGCTCTGCTCCAGACAGAACACGCACAACGCCATCCCTCTCCTCTCACGGACAGCACGACAACACCAACAGACACACACCAACACAGGACCAGAGGAAGACACAGAGGAAGAGCCACAGAGACACAGAGGAAGAGCCACAGAGACACAGAGGAAGAGCAACAGAGACACAGAGGAAGAGCAACAGAGACACAGAGGAAGAGCAACAGAGACACAGAGGAAGAGCAACAGAGACACAGAGGAAGAGCAACAGAGACACAGAGGAAGAGCCACAGAGACACAGAGGATGAGCCACAGAGACACAGAGGAAGAGGACCTACTTTAGACCTGCTTTAGAATTGGTTTAGTCCTGATGTAGTCCTGGTTTAGACCTGGTTTAGATCTGGTTTAGACCTGGTTTAGTCCTGGTTTAGTCCTGGTTTAGACCTGGTTGTTTTAGACCTGGGTTTAGTGTTTAGTCCTGGTTTAGTCCTGGTTTAGTAGTCCTGTTTTAAGACCTGGGTTAGACCTGGTTTAGACCTGGTTTTAGTCCTGGTTTAGGTTTAGTCCTGGTTTAGACCTGTTTTAGACCTGGTTTAGTCCTGGTTTAGTCCTGGTGTAGTCCTGTTTTAGACCTGGTTTAGACCTGTTTTAGACCTGGTTTAGTCCTGGTTTAGTCCTGGTGTAGTCCTGTTTTAGACCTGGGTTAGACCTGGTTTAGACCTGGTTTAGTCTTGGTTTAGTCCTGGTTTAGACCTGTTTTAAACCTGGTTTAGTCCTAGTTTAGTCCTGCTTTAGTCCTGGTTTAGACCTAGTTTAGACCTGGTTTAGATCTGGTTTAGTCCTGGTTTAATCCTGCTTTAGTCCTGGTTTAGTCCTGGTTTAGACCTTGTTTAGTCCTGGTTTAGACTTGGTTTAGACCTGGTTTAGATCTGGTTTAGTCCTGGTTTAGGGTTTAGTCCTGGTGTAGTCCTGGATTAGACCTGGTTTAGACCTGGTTTAGACCTGGTTTAGTCCTGGTTTAATCCTGGTGTAGTCCTGGATTAGTCCTGGTTTAGTTCTGGTTTAGTCCTGGGTTAGTCCTGGTTTAGTGGTTTTTTTAGTCCTGGTTTAGTCCTGCTTTAGACCTGATTTAGACCTAGTTTAGTTGTGATTTAGGACCAGAGGAGCTGACAGGAGCAGACAGGAGCAACAGGAGCAGACAGGAGCAGACAGGAGCTGACAGGAGCCGACAGGAGCAGACAGGAGCTGACAGGAGCAGACACACTGGCTCTGAAAGCTTTGTGAGTGTCTTGATAATTATTTATGAGTTCCTGAGGATTTCCTGCGTTTGCTTCATCCAAACATGTCCACATGTCCCACAGTGAAGGAGGGAATCGTGACGGGCTGGTTTTGTCACACTGCTGCGTCTCCTGTCAGTTCTCTCGGCTGGGTTTTGTGTTCGGGTTCTGGTGAACACTTCCTCCACCGAGAGAAACAGACGGACAAACAGAGACGGAGGCAGAGCTCACCTCGTCTGTCTGCTGTTCTACACTGTGCCTCTGTTTGGTTAAAGATTCAGGAAATCCACTAAACACATGAACACAGACACTTCAGCACCACGGACAGCTCCTGCTCCACAACACAACACAGGAGGAAACCAGACCTGTGCTACACCGGGTTTAGACCTGATTTAGACCTGATTTAGTCCTGGTTTAGTCCTGCTTTAGTCTTGGTTTAGACCTGGTTTAGTCCTGGTTTAGTTTTGGTTTAGACCTGGTTTAGTCCTGCTTTAGTCTTGGTTTAGATCTGATTTAGACCTGGTTTAGTCTGGGTTTAGTCCTGGTGTAGTTCTGGTTTAGACCTGGTTTAGTCCTGGTTTAGTCTTGGTTTAGACCTGGTTTAGTCTTGGTTTAGACCTGGTTTAGTCCTGGTTTAGTCCTGGTTTAGTCTTGGTTCAGACCTGGTTTAGATCGATTTTAGTCCTGCTTTAGTCCTGGTTTAGTCTTGGTTTAGACCTGGCTTAGACTTGGTTTAGACCTGGTTTAGTCCTGGTTTAGACCTGGTTTAATCTTGGTTTAGACCTGGTTTAGTCCTGGTTTAGTCCTGGTGTAGTTCTGGTTTAGACCTGGTTTAGACCTGGTTTAGTCCTGGTGTAGTTCTGGTTTAGACCTGGTTTAGACCTGGTTTAGTTCTGGTTTAGACTTGGTTTAGACCTGGTTTAGTCTTGGTTTAGACCTGGTTTAGACCTGGTTTAGACCTGGTTTAGTTCTGGTTTAGACCTGGTTTAGACCTGGTTTAGTTCTGGTTTAGACCTGGTTTAGACCTGGTTTAGTCTTGGTTTAGACCTGGTGTAGACCTGTTTTAGTCTTTGTTTAGTCCTGGTTCAGACCTGCTTTAGACCTGATTTAATCCTGGTTTAGTCCTGGTTTAGACCTGGTTTAAACCTGGTTTAGCCCTAGTTAAGTCTTGGTGTAGTTCTTGTTTAGTCCTGCTTTAGATCTATTTTAGTCTTGGTCTAGTCCAGTTTTAATCCTGGTTTAAATCTGTTTTAGAATGAGTTTATAACTGGTTTAGATCTGGTAAAGTCTTGATGTGTCTTAAACCAGATCTACTCCAGGTCTCCAAGTCCTGTTTTAGTCCTGCTCTGTACAAGTTCTAGTCCTTGATTAGACCTGGTTTAGTCTTGGTTAGTCCTGGTTTAGTCTTGGTTAGTCCTGGTTTAGTCCTCATTAGACGTCGATTCCTTCTACAAGAGACAGTGAGTTTGAAATGACGTGTTAGTATCGTGATCGCTCTGCATGCCAGTGCGTACATCGATTCTCCAAACCACATTCGTCCGTTGTGAATAAAACTGTAAATCTGTTTTGTAAAACATAAGGCTTATTTACATATTTTAGTTTCTGCATAAATTAACTAAATCAATATAATCCACACCGGCTGTTCAGACTTGTTCAAAAGAGCCAAGCAGATGAGGTAAGAAAGTACACGTGATCATGATTCTAAAATTTCACACTTGTTTTTGATACTAAGGAATAGACTCGATACTCAGTACTGATTCTGATACTTTTAACTTCTGATACTTTTAACTGAAATGATTCAATTTTCTTTTCTATTCCCAAACTTATAAAGACAACAGACAAGACTGAACACAAATGCCCCCAAGAAGAAAATCAGAGTTTGTAGATTACAAACTGCAGTTGTGAAATCTGCAGCTGAAAACGGAAATCGAGCAGCAGAAAGAAAGTTTGGTGTGAGAGAGAAACTTGTGACACCAGGACGATGCACCATGAAACTTTCCTGAAGTCACTGGATGGATGGACAAAGTCTGGACTTCAGTGACACTGAAACCATCCTGTCGGGATTCAGAAAGACCCGAATAATTCTAACTGGAACTGATGCTGAGTCTGACAACAGCGACACAGAAGAGGAAGCGGCGCTCTGTTTACCTCCAGAGGTCGAGGCCGAGTTGTTCAGAAGTGACACGGAGGATGAAGAATTGAATGGATTTAGTTGATTTGGAGTGAGATGGAGAGTTTGTTAAACTTGTTCTGTTCTGTTGTTTATGTTATAGTTGATCTGAAGAACTGTTCATATGTGACGTCTGTTCTTCTCTCTTCTATTGTTAGTACTACAACTTTGAAATGTCTTTTCTCATCAGTGAAATAAGTAATATATATATGAATAATGCATCTGCAAGTCTGAATGATTTTTGGACAAATTCTGTAGCGTTCTAAGTTTCTTGTGTTGTGCTGCTTACAAATGATGCTCATAGTAGCAGGAACAGAAATAATTCATATTTGTTCCCAAATCAACAGTTACAGATGCAATCTGACATGGAGAACAAGAAAAAACATTTCAGATATTAATTATATAAATATATAATAATTATTATAATTACATTTCAAATATAAATTATATAATCTCATAATAATACAAATATTATTATGAGATTATATTGATATTACAAAAATGATATGCCAAAATGTGCCGCTTCAGGAAGATTTGTAAAATAAACAAGGCTCAACATTTGGTCTCTACTGCTGTCCCCCCTCTCCCGGCACAGCAGGTGTCCGTGTGCCGCCCAAGAGGGGGGGGGCACCTGGAGGGAGGAGGGGGACGTCCCGCTGAGAGAATGGGACGCTCGAGTTTCCCTCTGGCTTCAAAGTCCCAGCTTGATAATCACCATGAAGCAAGTGGCACTCTGTTTTGTCGACATGTCCAAGAGGAGAAAGTGTAACTATAAAGTTGTGTTTAAAGCAATAAAAGGACATCTGCAGAGTGAGGCAGACGTCCAGGAGTGTGTGTTAGATTGGAGAGAGAGACGTGGACTGGTGTGTGGTCAGTGTTTCCTTCAGTGAGAGCTCATGGCTGCTGGTTTCACTGGACACAAACCGTCTTCAGGAAGATAAAGGATCATGGAGTCAGTCGCCTGTGAGGAATGTTCTGAGACAAAGTGATGGCACTGCCCACCCTCCCATCTGACCACACACAAGCAACGTTTTATCATCTGAAGAGCCACTGCCCAAGTTCTGCAGATGGACTGAGGAGAGGATTGGCATATGTTGGAGAGAACAGGATTACATCACCAGCACGCCTTCCTGCATCCTGCTCCATATATATAATGACAAAAATAATGTTGTTGCTGGTGCTGATGCTGCAGATAAATGTCCAGTGATGGAGGCTGTTGTGTCAAAAGTCATAATGTCTATGATCACTACAGAAAGAGTACAAACATTATGTCTCTCATTTCATCTTTGGCCTTTGTGGATATTGGATAATTATGAAAAACCTCAAAATCTTGATAAAATTGTCTTATCGTACAAAGTTATGAAGCTAGAGATATAAAATTACCAAAAGATGTGCAATAGTAACTAGGGATGTAACAATAACTGAAATATCATGATATCACATTGTCAAAAGTCTCACAATAATTATTGATGTCCCAATCACATTTTTTTGCCCCCGAGTCCGAGTCATTTGATTTTGAGTATCTGCCAATACCGAGTCCTGATCCGATCCTTCTATGGTCTTGGAATGTGTAATTTCGTAAACTTAATGAACTGGACAAAACAGGAACCAGACCAGAACCAGATCAGACCTGAGACTCGACTCTGCACAATCTACACTTTGTAGATTTGATATTATATGTTTGCATGTGCATTATATTTGAAACATTTAGGCTCGTCTATGATCCAAATAATACAAAATCTTACCAAATAAAAACATAATGACAGAAGCCCCACAGCCTCTGTCCCCCGACCGCCCCCACATCCACAAACCCACTGAGCAGCAACATCAGTCCCACCGCTCAATAGACACTTCATACCACTGGACCCACCCTCCCCGCCAAAAGTGCCAGCTCCACTGCGCAACATGCAAACAAACAGCACCAAGTGACGACGCCATCGGCCGCGCAGGTGTGAACACGAGCCACAGAACCACAGGTAACAGCGCCCGAGTACAGCACGACCCAAAAGTCCCAGCGTGAGTGCACCTCTAGTACAACAGCCTCTGGGACAGACAGACGCGCTGACTGGACGTCCCTGAGCAAATCCCGCACCTCAGTTAAAAAAACAAACAAACTGTTGTGTCCTGTGTGTCCTGTGTGTTATAAACGTATATTATTTATCTGATACCTGATCGACACATAACGCTCGAGTCCGAATCAAGTCCGCAGTCACGTGATCGGTGCCGATTTCAGATGACGTGATCGGATCGGGACAACCCTAGCAATAATATCGTGGGCTGTTACAATATATCGAATCACAAGTTCCTTTGCTTAAATGCATTTTTTTTTTACAGTAGCCACAGTTTATGAACATCAGAAACTACATATCCCATGATTCATTTCAACGTAGACAACATGAAGAAATATGTTTTTTACTTGAATTCTTGGGATTATGATAGAAATAATTCACAGCAAAATCTTGTCAAGGTATTTTAAAAGCAAAAAAGTGTCTCATCTACAATTATATCAGCCTCTTCAAAATATGGCAATAAATATCGTACCGTGAGATGCATATCGTGATAATATCGTACAGAGATTTGGATATCCTTACATCCCTAATAGTAACATTTATATTCAGTTTTCACCATGGTCCTAAATGCATTGTTCTTTTAAGTGATTTGAGAAAAACATATTTTTCTACCAGAATCTTATGGACACTGTTAGGATGGAACTGAAGAGGATCGGTGGACCTGGTAGATTTTATTCAATTGAGCAAATATTCCACAGATTTTCTTTTCATTGGTATTGTCACATGTTAAAATTGGGTACAAGTTGAATTTCTGACATTGGGGCAAATGATGCACTCTACTGTACATAGATGAACTCACTTGTTTCATAAAGGGTACAGTTGAGGGGACCTTTCAGCCAGGTTTGAGACGTTCTCTACTCAGTTACACCAATATGAGTATTTGTAATAGTTAAGGGTGTTCACACCAAACGTCAAAAACTGCCTTGACGCCTTTACATTTTAAGTTTAGACGCCCCTGACGTCTTTGACACCGTGGACGAAATGGGAAAAAATATGCATCAGTTTTATACAGCGCTTTTTTGGACACTCAAAGACACTTAGAGCATTATTCATTCACTCCAGACCCAGCGGTGGTAAAATACTACATCGGCCCCTCCAACCACCACCATCACCCACACACACACCACTTTCATACCAGGCAATGAGGGTAAAGTGCCTTGCCTAAGGACACAACAACAGTTTTTGTGACTGGCGCCCCCCTGTGGCACCTGATTTTCCCAGTGTCTCCCAACCAAGTACTGACCAGACCCAGACCTTCTGAGCATCTGAGATCTGACAGAATCAGACTTTGACAAGTCGGTATGACCACAAAAATACTTGACACTCGTCCATTGACCTGAAAACAAGTGCCTGCTCCTGGCCTTTTCCCGAAACGATGTCAGACCAGACTGACAGAGACTTCAGTGTTTTTATGACATAAAACCATCAGCAGAGGTGATCAGGTCAAAGACTGTGGCGTATATATGTATACTTCACTAATGATACTGATTCAGTCCTGGTCTAGTCCCGGTCTAGTCCCCATCTAGTCCTGGTCTAGCCCTGGTTTAGTCCCGGAACCGGCACTAGAAGTCTAGTCCTGGTCTAATCCTGGTCTAGTCCTGGTCTAGTCCCGGTCTAGTCCCGGTTTAGTTCTTGGTCTAGTCCTGGTCTAGTCCTGGTTTAGTCCCGGTCTAGTCCTGGACGTGCCTCAGAATCTGGCGTCTAGAATCAAAGCCAGATTCACTCCACGTTGACGCCTGAAGACGCACCGCAAAAAAGCCGCACGCCCAAGACACGCGCCCACATGGACTTTCCATAGAAACTGGACACTTTGACGCTCTGGTGTGAACGGCCTTTTACTCTCCACCTCTGCCAACTTAGTAACAAATCAAGTTAGGAAGAGTAAGACAACCTGACTACAGCAAAGCCACAAGCATCACTACAAACAAACCAGAGACACTGAAGACTTTGACACTGAAACGTCCAATATGACACAAAATGGACTCCTCTGAGCTTTAAGGCCTTTTAGAATATTGTTCCCTCCTCGAAAACAGACCTAGAGTTGTGTTTAGTTTCAGTCATGCATGTTTGAGTAAGACTTTATTATTAGTCTGTACATCACCAAACTCAGGGTGACTAGATTTTCAAAATAAAAAACTGGGACCCTCCTGTTTTTTTGATGGCTGATGATAATAAAATAGTGAAACGAGAGATTCATTAAGGAAAACTGTTCTGCACTCGCCCCATTCATGAAAAAACATGTGTCAGTGTAGTTATATTTTCTTTGTGTTTTGGTCGTTTTTAAGCAGCTTTTCTGTATTTTATCTAAACAAATGATGATGTATGTCTCTGTTTACTGTTGGCAGGGATCAAATTGGTCAAAAATAGGGACACCTGGGACATTTCTTGTATAAAACTGCGACAAATCACTGGTTTTGGGAGAGGGAGCACTGGTTCTGCTGGGACAGGGGACACTGTACTCAAAACTGGAACTGTCCTGACTAAATAGGGACGTCTGTTCACCCTTCCAAAGCTCAAAATGCTCTGTTCCACCTTGTGATGTCAAGAAGAGGTAGATTTCAAGTGAACAGCTCCTTTTACCTTTAGTTCTGTGGAGACTGGCAACAGACCTTTTTCACATCGGCCGGAAGTTACGTTATTGCTTTTCTTTGGCAAAATATCTGCATAAATGTGTGTCGTATTTTCCAGCAGCTTCATAAATCTGCCCCATCACCAAATCTTCAACCAAACAAGCTCCACAAAGGATAAACATTCTAACATGAAGAATTTATCCACAATTATCAAGAGAAGAAAGACGAAAACTTAAAGGAAAACAACGACGACACATTAGTGACACACTGAACAAAACTAACATTATGGTCATGGATAACTGAAATATCGTGATATCGTATCGTCAGAAGTCTCACAATAATATCGTGGGTTGTCACAATATATCAAATTACAAGTTTCTTTGCTTAAATGCATCATTTTATAGTACCAACAACTTATAAACATAAAGAACTACATATCCCATGATTCATTTCAGCACAAACAACATGAAGAAATGTTTTTTATTTTAATTCTTGGGATTATGATGGTTATAATTCACACCAAAATCTATTTTAAAAGCAAAAAAGTGTCCCATGTACAATTATATCAGCCTCTTCAAAATATCGAAATAAATATCGTACCGTGAGATGCATATCGTGATAATATCGCACCGTGAGATTTGGATATTGTTACATTGTTATTATATATGTATGTATAAAATTATAAGATCATGAGCCTCCACACCGTATTGTGAGCTTTCATACGATATCGCAATAAATATCCCTTAATAAGTAATAAGTAATTCATTAATAAGTAACTTGTGATTGATCTGATTTTAGAATTCAAATTAAAAATGTGTTTCATGATGTAGATATTTGCACAGAAAGAGAGATTTGTGCAGTTTAAATGCTACAGATGTTCACAGATTACATGTCGAACATTTGAACTGAACAAATCTCTCTGTCGATGTAAATATCTACATCATGAAATACATTTGAATTTGAATTCTAGAATCAGTCTGAGTGAACCAGTTCCTTCTGTTTTATTCATGATCATAATGTTAGTTAGAAAAAAACAACCAAAAAAAACTGTTTTCTTCATTGGTTGTCTCCAAAACCAAAATGAACAGATAAAATAAATAACGATTTGTTTTTTCATTTTTAGATTTTGTGTTTAAATGAATAATGGAAAAAACAGATAACGACCGTTTCCCGTTTACGTGACTTAAACTGCAACGCTGGACTGAACCAGGACTAAAACATGACTAAACCAGGACTGAACCAGGACTAAACCAGGACTAAACCAGGACTAAACCAGGACTAAACCAGGACTGAACCAGGACTAAACCAAGACTAAAATAGGACTAAACTGTCAGTCCTAGTCTAGTCCCAGTCTCAGTCCTGGTCTCAAATCCTGGTTTGGTTCCGGTCTGGTCCCGGTTTCAATCACGGTCTGGTCCCGGTCTGGTCCCACTCTCAATCGTGGTCTCAGTCCTGGTCTCAGTCCCAGTCTCAGTCCCGGTCCTGGTCCCGGTTTAAGTCCTGGTCTCATTCCTGATCTGGTCCCGGACCTGGTTTGGTCCTTGTTTAGTCCTGGTTCAGTCCGGTGTTGCATTTTAAGTCCCGTAAACAAGAAACGGCAGTTATACTTTTTTTTGTTTTGTTTGTTTGTTTTGTTTTTTCCATTATTTATTTAAACACAAAATCGAAAACTGCAAAAACAAATCGGTGTCCGTTTTTTTCATTTTGATTTGGAGACAAATAATGAAGAAAATTGTTGTTTTTTTCATTTTCGTAATTTTCGTTTTATTTTGAAAAACGAATGAACGAATGACACACGGATTTTTATTCTTTGTGGAGCTTGTTGGTTGAAGATTTATGAAGCTGCTGGAAAAAACGCCACATATTTACACAGATATTTTGCCAAAGAAAAGCATTAACGTAAGTGACATTTACTCTACATCGTGACACTTCTGGTCGTTGTGAAAAAGGTTTATTCCAGGGCTGAAATGACCCAAATGATTCCAGTGAGTGTATGCAGGTGTATGGACTTTAAAAACACAGGGGAGCACTTCCACTGACACCACATGACATCACGATTTGGAACAGAGTGTTTTCCGTTTGAGAGAAGAACTCCTAACACCTAAACGTGCAGGTTTGTGTGTTAAACATGTGAATGAAACGAAACACAACTCCAGGTGTGTTTGGGATCAGGAAACGGGATTAGAGCAGATCTGAAAATCGGCCCTTTAACTCCAAACATTTCTTCTATCACGTTTTCTCGCTGTCCAAATCTTTAAACCAAACCACAAACGGTTTCAGCACCACGGACAGCTCCAGCGGCGTTACCACACACCACATTCACGCCGATATCTCCCGTTTTTCCGCGGCGTTCAAGGATGTTTACCGTTCATCGACAACAAACCCGCGTCCCGTCACCCGCCCGTGGCTACGCTCCGACGCCTGGGGACCGAACGCGGGGCCTGTCTCTCCCCCGCGGGCCTCCGATCCGCCTCCTCCCGCCTTGCCCCGGCCCCTGACCCGCTTCCCACGCCCCGAACCGCCGCGTTAGCCGGAGCCCCCGCCGCGACCGCCGCCAAATCCTAATCTTCTCCGCGTTTAGCCGCGATCGACGGAGCGTAAAGGCCCCGCGCTGCACCGGGGACGACCGCGCACCTGCAACCCGCCGCCTCGCTCCGTGCTCCGGGGAAACGTTCACGAAGCCTGGCGTGTCCCCGAAGCGTCCCCAAAGCGTCTCTAAAGCGGTTTCAGAGCACTCACCCACGGTTCCACGCGCACTGGGAGGTTCTTCGTGAAACTGGGATTTATTTCGGTCCGATGTCCATGTCCCCGCCGCCTTCCTCGCGCTGGTAGTTGATAAATCTTGGTGAAAACGAGCTGCCCCGGTGGATTGTGGGTGTTTGGCTCGTTGTTCCCGTGTCGGATTTGACGGATGACACCCGGACGCGCGCGCGGAACCCACGGACACACGGGGAGAGAGAGAGAGATGTCCACGGTCCACTCCGCTCCTCCTCTCCCTCTACTCCTGCTCCTCACGACGTCGGGACGCACGCAGCGTAAGCCCCTCCCCCTCCGCTCCAGTGATGTGACGAACGAGTCGGCTCTTCTGAACGGCTCCTTAAAGGTCCGACATGACACAAAAGTGACTCCTGTGGCTTTTAGACAGAACCTGGACTTGTGTTTTGTTTCATTCACACACACAGAGTCGTTTTCTTTTATTATTCTTCTTTTTTACATTTCTAAAGCTCAAAATGCTCTGCACCTTGTGATGTCATGAAGTGGTAGTTTTCAAGTGAACAGATCCTTTTCCCTTTAGTTCGGTGCAGGAAAATCAGACCTAAAATGATCCAGATGATTCTAGTGAAGGTGTGTGAAGTTTAAAAAGATAATGGAGCACTTCCTGTACATGAAAGAAGACTCACCCACTCCTCCCTCCTCTCTCTCTCTCTCTCTCTCTCTCTCTGTGTCCAGATTTCCAGTGGCAGAGTGAACTGGAGCGTGTCAGGTTGTCAGGTGGACTAGTTTGGAGCACTGGGGAGTTTAAATATCTCTTCTCAGTTCCTGTGTGTGGACCCACCTCCCTCCCTCCTCTCTACAATACACAAAATCCCAGTGGACTTCTTTTGGGACAAGCTGCACTGGGTTCTCTCTCACTGGGCTCTACCTCCCAAAGGAGCAAGGTGGACAGGGACTCATCCATCTGGCCAGTCGGGGAGCTGCTTTCAGGTTGTAGTTTCTCTAGAGGCTCCTCACAGGTCCAGAGGAGCTGCAGTGGAGACCTCTGGCTGAGTCCATCCTGCAGAGAGTGTGGGGACTGGGCTTTTCTCTGTTTCTCTCCGACCACAGAGCGGACTCCCATGGTGAGGAGGCAGCGACAGGGGAACATCTCACTGTACTGACTGGGTGTAGTCTGCTTTGCGTGACCGTTTCACCTTGGGGGGGGGGGGTCCTCACACTGGAGCAGCTGCTGGAGAAGACAGGACCTGATTCGGACAACACAGAGACTCTGGCTGCTCTCCTGGGCTTGTGGTCTGTTCGCACCCTGGAGCAGCTCCTGTGTCACTGGAGGCGGCGGCTGACGGAGCAGGAATGGACTCTGCTCAGAGGATTCAGCTCCAGGTCACTGTTTCCAGACTCTACTCTCCTTTCTGTGGGCTCAGGGAGACTGTTCCACTGTTTTTCGGGAGTGTGGGCGTCTGGCACAGTTGTTCCAGCAGCTGGGGGCAGTGTTCAGGAGTGTGGGGCAGGTGTTTAATGCCCAGGTGTTTGTGTGTGGGCTCAGGTTCTCTGTGAGGAGCAGGAGGAGGGGCCAGCTCCTGAGCTTCCTGATAGGACAGGCCAAGATGTCTGTGTCCATGAGCAGGAGGAGGAGGCTGCAGACTCAGAGCTGGGGCAGTGTGAGACGTCTGTTTGTCAGGATGGTGCAGGACAGACTCAGGCTGGAGTCTGACCTCTTCTCCATAAAAGGTGGCGAGGAGGGTTTTAAGGAGCACTGGGGTTTTGGGGGGTGTTGTCATCTGTAAAGGAGGGGCACCTCTGTTTTGAACCTCTGTTTTTGTAAATAGTGTAAATAGTGTAAATAGTATAAATAGTGTAAATAGTAAAATAGTGTAAATAGTGTAAATAGTGTAAATAGTGTAAATAGTACCTGTATGTAATGTCAGTTTTTATGTAAATAGCACATAGAGGTGTGGATGCAATTCAGTGTAAATGTTTTTAAAAATAAAAATAAATAAAAAAATCTCTGTCTCTCTGGTTACGTTCAGACTGCACCTGAAGTGACCCAAATCCGTTTTTTTGGCCCCTATGCTCCTGTATCTGATCTTTTAATGTCAGTCTGAACCACACAGATCTGATTTTTTCAAATGTGACCCAGGACACTTGGATATGTGCTCCTGAAACTGATACATATCTGATCTTTTGACATACGTTATCAACAAGACACAAACGTCACTAAAATTGTTAATGAACTCTCGCTCTCTGTGTGTCTCTCGCTTTGTTTTTTCTCTCTGTCTCTCTCTGCCTCTCTCTATTTCTCTCTATTTCTCTCTCTCTCGCCTCTCTGTGTTTTTTCTCTCTCTGTTTATCTCTCTATCTCCCTTTGTGTCCCTTTCCTTCTCTGTCTCTCCCTCTGTGCGTCTAACTCTCTCCCTCTGTCTCTCTGTCTGTGTCTCTTTCTCTCTCCTCCTCTCTTCCACTTTTTTCCTGTGCAATGTCCAGACTCATTTATGTTCCACCTCTTTCCTCCCCTCTCTCTCATCCCCCTCTTTACCACTCTATCCCTCTTTCTTCCTTTTCCTTCTCCCTCTCTCTTCGTTCTCTCCTCCCTCTCTCTTTCGCTTTACATATTTATTGTTGTTAAAAGTCAAAAGTCCTTCTCTTTTTTTCTCTCTTCTCTCCCTCTTCTGTCTCTTCCCTGTGCAGCCCCTCCTCTCCTCCTCCTCTCCTTTCTCTTCTCTCTCTTTCTTGCACAGTGTCTGGGGGCAGTGGTGTGGCGCTCGCACACATGAGCTCACTCATTCATGAAGAGAACAGAAGAGAAGAGAGAGAGAGAGCAGAGAGGACATGTGTGTGTTTAAGTGACCTGAGGACTCACCACACTCCCTGTCCTTTATCTCCCCTCCTCCTCTCTATCTCTCCTTCTCCCTCCCTCACTCTCTCCCTCTCTTTTTCTCTTTCTCTCCCTCATACTTTTATACACACCACGTCAAAACTGGGATTCAACTTGGACTAAACCGGAATTAGACCAGAACTAAACCAGGATTGGACTAGGACTAGACCAGGACTCTCTCTCTCCCTCTCTTTTGTGCTCTCCCCTCCCCCTCTCTTTCACTCTCTCTCTTCTCCCTCTTTCTCCCCCCCCCCCCCCCTCCTCTCTTTCACTCTCTCTTCTTTCTCTCTCCTCTCCCTCTCTTTCAATCTCTCTTCTCTCCTCTCCCTCTTTAACTCTCTCTCTTCTCTCTCCTCCCTCTTCCTCTCTCTCTTCTCCCTCACTTTCACTCTCTCTCTCCTCCACTTTTCCTCTCTCTTTCACTCTCTTCTCCCTCTCTCTCTCCTTTCCCTCTTTCACTCTCTGCTCTCTCTTCCACTCTCTTCTATTTCCTCCCCTCTTCCTCTCTTTCACTCTCTCTTCTCCCTCTCAATCTCTCTCTTCTCCCTCTTCCTCCTCCACTCTTCCTCTCTTTCAATCTCCTTCTCTCCTCTCCCTCTTTAACTCTCTTCTCTCTCCTCTCCTCTTCCTCTCTCTCTTCTCCCTCACTTTCACTCTCTCTCTCCTCCACTCTTCTTCTCTTTCACTCTCTCCTCTCTCTCGTTCACTCTCTTCTCCCTCACTTTCACTCTCTCTTTCCTCCACTCTTCCTCTCTTTCAATCTCCTTCTCTCTTCTTCCTCTTTAGCTCTCTCTTCTCTCCTCCCCTCTTTCACGCTCTCATCTCCCTCTTTCACTCTTTCTCCACCTCTCTTCCTCTCTTTCACTCTCTCTTCTCCCTCTCTTTCACTCTCTCTCTCCTCTTCCTCTCTTTCACTCTCTCCTCTTCCTCTCTTTCAGTCTCTTCACTCTTCCTCTCTTTCATTCTCTCCTCTCTCTCTTCTCCCTCTCTTTCTTTCTCTCTTCTCTCTCCTCTCCCTCTTTCACTCCCCCCACTCTCTTCTCTTTCCTCCCCTCTTCCTCTCTTTCACTCTCTCTCTCTATCTCCTCTTCCTCTCTTTCAGTCTCTCCTCTCTCTCTCTTTCACTCTCTTCTCTTTCTCCTCCCTTTTTCCTCTCTTTTCTCCTCTCCCTCTTTCACTCTCTCTCTTCTCTCTCTCCTCCACTCTTCCTCTCTCTCACTCTCTTCCACTCTCTCCTCTCTCCTCCCCTTTTCCTCTCTTTCACTCTCTCTTCTCTCCTCTCCCTATCTTTCACTCTCTCCCCTCAACTCTTCTCCTCTTTCACTCTCTTCCCTCTCCTCTTCCTCCGTCTCTCCTCTCATCTTAAGTGTCTGTGTGAATAATTGAGCTTCTTCCTCTTCTCAAACTCTCGTTCTTTTCATAAATACATGATCATGTATCAAACACACGCAGCAAATTTAGAATCTTCACAAACACAAACCTGCTCACACAAACTCTCTCCCTCCCTCCCTCTCCTTCCGTCGCTCCCTCTCTCTCTCTTTCTCTTTCTTTTTGTCTCTCTCCGTCCCCTCTCTCGTCTTGTCTCTGTCTCTCTCTGGACGTCACTTTTCAAAAGCCTTTGCAGTTTTCCAGCCTGGACGTCAGCGCTTCTGTTTCTTTTATGAAGTCAGTTTGAACATAATGATGCACGAGGGTCATAGATTAAAACCACAGATGCACACCAGCACTGGACGTCTGATTTAAAAGATTGTGGACAGTTTATTTTATGTTTATTCATAAAACAACAACAACAACAACAACAGATTGATAAAGCCTTTATTTACCTCACAACTCCATTCACTTCCTCGTGTCCAGCTGTGACGACGCTGTTTCCACTTTGTCCATGAGAGGTCAGAAGAAGGTCACGAGAGTTTCAATTAAAACAAAAGAATTTAAAATGAAAATGAAAGATCTGGAGTGGACACAGACGATTCTGTGTTTGGGCTCTGAATAACTCCATGAAAGATGAGGAAGTTCCCCTCGGTAGTACTTCAGATAATTTGACTTTAAGGACCTGCTGACCCCTGATATGAACCAATACCAGTGTGGGGACAGAAATACAGTTGTTGTTTTTTCCCCAAAGCCCATAACCACTTTGAACCCACACATGTACGACCTGACCCCACATTCCTCTCCCTCAATCTCCTGATCTCCTCCATCCATCTGTTGTGCAATATTTAGTTGGTAAATGGTCACATTTTTCTATAGCGCTTTTCCACGTTCAAGGCACTCAAAGCACTTTACAACAAGGAACCACTCACCCATTCACACACCAGTGCACACAGACACTGTGGGCAAGGTGGGTTAAGTGTCTTGCCCAAGGACACAACAACAGCAGCATTCATCTGCAGGAGCTGGAATCACACCAGCCAACCTGTGGGTCAGTGGATCTGACCGCTCAACCTGTGATGATGTTTATATGTCAAGAGCTGAAATTGAACCGCCAACCTTCAGATCAGTGGGCAAATGCTCTACCAACTGATCTACTGCCACCCAGCTCAATATCTTGATTGTTTTGTCTGAAGTGTCCCTGGGCAAACTAAGGCACGTCTCTCTACAATGTATGTAGTCTCAAATAGGGCTAGGCGATATGGAGCAAAAAATATACTGCGATATATTTTGCTATATCTCGATATACAATCTATATCTCGATATAGGATATATATCTGGATACGTGTACAGGAAAAATAACCCCCTAAAAACTACTGCAAAAACAAATATAGCAAATTCCACAATGTCTTTTTTATTGAAGTGCAAGAGGTCGACAGTTCATGTAGAAACAAAGTTCTTCTGCCACATTTAAGATTACGAAAAATCCCTAATTACATAAATAATAATTTAACTGTAAAATAAAAGAAATAATACATATTTCTATGTCCAATGAGATTCATTTGGTCTTCCGATATTCTATGTAATTAGGTTCTTTTTTTCAGACCCAGAGTGTTATTTCATACCTGACAGTTTGGACTGCTCACTAGCGTCTTCCTCAGAGTCACATGATGTTGCTGTGACGTGTCTGGTCAGCTGATTTTTACAGGTTTTGTCTCTGTCTTCCTACTGGTGGAGGCAGGACGACAGCGCCATCTGCAGTCCCACTTCCTCAGGACAGTATCCCAGGTGTGTGAGAGTAAAAAAAACACCACCAGTAGGAAGGCAGCGCCAAAACTTGTTTAAATCAGCTGACCAGACACGTCACAGCAACATCACGTGACCACTCTGAGGAAGACGCTAGTGAGCAGTCCAAACTGTCAGGTATGAAATAACACTCTAGCTCTGAAAAAAAGAACCTAATAACATAGAATATTGCCTTATTTTCATTCATAAAAAAAAAAAAACTCAACTCAAACTCATCTTTGCATAAACTCTGTAACTCTGTAACTTTAGCAGAAGAAGCTCAGGAGATTCCTTATTTTAACAGATCCATGTTTCTCACCAGCAGTAAGGAGCTCTGAGGTTTAATCCCACAATCCACTGCAGATCAAACCCAACGATTCCAAACACTATTGTACAAGTGACACTGCAGAAGATTATTCATTCAAATCCTCTGCATAAATAAACTTTACATAACGAAACTTTATAACAAATAACTGAACAAGTGAGTCACTGTGAACACGCCGACAATCCGTTGGTCCCAGACACACCCTCCCTACACGCCACAACTGAACAAAGCCCAGAGTCACCGTGAACGCACCAAACAAACAAAACCACTCACCCATCACACTGTTGGGTTTCCTTTAAAGTCCAGTGCGGTTTATTTGTGAAAAAAGTTTGAAAATAGACCATTTAATGACAGCGCGTCTTATAATCCAGAGCGCCTAATAGTGCAGAAAATACGGTATTTATTCTATTCTTTTGTACTACATTGTAAATATCCCACGTACATGTCTGCACTGGAGTGAGTTGCTTTTAATCTCACTGTCATTGTGTAAAGTATAAATTGTACATATAGTGACAATAAAAGGCATTCTATTCTATTCTGCTCTATTCTATCTTGTCCCTGTAGCTTACACGTGTTCTGGAGTGTGTGAGCTTCTTGAATTAGTTTGGCAGATTTCAGTTTTCTCTCCTGTGTCCTAGTTAAAAGAAAACTTTATGCACTTGTGACCTGCTCCGGCTCAGCTCTAAATACGGACAGGTTATAATGAGATGTGGCGTGAACCTCTCCTTCTTTGCGATGATTTAGATGGATACGAGTGAGGCCTGAGCAGATTGAGTCCCTGGTCACATCCTCCGTGTTTTTGCAGATGTATTCTAATGATTGTGGAGTGGTTTGAGAACAGTGCCCCCGGTGTGAGAGGTGAGGAGCTGCTAACGACATGAAGCTGTAAAGTGTGTGAAGTGTTTTAATGATCCTGACCTGGACTCAGCGTCGGCTCCAAATGTCAACGAGGAAAACAGACGGACGAGTATCTCTTCAGCTGTGGGTGGAGGTTGTGGTCGGAAAAACTCTGGTTCATTTGGGTGTATCATTAATTATATTTGGTGAGCATCAGAAAACAGTTTGCATCTAGAATTTTTACTAAATAGAAGTAAAGAATTCAATAGGTGAGTTTCAGCTGACGTCATTGTTATTAAAAGCCCGCGTTGCATGCTGGGAAATATTTTGGTCGGAGGCAAGAAACAGGATAGCGTTCAAACACAGTGCGTAACCTCACGTATTTCTCCCCGATAATGGTAAATTCCTGCTGCATTATCAGATGCACAAATAGAAGCACGGAAGAAGGAAAATGTTTTTCATATTCCAAGTGAAAAGAACCGCTAACGGTGAATTAAACGGCTTTCAAACATCCGCAGAGCAAACGTAGAAGATCCTAACAAACCGTGGACTCCAACAAGTTCAACAACACATCGAGACTCTTGGAGGTTTTCATCTTTTCTGCTGTGAATGGCCCAGGAGTTTCCACCAAGTCATTGTGGATATCACCAAAGTGAATATTTGTCCAGGTAGTTGGTGATTCAGACCAGAAATTTGGTTTGGTCCAACTTTTGTCGGGGTTAAAAAGGGTGATTTGGCTCCGTCGATGCTTATGACCAATTTCTGGTCAAATGGTCTTGGGTCCTCTGCCGTTAGAGTGGATAAATAACCGGGATCAATACCTTTTACGTGCTTTCTCACTCCGTCCGTCATGTTGAATTAGTGTTTCTTGCCGCTGACCAAAATAATTCCCAGCATGCAACGCGCACTTTTGTCAACAATGAAACTCGCCTATTAAAGGAACTGTAAAAAGGTTCTACAATCACAGCTGAACCAGAGCCTTAAACTTCAGACAGAGACACATCCAAGTGTTTCTCATTCTCAGTACATGGACAGACCTCATGTGAAAGCTCGGTCACCCACAGTGCTCGGCTTCAGTCAAATGAAGCTCATTGAGGCCTGCAGTTACAGGAGCAAATTAGGAATAGAATTGATTGATGAATGTTTCAAAACCAAAATGAAGAGTCTCACAGCAGCAGTTAGAGAGAGAGTGGCCATAGTTCTTCTATAAAAAGTGAATTGGAGATGGAGCCGGTAGCGTGCCCATGCTCACTTCCTATTTGGAACACGGTGGCTAGCGGGTTAGCTATGTCTGTTTACATAAACAGTCTATAGCACAGGTGGGCAATGCTTCCCATTCCCATTTTTCCATGGGGCCACATGAAAAACAACAAATATTGTGGAGTGCCGGTGTCCTGTCGATTTGAGCTCCCTAGCACTACTACACATGTGAAGACCCCCAAGCAAGATACAGTAAACATGTTGTCGATTTGAGCTCCTGAGGCAGAAGTGGAGGAACAAGTCACATATTAAAAGTGTTTTGGTTTTATTGTCTGTTTGGACCAGTTAAGTAACAACATTGTTGATTGATTTGTTAGATGGTTGAATAGTTTGGATTTAATATTTGATTTTATCATTCTCATTTTCATTACATTGTATTTTATTTTGTTTCCATGTGTAGAAAACATTGTTGCTTTGTTTAGAAAGCTGCTGTATAAATAAAATATCACTGTATTATAATAGGAAATTCACACTGTAGCCTGTGATATTAGTGTTAAATATTTCATATTTAATGCTTTTTAAGATGAAGATTTTAGTGTTTCCAGTCATTTCTTTGTCTTCTATAGTTTGAGTTTTATTTGATAGAAGATATGAGCCTGTGGAAATGAACTCTGCCCAAAGGTGGCCTGGTGGCTGAGTGGCTAGCACTCATGCCTCACAGCAAGAAGGTTCCGGGTTTGATCCCGGGTCATCTGGGCATTTCTGTGTGGAGTTTGCATGTTTCTCCCTGTGTCTGGATTGGTTTCCCCCATCAACCCAAAACATGCTACAGGTCTCCAAGAACAGTTGATAGTCAAGGTCAATTAAATACAATGAATCAATGAACCTGCCCAGGGACGACAGGTGGAAATATGCACTGATGCTACAACCTGCTGTACAATGCAGCTCCTTTAGTCAGAGTCTATTTGAGCAGAATACAACTATCAACATGAACTATGAAGATTCATATAAATTTGTTGTAATCATATGAACTATGATCAGCGTGTGCAAACAGCATCAAACCTGCATCTCTAATCCAAAGAAACATGTCAAACTGGGGAGGTCAGGCTTTATTGGATCTATACAACTGTAAACAGAAAAACGTAAGGTGGCTTATTTCAGCGGGGCACCGTGAATCGATAGACGTCACTGTCGATTTAGGCTGCGGTAGCTCATTTCAACGGGACAGCCCATTTCGACAAAACACTGGGCCAAAATACTTAACTCAGTTCTGCGTAATATTAGTAGAACTTCTTTATACAAAGCAGTAAATATCATTGTTTTGACGAGCTGCTCAGACTGTTAAGAGTTTATATTCTGACTAAACAATGAAAAAGTGAGACTGCCTTAGAAAAAACGTCATTTAAAAAAACACCTCTAAAATAAAAGTAATGCAGCTTTAGTTCATGCTTGAGGTAAAATTATAAAATATGTTTATTTTGTAATTCTAAATGAGCTTAAACGAGCCAATCAGAGTCAGCCAAAGGGTGTACATGGCCCCGGAGCTGGACAATGCTCAGGTCTGATCTATAGGTTAGAGCAGTGCTTCTCAATTATTTTCTGTCATGCCCCCCTAGGACGAATAAAACATCTCGCGCCCCCCCGCGTGACTATAGATAGTATCATTTGTCTATAAAATTGTTATAAGTACACCTCTGCGTAACACTGCCACCTTATATGACGCCAACAACGCTCGCTGGTTTACTGAAGTAGCAGTCACAAAGCGGGATGATTGTCGGCAATATTCGGCACGTTTTCGCTGAAAAAACTCAAGCGGCTTATCAGAGTGATTGGGGTGTAATGTATTTAAGTGACGCCTTAATTTATTGGGCTTCATGCTGTCGGCTGCCAACATTTTTAGACGCAGTAACACACGGGTCTTTCCTCGTCTCCCACCGTAGTCACAGTGAAGCCAAGCACTACATACGCTTCGTCATATTTCCTCGTCTTAGCTTTCGGGAGATTTTCGTTTGTCTCTTTATCTCCGTCTCTCTCCGTCTGTCTTCTCATCCCTGTTAAATATTTTTTCATGGTGTCACTTGAGGGTCTGCTACACTTCGTGTCTACACTTCATACTCAAACTCTGTGCTGTGTGCAAAGCGCGCATGCTCAGTGCAAACAAAACTCCTACACCACCGAGTGAATGCTCCCTGCGCACACTCTGCCAATGAGAGCGCCACTGCCCCCTAATGTAGTGGAAGTGCAATTGCACTTTATTCTAAAGGCCCGTTCAGACCAAAGCGTCAAAGTGTCCACTTTCTATGTAAAGTCTATGTGGACGCGCGACTAGAGCGTCCTGCGTTTTTGCGGCGCGTTTTCGGCGTCAGCGCGGCGCGAATCTGGCGTCAGTGCAGCGCGTCTTCAGCGTTTTGGCGTCAGCGGCCAAGACGCGCGTCCAAGGCGTCAGCGTCAAGAAGTTGAAAATGCTGAACTTTTCGCGTCAGACGCGCCGCGTCAATCAATCAGGGACGAGTATCCAGAGACGCAGCGACGTTATTATCAGGAAGAAAGACCCGAGAACCAGAACGAGAACCACCAACATGAACGGAGAATAAATATATACGCCACAATCACCGAGCCGATCGCGAGGACTACACCAGGACCGGACCAGGACCAAACCAGGACTAGACCGAGACTAAACAAGGACTAGACCGAGACTAGACCGAGACTAAACAAGGACTAGACCGGGACTAGACCGTGATTAGACCAGGACTAGACCGGGACTAGACCGTGATTAGACCAGGACCAGACCGGTATTAGACCAGGACTAGACCGGGACTGATCCAGTGTCATTAGCGGAGTAGAAATATATATACGCCCAAGTCGTCGACCCGATCTCCTCCGCTGATGTTTTATGTCATAAAAACACTCTCTCAGTCTGGTCTGACATTGTTTCGGGAAAAGAGCGGGACCGGGCTCTTGTTTCCAGGGCAACGGACGCGCGTCAAGTATTTTTGTCCCGTTCGTCCACGGCGTCAAAGATGCGCGTCGGGGGCGTCTAAACTCAAATGCAAAGGCTCCAAATAGAGGCGTCAAGGCGTTTTTGACGCTTTGGTGTGAACGGCCCTTAAGACAGTAAAAAAAAATAAAAATAAAAAAATAAAAAGCATGCTCCCCGAGGTCAAACGCGCCCCCTTTGACGGAGCCTGGGGGCGCGCCCCACTATTTGAGAAGCACTGGGTTAGAGTTAGAGGCATGTGAGGCTCATTCTGCTTTCTGATTTGAACCAAAACATTAAAACTATGACAAATAATGTGTCCATCATGTCAAATGTTTTTTTACTTTACATTTTTCTCATGCTGATTTATTCTTATCAGCAAAAGTTATATTTGATTTAAACATTTACCTCATATGTGCGACACTGACAAATCCCTGTTTATGGAAATTTAAATCAGTCTTACCACGACCACATTACATTATAAAAACAAAAATCTCTGTGCTCACTCCGGATCTAAATGAATAAAGACACACGTGAAACTAAATGACAGTTTAATTAAAAAATAAAACATATTTTGCAGACACAAAAATCACATGTACATTTGTAAACAATAGAAAATCATTATACACATTTTGGAACACAATAAAACAAACACTTCATTGTGTCAGTTCAGACTTAGTGTTAGATCAGTGATACGCCCCGAAGTGCAGGGACCTACAGTCAGAGTCTAATGCATGCCTTCTCTGCGGGAAGTCCTCAAAAAGTGCTCACGCCTTCCACAAACTTCCAACCGGAGATGCGGAAAAGTCGGAGCGCTTTCGTCATATGTTCCCCAATGAAAAGTTTGATCAGCTATTAACATGTACAGTATTTAGGTTCAATTGAGTAGGCTGAGCTCACGTTCTATTGGCGTTGTAATAGTTTCAGATGGAGGGCAGGGGTGTACTGTATATATGTCTATGGTAGAGTCACTGTTTTTGGAAGAAACAGAGATATGGACCATAAACAAGGACAGTTACACAGCCCGTCCTCCAGCTCACTTTCAACTACAGACACCGTGACATGAACCCAGCCTACTTTTCAGTCAGTCAATGCAGTTTGCCTATTTACAACTTAAATATACACAATTACACATGTATTTTTGTGAATAAAATGCTATGCTTTTTCCACATTGTACCAGTTTGTACCATTTTTACATGTAAAGGGCCTGGACCTGATATATATAATATATTCTTGTCAAGATAAACACACTATACAGCATGCACTATAAGGTCAAAGCAGCTAAAGAGAACAAAACAATTAAAAAAAATACTCGATTCTCTGTCTTGGTGCGTTTTCAACAGCGACAAAAAAGCAAATAGTAGTCAGAGGTTTGAGAACTCTAAGGAAACAGCTGCATGGAACTATCCAAGACAGAGGTTTCCATGTCGTGGCCGTAGACTGTATAAAGAAGTGGACTGAGGGAGTGCGACGTCACCCGTGGCGTTCGGCTCCAGTCAAATGAAGCTCATGGAGGCTGGCGGTGATAGGAGCGAATTTGGGGCCGAGTTGCAACCGAAGAGCCAATCAGGAGCGATTATGTTGACTGTTACGCCCATTCCCCTTTGTTTTTAATGTTCATATGTTCATTTACGGACAAAATTGATCATTGGTGTGTTTCGGATGACATCACGACATTCTACAGAACAATGTCATTTAATAGAGATGAGGCAGCTAAACTAAATATTGTTAAAATGCAGATTTTTGTTGCCATACAGTTAGTTGTTGTGTCTAGACACTGATAGAAATGTTCAGGTTTTGAATATTTAATAGTAAAGTACAATCTAATCGATAGAAAAAAACTGCCTCTTGCCCCTCATCTGGAAATATGACCTCATATTCTAGAATCTGAAAACTACCAATTGAGAGAAACAGGTGACCATTTTTGAATAGAAAGTGAAAAGGCTTTATTCACGCTTACGTCACAAACCAGGAAGACGTTTGAAAACAACGTTATAATAAGTCGCACTTTTTAAAAATTGGTTTGGGTGTTTCCTGCAACTAGGTCGGTGCGACTTATTAAAATGTTCACACTGACAGCCACAAGAGGGCGCTCTATGCTTGTGTGCCAGGATCTGTTACTCCTACTCCTACTCTTATTACTATTACTTCACTCTACTGCGCATGTCTCCTGCAGAAAGAGCCTCTGTCCTGTCTGTATCATTACTTCTGTATCACTGAAATGGTTAATTTTAAGTGACTTCAGTGACACTGAAACCATCCTGCCGGGATTCAGAAAGACCAGAATAATTCTAACTGGAACTGATGCTGAGTCTGACGACAGCGACACAGAAGAGGAAGCGGCGCTCTGTTTACCTCCGGAGGTCAAGGCCGAGTTGCTCAGAAGTGACACAGGATGAAGAATTGAACAGATTTAGTGATTTGGAGTGAGATGGAGAGTTTGGTA
Organism: Boleophthalmus pectinirostris; assembly: GCF_026225935.1. Lineage (NCBI taxonomy): Eukaryota > Metazoa > Chordata > Actinopteri > Gobiiformes > Gobiidae > Boleophthalmus > Boleophthalmus pectinirostris. The sequence goes on along the minus strand of NW_026571447.1, from coordinate 3,036,681 downwards.
AACTTGTTCTGTTCTGTTGTTTATGTTATATTTATCTGAAGAACTGTTCATATGTGACGTTCTCTCTTCTATTCTTATTACTAGAACTTGGCTGAAAAGACAAAATGTCGGTTCCTGGTCTCTGATTTTATTAAATAAATTTCCCCCAAAAAGTGCGACTTACATATGTTTTTTTCTTCTTCATTCTGCATTTTTTGGCTGGTACGACTTATACTCTGAAGCAATTTATAACATGTCATTGTAGCGTTATGTTTGGTTAATCAACAATTCCAACCAGACCTCAGTTTTCATCACCACTGACACACAACACCGAGTGCACTGGTACATGTGATTAGAAGAGATAAGGCGCCAAATTCCAGATGATTCCAAACAGCACATACGTCTGCAGTCTTCATTTTACCTCTGATCACATTTACTTCAGTGGGTTTGATCACAGTCGGTCGGTGAGTCCAGTGTCGGGAAATACACCGGAAGTTTCATCACATGTTTCCAAACGTCTTCCTGGTTTGTGATGTAAGCGTGAATCATGGATCTATTAGAATAACTGGATAGGGTGTTGCTGCTTGTAGCTGCCTCCAGTTGACGTAGTGTCACTCACTGGAACTTCAACGGAAAAAATCCCATGGGCCAAGACAAGATTTTTCTCATAGAGACAAATCACAAACTGCTCATGTTTGGCTGACAGGGACCTACAACTTTCAAAAGTGTCAGATTTGTTGGCGATTTTTACCTATTTTTAGATCATAAACTTTTTCTCAGCTCAAAACCTTAAAAACACTTTACAATCGTTAGCTCCGGCTCCGCTTCGCTCTCGCTCCTCTCGCTCTGATTGGTCAAAGCGATCACGTGATACACAAACATGCGCTCTGTGCGTGCGTTCGTGTGCATTCACATGTACCCGTGGGAGAAGAGAGCACTACTGCACATGCTCGGTCGGCCCACAGCCACCTGAAGTACCTCGCCGGGCTAAAGGCGAATCTGGAAATATGCGCCATTGAGCTCGGCCCATTGATTGAATGGACGGCCATTTTGGAACCTGGGGGTTTGGCATGAATAGAGCCTACTGGAGTAAACGAAGCCGGAAACGCCCTCATACTCACTTCCTACCATTTGTCCTTTTATAAATACAGTCTACGGTCATGGTGCAACATCACAGCAGCAGAGAGGACTAAGTAGACGGGGCTAAAACATGTCTCTGGGTCGTGTTTCTAAATCAGGTACAGGCCCTTTAAACAATTAGCAGCAGAATTAACCACGCAACATGCGCCAGGATTTTGGTCGACAAACATTAAATCTACAAAAGCTTTCAAAATCAAGCTCTGAACATGTCAAAATAAAGTTACACTCGTTTAAAGCCACTATACTAAGAGTACGTGTGGGTTAATGCTTTACGTCTATGGAGTGATACATGTGGAAGTGCTAAAACTACACGGCGCTTTATTCAAGTACTACGGCCATTTTGCCACGATTTGATTTGAGCAGGGTTTTAAAGATGCACTGTGTGACTTTTCTGGTGTTTCCATAGTAGGGTGACCAGATTTCAGATTTTAAAAACTGGGACGCACCGGGGTTGGGATGGTTGATGGAGATAAAATAGTGAAAAAAGCACGTAACATTGCCCATTCTCGACTCATAATCTGAAGGACTGTTGTTGCATTTTTTTGTCTTATGGTCATTTTCAAACAAGGTTTCTGTATTTTAACTAAACAAATAACAATATATTCCTCTCTTTACTGTTGGTGGGCGTCAAATTAATCAGAAATGTGGACAACTTGGACATTTCTTGTATAAAATTGTGAGAAATCAGTGGTTTTGTATAAATCTGCAGGGACAGGGGACACAGTCCTGTGTCCCCGGGGACTGTCCCAGGGAAATAGGGATGTCCGGTCACCCTAATCCATGGAGATGCTATTGCCTGGCTTGTTCCACAGTATGGCATTATCTAGCCTCATGAAGACCAGCAGGTAACGCTCCTAGGTCACGTTACAAGTCAGATCTGTGGCGAGGCGAGCCAGACTAGAGTAAGAATGCATGGTTGTCAATGTGTTTGTCTACCAATAAAACTACCTGTAATTAAAAAAAAATGAAGACAGATTTAATACCATACTATGGAACATTTCATTCCAAGCAGTTGATAGTTTGCAGCTGATGTCATCAACAATACCTGGGGTGTGATGCTAACTAGAGGGACTACTTTGTAGTCCATAAAGAGCTAATTTAAAGCTGCTACACAATACAGGATTTTTCGGTCATAAACCATTTTTAAACGTGCGATAAAAAGCGCACACCGCAGACATGAGGAGAATCTTACGAAACTTAAAATCTCCGATCGTAAAGACTGCAGTGGGATCTGTCTGTAGACCACAGGATATAAAGTTGTGAGCGCGATGGCGTCAGCTGTTTCCTGTCTACAGTAAAACCAGTTGCTTTGAGACTCTTAAGTGTTCAAAGATCAGAGCTCAGCACTTCTAGTTTAGATACCAGACAAAACTGTGTCATTATTATTTCTGAAATGTGGTGCAAAATTTCAGATACATGATTTTTAAAGTGTAATAGATTGGCAATAAAGTTCACAGGAAGTAGAGTCACTGTCACTAATCTGCAGCTTCACCTCAGTCCGTGCGCTGTGTGGATGTAAACAGACACATTCTCGCCGTTTTACTTTTAAAGAACAATTCAAACTAAATTTACAGCGCTGTTTTGTGGACTGGATGTCATTATTTGCAGAGGATAATGTGAATAAGATGTTGAACTTTAAATTTACCACTTTACGAGAGGTGAGAATAAAGTCTTCTCATTATTTTCGCTGTATACCGAGTTTGTATCTTGCACCTCTGTGTCTGTCACTTCCCTGATGCTCTGTTTTATTGTCTGTTACCGTAGTGTTGCTGATGTTTGGTGGTTATGATACATGGCTTCAAAATCGCACATAAAGACAAAAAGTCTGGTCACACCTCCCCAAACTCGGGGATACGTGTCCAGCCAAAATCGGGCAAATTCTCCTGTAGTGTGTGGCGGCCTTAAGCTAGAACTACACCACAACAAGCCGGTTTGTGCTGTTAAACAACTCCGTCTCAAATAACATCACTGTCACAGACTCGCTGGCATTAACAGTTTCTCAGTTAGTCACTCTAAAATGTTTTTGTTGAAAATCAAACTATCAAACAGGACCATGAACGTTTGGACTGATCACAGGCTCCTGAAAATGCTGTTTAAATCCATTTTGTTTGTTTGTTTTTTTCTTTGGTTTTCTTTAAAAACAGGCTGTGTTTGCTGATGTGTGCATTGTGGCTCTATGGTTAGTGCTGAACATTCCTCCATAGACACAAAAATACACTGATTGGCCAAAATTTAAGATATAAACACTTAAATCTATCTGAAAATGACTTAAAAGTAGTAAAATGATGTGTCCGTGCAGCAACATCATTTTACTTGATAAGTTCTCCTAAAATAAACTAACTCTAGACTAGAATGTATCATCTCAGAACTAGTGAGTCGATAATAAATCTGAAAACAAGATGAATAAACTGATATAAGTTTTAAAATTTTGGCCAGATTGCAGAACACCCCCAGGATGATGTCACTGCAAAGTATCAATAGCATCTCTATGTCTACAGTGCTCCAGAAGAGTTCCACAGTGCAGCTTTAATGTTATTTAGAAGTGCGGACGTGTTTAGCCCTTCTGTTTACACGATTTGCCCTGTTTAGGATGAAAATGATCCGCGTTTCTTTCACATTAGACATACAGCAGTGAGGTGAACAGTGTCAAGTGAAAAGACATGGACGTAAGTAAAGCTACACTCTAACTTTTCTGGTGGAGGGTCCCAGATCTCCTTGTCTCCAGAAATGTACAGGGTGCCCCAAAAACGTTGACATCGCAGGGCAATATTTTTGGCAATTCTTGTTGAAATAACCTCAAATTTTCAGAGCATGTCTAGAAACAGATCGAGATTTTATGTTTTATTTTTGTTCGGTTTTCAGGTTGAGCCATGCTGTTTACTCAAGTCATTTTTGGAATCTGCTGCACACACAGTCTTGGGTGTGTGCGAGCAGATTCCAGAGTGCAAAATAACTTCTCTTTGGGAGTGAACGCCTCAACCTGAAAACTACAGAAGCCGAGAGGGGTCACAACAAACGCAAACGCCGCAACAAACCAAAAAAAGCCACAACACACCAAAAAAAGCCACAATGGAAATGACTGCGGGACTCTGTATTTGTTGTGGAGTTTGCATTAAAATAGAGTCCCGCAGTCATTTCCGTTGTGGCTTTTTTTTGGTGTGTTGTGGCTTTTTTTTGTGTTTGTTGTGGCTTTTTGTTGTGTTGTGGCATTTGTATTTGTTGCGGCGTTTGCGTTTGTTGTGACCCCTCTCGGCTTACGTAGAAAACAGAACAAAAATAAAACATTAAATATAAAATCTTGATCCGTTTCTGTGCATTCTGTGAAAATTTTAGGTAATTTCAAGTAGAACTGACAAAAGTATTGGCCTGTGAAATGATTTTTTAGGACACCCTGTATTATTGCTTATCTGGAATGTTCCGCAGTTTGGCTTTAAATTAGCAGCATTACGGCATTACATACGTTTTTATTGCTCAAACATATCTTGGAAAACTTGGACTTGCCTCTCTATGGATCTGACCTCTAACATGGTCTGGTGACACCAACTGCTTGTCCCCATCAAAATAGATTTTTTTAATGCCATACTGCAGAACATTCTAGGCAAAACAATGTGAGCCACACCCTCCAGCAGAAACAGAAAAGTTACAGTGGAGCTTTAAAATAGAACTAGCAATTTGTTCATTTTTCTGTTTGATTTGCTTGTTTATTCTGTCTTTGGCTCATCTCCAAAGCTCACAACGCTCGCCTCCACCTCGTGACATCATCGTCCTCTGGGTTGTTCAAGTCCACTCAGATACAGATTCAGTGAAGTTTCTTATTTTAAAAAGATGCATTATGTAACTTCTCATTTTAAGATTCAACAGTAATCCTGCATTTAATACTATTTTTGTTGGTGTAAAAAAAAATCTGTTGAAAATCACGCTTTTTTACCTTCTAACTTTATCCACGGAGACGAGCGGGTGAAGTAAATAACAACAACAACACAACCAGAAAAATGACATAGTGCACCTTTGAGATAAGTGTTATAAAACGTGCATTTGTTGAAGTTTGCCGTGGAAACGATAAACACAAGAAGAGCGTTGAAGGAGAGTGACGCTTGGACTTTAGTTGTCATATCAGGTTTTCTATCTCCAGTTACTATTTTTATCACTTTAAGACTAATTCAGCCATTTAGAATGACATTTAAAGCTCCTGTATTACACAAAATTGACTCTTGTGAGCTTTAAACAACGTTATAAAGTTATCTCCTCAAAAACAGACCTCGAGTTGTGTTTTGTTTCATTCTCACATGTTTGATTAACCTTTGTCTACATCTCCAAAGCTCAAAATACTCTGTTCCACCTTATGATGTCATGTAGCCGTAGTTTTCAATTTAACAGCTCCTTTTACCTTTACTTCAGTAGAGATCGGTAATTCAAGGGCTGAAATCATCCAAATGATTCTACCATATTTTTTGGACTATAAGTTGCACTTTTTTTCATGATTTAGGTGTTTCCTGCGACTCCGGTGTGACTTATATATTAGAATTTTCAGACTGACAGCTGCAAGAGGCTCTAGGCTTGTGTGTCAGTTTTCTGCACATGTCTCCTGCAGAAAAAGCCACTCTCCTGCTGCAAGTAGTGAAATATGCAGCAGAAAACTGAAATCAAGAAGCAGAAAGAAAGTTTGGAGTGAGCAAGAAACTTGTGAGGGACTGACAGAAAGTGGGAATGGAGAACACAGCTTCACGGCAAACAGAAGGATGCAACATGTAACTTTCCTGGAAGTCAGATGGACAAAGCCTGAACTTCAGTGACAACCAAAGTTGCGTGGAGTTGCTCAGAAGTGACACCGAGGATGAAGAATTCAATGGATTCAGTGGATTTAGTGATATGGAGTATAATTGAGAATTTGGTAAACTTATGTTCTGTTGTTTATGCTATAGTTATCTGAATAATTGTTAATATGTTACGTGAACATACTAACGCCTGTTCATACTGTTGTTCCCTGTCTTTATTACTAGAACTTGCCTTTCAAGATAAAATTCCTGGTCTCTGATTTTATAAAATAAATTTCCCCCAAAAAGTGTGACTTATACTCCGGTGCGAATTATAGTCAGAAAAATACAGTACTCAAGGTGTATAGAGTTAAAAACACAGTGGAGCATGTCCTGTATTATCACTTAATGACATCACAAGGTGGAAGAGAGAGGGTTTTCAGTTTGAGACAACTCCGGGTCTGTTTGTGATGAGGAAACAACCTTATAACATAGATGAGAAAACAGTGTAATATGGGACGCTTTCATTTCCATTATGTACTTTCTTTATGTTCAGTAGCTGCAGCGATGTTTTGCTCAAATGCGTCCAGTTTTTTTGGTGGAATGCCGATTTTATAAATTACATTAAAAAAAAAAAAAAACAAGATTGTGAGTGTCAAATGAATGAACCCACTGCTGCAGCGCCCCCTGGTGTATCCACGAGGAAAACACGGCCTTAAGAACAGACTCGGCTAACCTGGAGTTCCTGAAGTATTTTCCGAAAGAGAGGAATCTTTTGTCCAGAGGTGAAGAGGAGGAAAGTGAGAGGTCACGATGGAGTCACGACGGGGTCACGGCGGGGTCAATCTGGGGTCGTATTGGGGTCAGGAATGTTCAGGGCTCAGGTTCAAAACAGCGCTGTTCGTATTAATAGCATTTTGTCAGCGCCAAATTCTTCAGTCTCACCCATCCCTCCAGTTTTTTCTCCAGCCCTCCTCTCCTCTATGTCACTCCTCTTTTACGCACCATCCCTCTCTCTCCTTTCTTCTCTCCTCTAGTGTGTATCCACCACCCCTCCTCTCTTTCGCTCCATCTCCTCCTTGTTTTATGCACTGATGCAACCTTCTTTTCTCATCTTTTTTCTCTCTCCTCTCTGTCTTTCTCACAAATGAATTAAAGAGGGGGAATTACACTTATTCTCACACATATTAAACATTTAGATCACCATGTTACCCTTTTACTGTTTTGAAAATGCAATTCTCGCCAAAAAAGACGTGTTAAAATGTTAAGGTTGAGTTTTGTTAGTGATGCTCTGAGTCCCTTGTCACTTTGCTCTTCATGCTAAATCACTCCCCCTTCAGAGTGACACCACAACACAATCGGCGTGCATACTACTAATGAAACTACTGTACATCGTGTCAGGTTTGTGAAGGCGTAGTGTAGATTTGTATCATGTTTTTGTATATTTTGTAGGCTAAGTCTTGCAGAGAAGCTTAAGGAGGGTTTGAATAAGGCCCAGGAGAGATCACTACATTACTCAAACAAGATTGGGTGACATTTAAACCCTCTTCAGGCGTGTTTTTGAGGAGGGAACAATGTTATAATATTGTAGAAAGCTCTAAAAAGTAAATATGCATAATACCCCCTCTTTAAACTCCTTCTGTCTGTAGCACTCTCTCTCCTCTCCTCTTCCTCCCCCTCTTCTCTCTCTCTCTCACAGACTAAAGCTTCTATGGTGCGTTTTGCTGAACTCTTGCTTCCTTATATTGCTCGCCCTATCCCGCCCCTCCCCCTCCCTCTCCCCGTCCCTCTCCTCCCCCGTCACGCTGCTCACGTCGCTCAGGTCGCCCAGGTGGTCCACCGAGTCGTATCGTTCCAGGTCAGAGGCGATGGTCTGGAGACTGAACACGGAGACCGAGTCAGAGCCACAGCGCTCCCTCTCTCTCTCTCTGTACCTCTCCACCAGCTCCATCGCAGACACCACGTCCAGCTGCAGAGACAGAGGACACAGAGGGCGGCTGAGTATCAAAAACACAACACAAAGAGTGGCTGCATACCTCGATCAACAACTGGGATAACTAAAACTGCACAAGTGATACTTTGCAGCTGCTGTTGTCAACATTCTCTGGGCGTGTGGTTTGATTTAGTTGGAACAACTAAACAGGTGAGATGATTTGTGCTGTTAAACACGTCTCTCTCAAACAACATCACAGTCACAAGCTAGCCATCAGCCAACAGTTTTTCAGTTAGTCATTCTCACCTTTTTTGTTGAAAATCAAACTCCTAAACACGACCACAAATGCTCCAGAAAATGTGCTGTTTATATCCATGTTGCATTTCTTTTGAGTTTTCAGACTTGGTTATTAAAACTTATTTGACAGTGTCTGCAGTGCAAATGTGTGCATTGTGTCATCATAGTAACTGCTGAGCGTTCCACCATAGGCATATATGTAGAACACCCCCAGCATGATGTCACTGCAGAGTATCAATATATCACAGTCTAACTGAAACTGCAATTTAACTGCAGGTATGCAGGTAACAGAATGTCCACTGTAAAACAAGTTATTGAAAAAAGCTGCTAACCCTGTAGTGTTCAGACCTCGACAAACATGCTCTGAAATGTACTGGATTCTGGAATTAGGTCAGGTTTTTTTTTCCTTCTGCGTTAAATGCAGATTTGGTGAGTCTTGGAACACTCATTTCAGATCTGTATCACAGTGCAAGGTTATATTATTGAGGTCATAGTGGTAGAATGATTTACATTTACTGTAAAAATACTGCTTATGATCAACTGAGGCAGATTAGCAGAAGGTCTGAGGGGCAGTACAAACTGGTCTGAGGGCCTCAGTTGGCCACTAGTCATAGTTTGGACACTGCTGATATAAACCGTAAGTTTTTTATTCTGAGTTAGCATATCCTTAAGTACTTTTTTATGTAGATGCTATAGCTTCCACCTCTACTTGCTGTGTACTAGTTGTGTCATAACTCTAGCCCTGTTAATGAGTGGTACCTGGTCGGCCCCTCCACAGGCGCCTCTCTCCCTCCCTCCGCTGTCCCCGCTCGCCTCTGCTCCCACGGGGGGACTCCTCAGGCTGGGGCAGGCCTCTCGGGTGCCTCTCTGAGCATGGATCTCCTCACTGATCTGCTCCAGGTTCCTCAGAGCCACAGAATAACGCGTCTTCACTTTAGACACCGACTCCTCCAACTGCAGCACCGTCGCCTTGTGTTCCTGAAAGAAGTTAGAAGTTTGTGTAGGACAGAGAGTTGATACTAATGGATAATAAAACTAGTGTAATACTACTATGTATCCCCCATAGACTCATATGTGTCCAAATATTCTAAAATCAAGCTGAACAAAAATGGTTATAGTGTAGTAATAGTGTAGTAACAGGGTTTCTGTAGGGTTGGACAAGCCTCCAGTTTAATTTCAAGTGCTACATGACATCACACAGCACTGGCCTGATTACTACAGGTATTTCTGATACAAAAACCTGGCGCAGAGTGGAGTTAAAGTGTGGATACCAATCACACTGTTCCTTATACCTCCAGATCCTGCCCTTCCTCCCTCCTCACGCTCCCCTTTAGTTCTCCAGGTACTGCCCAGTTTAGCAGCTCTATTTGAAATGTGCTTGTGAGTGGACTTTAGGTGTTTAGTCCCATTTAAAGACATTTTACAAGCCTACAAAACCCTGAGTAACGTAGTGTTGGACAGACCTCCAGGATGTGGTTGAACTGGGCCTTCAGTTCGAAGTAGGGTTTAGATTTAATGATGGCTCTTTTGAGGGACTTCTGCAGCGTCTGGACTCGAGCCTCTGCCTCCTGACAGGCTTTAGTCACTCTCATGTGCTCCCTCTCACTGCGGAGACGCTCCTCCTCTGCCTCGTTCACCTACACACACACACACAGAAAAACACATGTATGGAACACAATACAATTTACTGAACATGATATCCAAGTCTGTAAAGTCATAAGTCTGTAAACCTTAGTCTCAGTTTGGTGCAGTCTTTGGTGTTACACAGATTAGCAGTCCAGCCTCACACCAACATGATCCCAGGTTTGATTTGTAACTCTAAACATTAATCATGTGGGACCTTTCTGTGTGTTTGCTCTCTCAGGATTCCCTATAGCAGCGATCTCCAACCTTTTTCCTCCAGTGAGTTACCTTTACAAAACTAAAATGCCAGAGAGCCAATTATTTTAGCGGTCGCAAGTAATTGAGACGATTATAAGAAAGAGAGCAAGCCTTTGGGTGCAGTTATACATCTATAAAACATAAAGCCATTGTCCATTTGTTAGTGCACAAGGTTAGACTTCAAGATGATACATTTACAAAGTTCATAGGCATGTCATTAACCAGTTTTTTTGTTATTCAGCTGTTGAAGAAGAAAAATTCCAAGTTCATATCTGGTTTGCTGTAGTGGTGTCTTTATTGGTTGGAAGTTGCATGTTGTAAGCCAGCAGATGGTGAGCTTCTGACACGCATGGTGTCTCTGGAGCAAGCTGACCATGAGCAAAGGTATAGCAAGCATTTTATACACAAGAGGTGGGTAAAATATGCAGATTAACATTTGGCGCAATTTCACAGAAATAACAAAGCAGCCTCATAAACCCCCTTTTGGTAAAACTGTGGACATTGTTTCAAAAGATTAGTATTTCAAGTACAGCTGAGATCAGGAAGGACAGCAGCAGAGGGCGATAGGTGAAGACCCCAGGGGCCTTTGATAGTGTAATGGGGAAAATCTTTAAGTGTAAAACACATCACATGTATTCGTTAACCAGAATGAAAACTAAACCAGAGAATAATTACTTTTCTTCCACACAGCACAATGGCATAATTCTTATATCTCTTAGCGAGTTACTTTGAAAGGGATGGAGACCTACTGGTAGCTCCTGAGCTACAGGTCGGAGACCCCAGCCCTAGAGCCTAGATCATTGTTTCCCAAAGACTGGGTTAAGAGATTTTTTTTTGGGGTCGCGTTGTGATGATATCCATGTAGGTCAACTGCATGTTGAAAAGAAAACAAAATGTTCTGCATTTAATGTTCAAATAGGCGACTTATGGATCATTTTTATTGCTGCTTCAGTGACTGTTTTTCATTGTTTAAAACTTGTTTAAATCCATAACCCCGGCCACAACTACCTCCAACTCAACTGCAACAAAACTGAAATAATCATCGGCCCCAAAACACGAACCAGAACTCACAGTAACTTCACCCTCTCTCCACTGATGGCCCCTCAGTCCCCTCCTCCTCCCACTTCCGTAACCTCGGCATCCTCTTTGACCAGACCCTTTCCTTTGAACACCACATCAAACACATCACCAAAACCGCCTTCTATCACCTCCAGAACATTGCACGCCTCTGCCCATCCCTCTCCCCTCAGTCTGCTGAAACCCTCGTCCACGCTTTTGTCACCTCCCGCCTCGACTTCTGTAATAGCTGCTCTACCGTTCACCCTCCAAACTCAACAGACTCCAGTACATCCAGAACTCTGCTGCCCACTTCCTCACCTCCTCACCCACATCTCTTCCCATGAACCCATTGCCCCTGTCCTCAGAGATCTCCACTGGCTCTCCATCCCCCAGCGCATCCAGTTCAGACTCCTCACCAATGTGTACAAGTCTTTTCGTAATCTGGCCCCCACCTGCCTCTCTGAGCTCCTCCACCACCACACCCCCACCCGTGTCCTCCGATCAGCTGATGCCAACTTCCTGTCTCCCCCCAACAGGACGAAAAATAAGACTTGGGGGGACCAGGCCTTCTCCGCCGCTGCTCCCACCCTCTGGAACTCCCTCCCCAAACACATCAGAGACTCATCCACACTCCCCATGTTTAAAAAAGTCCTGAAAACCCATCTCTTTAACAAAACCTTTCATTAACTGTCTTATTTCTCTTGTTTGTCATTGTTTGTCTTCTCATGTAAAGCATCTTTGGGTATCTTGAAAAGGGCTATACAAGTGTTATGTATTATTGCCGTTATCATTATTATTATTATTATTGAGTAATACTTATTGTTCAGAGACACGACCAATCAGTCAACAATAAAATATCCTCATTCATGTTCAATAATGCTCAAATCCACCTTTATTTTGTGATTCAAGAATAATGTCTGTGGACTTGGGTCGTGAAGGTTTATGACTTTTAAAATATGGGCCCCCAGAAAAAAAGGTTTGGGAAACACTGGCCTAGATCACACTTTTTTTGCTTTATATTACATTAAGGTTTAGGCAATAACTAAAGGCATCTGCCACTCTGAGAGTTCACACCTCACGGTCATTGGTCAAATCCCCCTTGTCACTCAGAGCATGACAGAGCCTGACCAACAGGAGGAGTGGGTTTGTCTCTTTGTGTAAGAGCAAGAAGCACTGATACACAACGGAGTATATCATCATCATCATCATCATCATCCTGTTTTTAGTGAATATTCCCAAAAGTCGACTAAAGCAGAGAGAGGCAGTGTCAGGGCTACAAACTGGATCTTATGTAAAACACTACTGTTGTATATCTAAGAGCCAGTTGGCAGGTTTTCATTTTTTAAATTCATTTTAAGTTATTTTGGTACCTTCCTGATGGAGTGGTTGATCTAACTTTTTGAACAAGTCGTGCACACTTTTATTTCATCAAGCCTGGCATCTCTGGCATCTCACAAAACACACTTTACCGACTACAGTTAGTCCAAAACTCTGCGGCACGACTTTTAACAGGAACCAAAAGGAGAGAGCACATTACCCCAATTATTGCGTCTTTGTACTGGCTTCCTGTTAATAATAGAATTGATTTTAAGATTTTACTGTTTGTTTTTAAAGCTTTGAATGGACTGGCCCCACAGTACGTGTCAGACCTCCTCCAAATTTACATCCACGCACACTCTGAGGTCTGAGGGCCAGCTCCGGCTCATGATGCCTGAGACCAGACTTAAAACCAGGGGGGACGGGGCCTTTTCTGTGGTCAGCCCCAAACTCTGGAACACTCTACCCACCTACAGCCCTCACATTGTTTTAAGTCTCGTCTTAAAACCCACTTTTATTCTCTGGCTTTTAACAGTGCTTGAGTTGTGTGCTCCTCTGTGTCTTTTATTTCTTTTAACCGTATTTTCCGGGCTATTAGGCGCTCTGGATTATAATGCGCACTGTCATTAAATGGTCTATTTTTTGAACTTTTTTCACAAATAAACCGCACTGGACTTTAAAGGGATAGTTCGGGTTTTTTGACATGAATCTGTATGGCATCCCCGTGAACAGTGTCATGCATCAACACTGACTTATCCCCGAAAGTGTCCGGTGAGCCGAGATACTGGTCGTTTTCAGTGCTGATGAAAGTAGCAAGTTGGCTGGGGACATTAAAATAAAGTGTTTTTTCTTCTCAAACCAATCTGTGTTCAAAAGAGTGATACACTTGCATCACAAAACCATCGTCCTCCAAAAAGTCAGACGTCATAATCGCTTGGCACTATTTTCTCTCCGTTCGTATCACTGCGCGCTGCCGCCAGGTGACAGCCGCGCACGGCTCCATCACTTTCTTCAGTTCTTCGGCACCGTTTACATGCGCAGACCGCCGCAACGCGAGAGAGCTAACATGAGAGCTATAGCGATAAGTATATAAGCCTGTACAAGTTACATAAGAATATATCTATAAAATGGTGCGAACTTTTGATTCTCCAGGCTGTAACAACAAAAATCTGGCTGAATCTCCACACACATTTCACCGTTTTTCTGTCATGGACTTTGCACTGGGGAAACTTTGGCTTCTTGCCTTTGACTTCAATGTGGAAACCAAACCAGGTAAGAGATTATGAGGTTTAACTTTTTTGAGGGTGATGGTTTTGTGATGCAAATGTATCACTCTTTTGAACACATATTGTTTTGAGAAGAAAAACGCTTTATTTTAATGTCCCCAGCCAACTTGCCGGACTACTTTCGTCAGCACTGAAAACGGCCAGTATATCGGCTCACCGGATGCTTTCAGGGGTAAGTCAGTGTGAATGCATGACAATGCTCACGGAGATGTTATACAGATTCATGTCAAAAACCCTTGGTGGCAAGGCTCCGGGGTTGGATGAGATCCGTCCTGAGTACCTGAAGTCTCTGGATGTTGTGGGGCTGTCTTGGCTGACACGCCTCTTCAACATCGCGTGGCGGTCGGGGACAGTACTCTGGACTGGCAAACCGGGGTGGTGGTCCCTCTGTATAAGAAGGGGGACCGGAGGGTGTGTTCCAACTATAGGGGGATCACACTTCTCAGCCTTCCCGGTAAGGTCTATGCCAGGGTACTGGAGAGGAGAATCCGGCCGATAGTCGAACCTCGGATTCAGGAGGAGCAGTGTGGTTTTCGTCCTGGCCGTGGAACACTGGACCAGCTCTACACTCTCCATAGGGTGCTCGAGGGTTCATGGGAGTTTGCCCAACCAGTCCACATGTGTTTTGTGGATCTGGAGAAGGCATTCGACCGTGTCCCTCGTGGCGTCCTGTGGGGGGTGCTCTGGGAGTATGGGGTCCGGGGCCCTTTGCTAAGGGCTGTCCGGTCCCTGTATGACCGGAGCAGGAGCTGTGTTCGCATTGCCGGCAGTAAGTCAGACCTGTTCCCGGTGCATGTTGGACTCCGCCAGGGCTGCCCTTTGTCACCGGTTCTGTTCATTGTATTTATGGACAGAATTTCTAGGCGCAGTCAGGGGCCGGAGGGGGTCCGGTTTGGGGACCACAGGATTTCATCTCTGCTGTTTGCGGACGATGTTGTCCATCGAACCATGACCTGCAATGTGCACTGGGGCGGTTTGCAGCCGAGTGTGAAGCGGCTGGGATGAAGATCAGCTCTTCCAAGTCCGAGGCCATGGTTCTCGACCGGAAAAAGGTGGCTTGCCCTCTCCGGGTGGGTGGGGAGTCTTTGCCTCAAGTGGAGGAGTTCAAGTATCTCGGGGTCTTGTTCACGAGTGAGGGAAGGACGGAACGTGAGATTGACAGGCGGATCGGTGCAGCTTCGGCAGTGATGCGGTCGCTGTATCGGACCGTTGTGGTGAAGAGGGAGCTGAGCCGAAAGGCGAAGCTCTCGATTTACCGGTCAGTCTTCGTTCCTACTCTCACCTATGGTCATGAGCTCTGGGTAGTGACCGAAAGGACGAGATCGCGGATACAAGCGCTCGAAATGAGTTTCTCCGCAGGGTGGCTGGGCGCTCCCTTAGAGATAGGGTGAGGAGCTCAGTCACACGGGGAGGAGCTCGGAGTAGAGCCGCTGCTCCTCCACGTCGAGAGGAGCCAGTTGAGGTGGCTCGGGCATCTGTTCCGGATGCCTCCTGGGCGCCTCCCTCGGGAGGTGTTCCGGGCATGTCCCGCCGGGAGGAGGCCCGGGGAAGACCCAGGACACGCTGGAGGGACTATGTCTCTCGGCTGGCCTGGAACGCCTCGGGGTCCCCCCGGAGGAGCTGGAGGACGTGTCTGGGGTGAAGGAAGTCTGGGAGTCCCTGCTTAGGCTGCTCCCCCCGCGACCCGGCCCCGGATAAGCGGACGAAAATGGATGGATGGATGGAGTGTGATGTGTCAGTGGGATTTTGTTTGGCGCATTCACGGTGACTCTGGGCTTTGTTCAGTTGTGGCGTGTAGGGAGGGGGCTGTCTGGGACCAACGGATTGTCGGCGTGTTTGCAGTGACTCAGTTGTTCAGTTGTGTCTAGAAGTGGCACATTGCCTGTTCCTCGTCGGCATGGAGTGATGAGTGTGGCTGCAGGTGTTTTTCACTGCGCGGTCGCTGTCTGCTCCGTGTGTGTTTGTGTGTTCTGAGGGTGGTGCGGCTTTGTAGTTTACTGAAGTCGTGTTTTGACACCCGAGTGGATTCATGTATAGGGCGCTCTGGACTGCAGGGCGTGCGGTCGTTTTTTGATGGGGTTGGAGGCTTAAGAGCGCACCTAATAGCCCGGAAAATACAGTACTTTGTTTTATTGGTTTTTATTTATTGATATTCTATGATTTTTGCTCTTTGGATTGGCTCTAGTTTACTTAGTTGACATATTTATGTATTCCGTTTTTGAATCATTGTTTCCGTACCTTGCCCGTGGCGTGGTTGAGCATCTCCTGCCAGGTTGGGTCCAGCGTGTTCTTCCCGTCGGCCATCAGACCCTGTTCGGCCACATAAACCATCTCCCGCGCCGCCGTGTGCATGGACACGGCTCGCTCAAAACGCAGAGCTGCCTTCTGGGTCTCCTGCTGTGCCTGAGGAGGGAGAGGAGCACTGAATATACAGCAGGTTATAGGCACAAGACTGGAACTCATTTCACTTTAAAACGATCTGCTGCTGGAGTGAGAGAACAATGCCTAAAAGTCTAAGTATAAGCTGCTTGTCTAAACCTTGCACATCAACAGGCAGCAGTGTTTAATAAAATAAAAAAAACAGGGGCTGTATATTAAAGGCTAACCCAAAGTTATCATTAAAGGGCCTGTATAACTGTAATTTCTGACCTATATTATAATGTTTCCTCATCACAAACAGATCTGGAGCTGTGTTTTCATTCATTCACACGTTTAACACAAAACTATTTAGACTGAGTTCTTCTTGTGATGTCATGTGGTAACAGAAAAAGTACTCCACTGTGTTTTGAAGCTCTATACACTTACACTAGACTCATTTACATAATTTCAGCTCTGGGGTTGCTATTTCTCTACTGAACTAAAGGTAAAAGGAGCTGTTAACTTGAAAAACATCACTTCATAACATCACAAGGTGGAACAGAGTATTTTGAGCTTTGGAGATGTAGACAGATTAACAATAAAGGCTTACTGAAACATGTGAATGAAACAAAACACAGCTCCAGTTACACTACCGGTCTAAAGTTTTGGAACACCACACTTTTTCCAGTTTTTTATTGTTTACTGTGTTGACCAAAACATATTCTAAACTTTTGATTGATGTGTGTGTCCATCTTTGTCAGATATAACAGCTGAACACACTCGTGGCTCGTTCTTTTTACAACAGAAATCAAATATTGTTCAGAAAGTTCTTCCAAGTCTGTTGCAGAAGTTTCCATAAATGTGTGGCACTTGTAGTTGCTTCACTCTTCTGTCCAGTTCATCTCAAACCACCTCGATGGGGTTTAAGTCTGGACACTGTGCTGCTAGACACTCCAGGTTTTCACGCTTTACCATCTTGTTCTTTTTTCCTGAGGTAGTTTTGGCAGAGCTTGGACTTGTGTTTTGTATTTTTTATCTTGTTTTTAAACCTCTGTCTGTTCAGTTCTTACTTTTGTACCATTTCAAGCTTTTCATTGGACTTGCACGACTTGAATTGCAATAAATAACTGGAAATATTAGGGTGTTCTAAAACTTTTGACTGGTAGTGTATGTTATTGATGACGCAACAATATTATAACATGGCTTAAAGCTCACAATTGTCACTTTTGTGTAATACAGTGTGACCTTTAAGTTCAAAGTTCAAAAGTCAATTTACTGTCAAATCTTCATACAAAACATATGAAGAATCAAAATTGTGTTTCTCACTCCCGAACATATAAATAAATAATAATAAATGGAAAAGTCCAAGTTTAAACAGTTCATTTGACATGCAACATTTATTACTGTGGCTCTTGTACTGAACTTTTAGTCACATTTTAAATGTAACTCATGCTTATTTTAACCCATTATTTTACTGCTACTACTGGTGACCTGCTCCCACCAAACCACATTTTCTTGTTCTGATTGTCTATGTTACTGTTCCCTGCACAGAGCTACTCCTGCATGTGCACGATATTCAGTACGGACTCATTTGTCTGCTTTTCTCCTGCCACTACTACACTACCCTGACATAAATAGTGTTTGTAATTCTAGTTGTATTTGTTGCGCTTTGTTCTTAGGGCCTTTTGCACGCAATAGAAAAAAAAAACTAGCCAACTCAAACTTTAAGAATAGATCAAATGCTTCATGGAATATGCAACATAAAATATAAATCTCAGTTTAACCATTCCAGAAGGAGCCTGTCACACAATTTACTAGTTCTGAATGTGTGTTTTTTTTCTTTCTGTCTTTTCTTTAATCAACACCAGGTGAAAGTATCTTTTCTTCTGACAGGACTGCTGTGGTGCACCTCTTTGGCGAGCCTGCGGGCCTCGTAGTACGGCCGGGCCTTCTCGATACACGAGCCCAGCTGAGAGCTCTGAGCGTTGAGTTTCCGGGCAGATTCTGTGAGGATCTTCCTGTAGTTGGAGCGTGCGTCCTGGAGGAGAAACAGAGGATTAGATTAAAGTGAGTGTAACGTGATAATGGACTGAACCACTGTCTCCTGCCTTCAGACTCGGCTCCATCTGAACTGCTCTCACTCAAACAAGGATCTTATCGATCACAGCAGAGACTCATCAAATATTCAGCGGCAGAGTCAGAGCACAGGAGAAGGTAGAGGAGTCTATAGCAGAATCCTGACATCAAAAAGTGTTTTTTACAAGCCATTCATTTTTCACAGTACAGTACCACAACTTTTACCCAGTATAATGTATAGTTATTAGTGGAAAAGGATGGACATTGTCTCTTATCTGTCATATTGAAAATAAATTATAAAGTATATTTATCAGTTTAAGAATACAACATACAGTGGATGAGTGGTAAGAGTTCCGCTCTGACCAGTGCCATTGTGCCCTTGGGCAAGACACATCATCCAGCTTATGTTGTATGGTTCGGCCTTGGTCTACATCACAATAGAAGCTTTCCACCACAGAATGTGTGATGAATGAATAATGGACAAAAATATAAAGTGACTTCAAGTGCTATATGAAACTAACCAAAAGTATTATTATTATTACTGTCACGCTCAGAATGAGGTTAAATAAAATATCCATCCATTTTTTTCCATTTTGTCTGGGGTTGGGTGACAGAGGCAGCAGTCTACATACTAAACAACAATTATACTTTGGGAAAAGTTGGTCCAGGAGTTATTAAGATAAGTTTGTATATGATATGTAGTAAATGCTGTGCCAGATGAGCTCTACAGTGGTGCTGTGAGAGAGCAGAATGATGCAATATTAATAACAATAATGCATTAGGACAGAGTCTTACACAGTGCATTTCCAGACACCGAAAATAGCTGTTTAATAATGTCTAATGAAGTCATCTTTTCCCTTTTAGTGACGTCAGTTTAATCCTAAATAAACTCACGTCCAGCTGCAGCTCCAGTTTGTTGATCTCAGCACTGGCCTCGTTCAGCTGCTCCAGCTCATCCTGACACACAAACAGCTCCAGTTTAGACACACAGAACACAGAACAATACAGCTCATTTAGACTTAAAGGGCCCATTTTACACTATTTACAGAACCATGTTAAAATGTTTCCTTGTCAAACATCCCTGGAGTCATTTAAACATGTTTAACTCACAAATCCTGTATATTTAGGCTGAGTTCTTCTCTCAAACACAAAAACACTTTCACCTTGTAATGTCATGTGGTAAAACAGGAATTGCTTCATACACATTTACTAAAATCATTAGGGTGACTTCAGCACTGGAATTCCCAGTATCTATTAAACTAAAGGTAAAAGGAGCTGTTAAATTGAAAACCACCATTTCATGACATCACAAGAGCATATGGACATCCAAATAATAAATGATTACACAAACATGCGTGACTGAAGCAAAACTCCACTCCAGGTAGGTTTTAGATGAGGTCACAGCATTGATATGTCTTAAACCTCTCATTTTGTGTAATATATGACCTTTAAAAAGAAACAGGAGCATGGGGAGAGCAGAGGGTCAGGGAGGTTAAGTATAGCAAAGTACAGGAGCATCTAGTTTAGGCCTGATAGATGATAACACGATGTATGGAAAACACTGCGATAAAAAAATAAACTGTGAAGACTCTTCTATGCCACTGACAAAAAACCCAAAACTAACTTATCCAAGCAAAGCCTTTTCTACATTTCTAAATCAACGTCACTGTATCTTAAAAATCTTAAAAAACTATCACAATGAAGCACAGTGTTTTAGTGAAGACATGTACATTTAGTATGACGTCATATATTAAAGTACTACAGAATAAGGCTGTGCTCAGAATAATATTGATACAGCAATACATCAGAACACACTTCTTGACAGTTGAATCAGAAAATACGGAGATACGTACCATGATATAAACTGCAGTTATACTTATTTATTATTATATTATTAACCTGCATTAAGGTTAATGTGTTGTGGTGCAAAGGTGACATTTTCATGAGACAACTGGATTCTGATATCAGGGACAATGCACACATGACATTTTTTATGAATTTTGTTATTCTACATAATCAAAGCAAAGGCTGTCAGTGTCACATGTGTACTTTTTCTTTGGAAAAAGTACACAGATTTTCGTTATTTTAATTGTAATTAATGATGTCACAATATCCAAATCTCTTGGCACGACACGTCCATCTCACGGTTCGATATTTTTATTACTTTATTATTATGAAATTTTGTGGAGGTTAACCAAACTGAATATGCTACATTTTCCATTTAAAATGCCTGACAAGAATTTGGTTCTGTCATAATTACATTTTTTTAATTTTTTTTAAGTGCTTATAACATTTATATCTTAATGTAGGCTGCACTGAAAAAGAGCAAAGGATCATGGTCTATGTAGTTACCTCAGGTTTTCAGATATATTTCTGCACTATTCATTTAAGAAGAGAGATTTGAGATTTAATTTGTCATATTGTGATGGCCCATATTATTGTATATATAGACGATACGATATCATGATATTTGTAATATGATAAGATTTGAGCTGTAGAGTTGAAAATGTAACCTCTACGCTCATTAGTGGTTCATTCTGCTCTTTATTTGTTGCAGCTCTGGTCTTTTAATGATATTGTCTATCTAAAAATGGTTTACTGGGATTAATTTGCTTTGTTGTTACTGTGTCAGTGGCACAAGTTAATAATAGTTTCAGTATTATCGTTTATGGACGTATTTCTCTGTACCAATATTTTGTGATTCAAAATGTCTTACAGATAACCGATGATAAATATTGAGGATAAAAACCATGGTAATTTCTCATACGTTCATAATAGTCATTTGTAGGGAGAGCTGGGCCTCATCTCCCACCCTCCTGTTTCTCTAAATGAAAGTAGAGAGCGTCTCGTGTTCACGTCCACAGAACACTGCACCTTATTTAAGAATCATGTTACAGAAGCAGCAGCCCATTACCCAGCTGCAAAGGCCTTCACTCCAGAGGGGACTCAACTGGAAAATGTCCTTGTAATAAAGCTTACTGCATTTAATAGTTGCATTTATTCACTGTTGTGCATTTGACAGATTCATCTATTTTTCTAATTTGTGTTAATTTTCCAGTTTGTGAAGAAAAGTAGAAAACAAAAAGTTGGAAAATACATGAAGTAGCAGTGGGTTCTGTAAAAGAATCCCTCTGCTTATGTCATCAGCTGTCACCAACTCCATCCAAAACACAGTCCATTTATGCAAAAGGAAGACATTTTTCTGACAGTTCATGGATATATCTAAATCAAGGTGTTGTCTATTTTTATTTGTATTAATCTAAGCATAACTTTGTGTAATTTAGTTAACATTATGGTTGCTATGTAACATACCTCTACATGTCATATCTGCTGCTTTAGACTTAGACAACCTTTATTGAAAGGGACACAAGGGAAATGACTTGGACACAGAAGCTCACACATCACAATATAATATAATAACAAAGACAAAGAGTAAAAAGTGTAAATGGTAATAATAAATTCTAAATAAGTAGCCAAAAAATAACATGACTGGAGTCAAATAAGGCATAATTATATAAATGTAAATGTATAAGTCATAATAAAACAGAAAAATAAGTAATACATAATCAGTTGTATACAAGAGGTCGTAAGGAAAACGATTTAAGATGTTTAGTAAAATCTTGAATTGAATGACGTTAACTATGTTTGAGAAATGAGTAGTCTACCTGCCATATGCACTTAAAGAATTATGTTGTGTTAGACCCATCCTTTAAAGACCGCAATGGTCAGAGATACTTTTCCTCTTGTGCCTGGGATCAGCTCCAGGCTGAAGGATTCTCTTACTGAGACTGTGCAAACATTAGGTTAAGATTACACTGCCAGTGGGTGCATAGCAGTCATTGTACTTTTTGCTTGGGTAGGTTGTACAGTTTGTTCTGATAACAATAGATACAACAAAAAGAAAGTAGTTTTAAAGTTGCAGAGCAATCACATGATAAACTCTAACCGATAAAGAATGTAGACAAAATAACAGAATTTGTGCAGAAACTGCATAGTGTTTCTGTGATGTATTTGGCCATCAACATTTTAAAGGAACTAGATGATGCTATTTTTTGATCTTTTATGTTTTTTAAGCTGTTACTCTCTAAAAAAAAAAAAAAACATACCTGGATTTGTGTTTTGTTTCATTCACACATGTTTAACAGACAAACCCTGCATATTTAGGCTTCAGTTTTTCACTCAAATAGAAAACACTGTGGTCCACCTTATGATACCACTGTGGTTTTTATCTCCATACACGTTTAGTAAAATAATTTGGATGGTATAAGCCTTGGAACAGAGCACTTTGAGTTTTGAAGATGTAGACAGACTAATAATAAAGGGTTACTCAAACATGTTTGAATGAAACAAAACACAATTGTATTTTTTGATAAGGTAACATTCTAACCTGGCTTAAAGCTCCCAAGAGTCAATTTTGCATAATGTAGGAGGAAGTAAGCAAGTACATTCGCTTTACACCCACTGTCACAATGTTAAACACTTACTGGCCTTATTTACGATAGTTCAACCAGTAGTGCTGCATTACCATCAGTCATTTACTGCTCTGATAGCACAGAAAGGGGGCGGGGCACTTGACTGATTTACTGTACTAATAGCTATTTAAACACAATCTTGCATATTAATTCAAATGTGGTATTAATTTAATGCTATTTTAGGGTGACCAAAACTGGAACAACCTCAGTTTGTGGTGGTTGGTAATAATAAAATTGTGAAAATTGTGTAATTAAGGAAAACTGTTCTGCACTCAGCACATTCAAGTCTAACATATGAGTCAGTATAGTCACATTTTTTGTGTGCTTTGGTCATTTTTAAGCAGCTTTTCTGTGTTTTACCTAAACAAATGACAATGTATGCCGCTCTTTACTGTTGGCGGGAATCAAATCAGTTAAAAATAGGGACACCTGGGCCATTTTTTGGATAAAACTGTGACAAATCAATTGTTTTGGATAAATCTGCTGGGACAGGGGATACAGGGTTCAAAATTGGGACTGTCCCGAGTAAACAGGGATGTCTGGTCACCGTAGTAATTACGGAAAATCGTTATGGACTCAGCCTATTCATGACTAACATGTGAGTCAGTATAGTCACATTTTCTTTATGTTTCGGTCATTTTTAAGCAACTTTTCTGTATTTTATCTAAACAAACGACAACGTATGCCTCTCTTTACTGTTGGCAGGTATCAAATCGGTTAAAAATGGGGACATCTGGGACATTTTTTTGTATAAAACTGGGACAAATTTGTGGCTTTGGATAAATCTACTGGGATAGGGGACACGGGGCTCAAAATTGAGACTGTCCCGGGTAAATAGGGACGTCTGGTCACACTATGTTATTTTTATTTAGTTAAAATGTTGTTTTAGTTAAAAGTGTCCCCCGTCTCCCCCAGACCCAGAGACCGGGGGCAGGTGCACATGTAAGCCGAGCAGAGTGAAGGAATGCCGGGGTCAAACCTGTATCCTCGGGTCCAGCTCCTCCTCGTACGGGCTTTGCACTCTCTCCCCGGGACTCTTGACTGTGGAGCTGTCATCCTCCTCTTTTAACCCCGCTTCTGTTGAGGCTTCACCGGTTTCTGCCCCTTTCCCCTCCTCCGGGTCTCCCACGGGGCTCGCTTCCCTCCACTCCCCGGTGTCAGACTCCCCTGACCCGGCCGGGCTCTCACGCTGGTTCCCCGGCTCCATCCGCGGCCTGAACACAACGTTATCTAAAAACTACTGAAAACTGGATAAAAATCTTCCAAAGCAGTTCCCGGTTAGCCAGGACTAAAACGCTTCAATAAAAGCAAGAAGAAGAAAAAATCAGCGCTAGGATTATTTAAATTTGAGCCAAAAATATCAATATTAGCCTAGCCTAGCATGCTAATAGAAACGCAAATTAGCTCTTATTGATCAAATCCAGAGTGCGATTTCGATATTAAATGAACGTAATAATAGTTTAATAAAAGTCCATTTGTCCTCGGTCCATCATAATGTCCTTTTCGGTGCGTGTCCCCTGAATTCTTCATATTTTGAGTTAGCCAGGCTAGGCTAGCTCACTGCTTCAGTCACAACATTTTTGCGAATGAAGTAAACAGAAAGTGCAGAGGGTTCAGACGGAACGCGAACTGCTTTTGGACCGTCTCATCTGCCGTAAAAAATAATAATATACAAATAAGGCTTATTTAAAATAGCTTAACCATTTATGGTACACATCATTTACACAAAATATTGAGTTATGTATTTGTATTCATTGACTTAGACTTAGACAAACTTTATTGATCCACAAGGGAAATGATTTGGACAGAGTAGCTCACACGTCACAATATAATATAATAACAAAGAGTAAAATATATAAATGGTAATAATATATTCTAAATAAGTAGCAAAAAGAGCAAGAGGCAGGTGTCAAATAATAAATGTATATGAACAAGTCAAAATAAAATAGAAAAATAAGTAATAAAATATAAAATTACTTGTTGTACAAGTTGTAGGGAGTATTATCTGTTACATAAGGGTGAGTTGTTGTGCAGTTGTAGGGAGTATTATCTGTTACATAAGGGTGGTTGTTGTACAGTTGTAGGGTGTATTATCTGTTACATAAGGGTGAGTTATTGTACAGTTGTAGGAAGTATTATGTTACATAAGAGTGAGTTGTTGTTCAGTTGTAGGGAGTATTATCTGTTACATGAGGGTGAGTTGTTGTACAGTTATAGGGAGTATTATCTGTTACATAAGGGTGAGCTGTACAGTTGTAGGGAGTATTGTGCGTTACATAAAGGTGAGTTGTTGTACAAGTTGTAGGGAGTATTATCTGTTGCGTAAGGGTGAGTTGTTGTACAGTTGTAGGGAGTATTATGTGTTACATAAGGGTGAGTTGTACAGTTGTAGGGAGCATTATAGTAAGAATGTAGTCCTGTACCTCACTGTTTAAGAGCTGCAGGAGTGTGTTGGAGAATGAGCTCCCCTGTCCCTCTAGTCTGGTGCAGTGGGTGAGTTGTTGTACAGATATAGGGAGTATTATCTGTCCCTTTATAGTCTGGTGCAATGTGTGAGTTGAATATTTAAAACCGCTTTTTTCCATTTTAAAAATAAGTTTAAATGTTTATTAACTCTGGACAGATACATGAATTATGATACTTAGTTTGTGCTGTAGCATTTTGTTGTACTGTTACTGATTTGTTTGTTTCCTCTTGAACTGGTGTCAAGATGATGCTATGACAAAGGACTCAAGGGTTGGCGTAATAAACTCAAGCTTCAGCCTACACCTTTTTGGTCTGTGTATGTTAAATATGACTGTCTGTGGAATAATGTCAGAATATACCTGCGACTGAAAAAAAAAAAAATCTTTAATTTTACCTTACAGTACTATTTTTCTTAATATGTGCTTATTTTATTAGAATTATTAGAGTTCTAGTTACTAGTGCTTTCAGATAGTAGTCGTTTAAGATGTTGTATGATTTTCCTTGTGGATCAATAAAGTTTTAAAGGAGGTGGGTGGGTATGTTTCTTGCTTTTCTACATGGAGATAAGGGTTGCCTGAGTTGTTCCACTGCACAGCATAAAAATAATCCATCTTTTTTTAGTTGTAGGGTTTCAGTGCTAAATTATGCATATATTCTTACTGTGAGTGGGCTCACCTCTCCTCAGATCTGACCTGTACCTTGGCCTAGTGATATCATCTGCTTATCTCCATGGAAATACTTTTAACGTGGAGCAGTCTAGTAAAGCATCTCCATGGAGACAAGTATTATACTGTATACTATAGTGTATACTGAACAAGAATAGGACCAAAATGGACCAAATTAAAAAGTGATATTGTTAAAATGTACTCTTCATGTTTCATTGAAATAAAAACAACTGCTTAATATAATTTTGTTGCAATCAGGGTAGCAAACAGAGCAAGGCCCTCCAAGAACAAAAACTATTAGACACGTAAGGATAACATTGTGTGTTTATTTCAAAAATATAGGAACACAAATGTTGTAATGTGCAATACTTTTTACACACGATTTCAAATTAAACCTGGAAGCTTCGATTTACAGAAAGCAAAACAAGAATCAAGAGTGGACTTCTTCTGTGGTCATCAAACATCCATCCAGTTCACAAAGACTTCCCACTCCCCAGACACCTCCTCTAGCAATGACCCTCTTTCAAGCACTGTCAGGTCTTTTGTAAATGAATAAATGAATCAGCAAAAAATGATAAGATTCAAAATGATGGATTCCACACTTGAAAACAATATGAATTGCCCAACATGTACTTGAAAGAAGCAGTACCATTATTAAAAGGCTCTATATTATGCATTATTCAGGCAGTTGGAGAACTCACACCAAGTTGTTTCATGTTGTAACTTAAAATAATGAAAATATAAGAGAATAATGAATGATTGTGTGAAGGAAATACGTATTTAGGGTGCAGGATTTTGTATCGTCAAAGTTTATGAACTGTGTGGTAAAGGTCATTTAAAGTCAGCATGAGTCTGCTGAAAGTACATGAATGTGGAGGAGCACTTCTGGAGTACTACCTGATGATGTCATGAGGTGGGGTGAACCAAAAAAAAAAAAAAAAAAAAAGAAACAAAACACCACTCCAGGTATGTTTGAGATCAGAAAACATTAAAACTAACATAAATGCATAATATAGGACCTTTAAAGTGCATACGACAGATTTTCATGTTTTTCGAAATATTAGTTTGGTCGGACAGTACCTGTGGTAAAAACGAATCATATTTATACATCAATTCTATCCAAAACGCAGGGACAATTTATGCACCTTTACTTAAAAAAATATGGTGTTGTCATTTATTTGTATTGGTCTAATTATAACTACAATTAGATACAATTTAAACTTCATCAAAACTGTTATCGAAGCAAAATTTTGAGTTTATATTTGCATATCCTTTATGGAATACATAGTCTGACTCTAACCTGTCATATGCACTTTAATCCAGCAGTGTGAGGAGGGACCATAGACTGTATACAGAATTGGACTAAGGGAGTGTGACGTCATCCATAGCGTCCAGCTCCAGTCAAATGAAGCTCATTGAGGCCTGCTGTTATAGGGGAGAATATGGGGCAATTTTTTTTACAGATAAATAGCAAAATAAAAACCCCAGGATCACGTAGAGTGGGTTAATACGAACATTTTAAGACCAAAATGATGAGGTTCACAGCAGCAGTTACAGAGAGAGTTACATTTACATAGGCAGTCTATGGGAGGGATGTATCGACCTCCCTCTCCCCAGTCACCTCCTCCAGCTCTTACCACACACACACACACACGCAAACATACACACACACATACAAGACCACAGGCGTGCGCAGAAAAGTGGCTTATAGTCAGCTCATTGCGTTGAACATGTCGATGATGCCATGTGCACTTTTACACTTTGTATAAAAATAGAAATCTGAATGTACAGCAGTTTTCTCTCACAAACTGTTCAGGCCATACAGACGAAGGGTGGTTCACACTAGTCCTGGTTCGATCGTGGTTTAGTCGTGGTGTTGACCTGGTTTAGTCCTAGTCTAGACCAGAATGAAAGGCCCTGTACCCGACTTTTCCCCGTGGATTGAAGTGTGTTCCTCTGTGTACTGTCAGCATCTAAATATAAACCGTTTATTGTCAGATACTGCTTGTTGTTGCTAGCTTTACCATGACAACAAAAAAAACAATCTCCATTCCGGTCTCGCTCTCTTATAAACTCATCATGGTGACTAATAAATGTGCTCTGAATGCATGAGGTAAGTGAGGAATAACTTTGGAATAACACTGCAAAACTAATTCTGCTTCTTCTGCTTTTTCACGCTTTATTTTAAACCATAAAAATCAGGTACAGCTCCTTTAAAGTCCAGGTTTAGTCACAGTTTAGTCCAAATTGTATACATTGTGTTGCCATTGTAAACGCACCCTTAGTTCGACATAGATAGTTTTCTATTTGGAACATGAAAAAAGACCTGAGAACCATTTGAACACACTACATTTCCAGCATTGACACATTTAAACAATATTATTCTTCATTCAGGCTTTGATTATTAAATTTCCAGTTTTAAAATTACAACAACTAATTACATCTAAGTAATTACTTTATTATTATTACTACCGTGATCCACCCTTTAAACCACTAATATAGCGTTTTTAATAAGAAAATATCAAAACCAAGTTAAATGGTAGTAAGCTGTATGGTGTCATCCTGCAAGGCACTTAAATTCTTGTGTATCTGGTAATGTCCCAGCATTATATCAGGCTTTTGAAATCATTAATACACTTTAATTATTCTAACTTTCACTATTTGGCACTGAGCTTCATTAACTTTGAGCTTTTCATTAAAATTACAATGTTTTTTTGTTTGTTTTAACCTGATGTTTCAATTTGTCATGGCAGATCTAAGGGATTTTGGTGATGTAAACTCATTTGCAGTTTTAATCTTTTAAACTGTCAAAAGTTTTGTAAATGAGCGTATACGTACATTACCAGTCGAAACATTTGGACACACTGATTCGTTAATGTTCCGTTTTCATTTTCATAGTTACTTACATTGTAGATTCTTACTGAAGCATCAAAAGTATGAATGGAGTGTATTAAACCAAGACAATACTAAAATAAACTGAAAATAAAAAGGCGAAGGATTGGCAGTGCTGTCAACAAAGCAAAGGGTGGACACCGTGAGGATTTGAAAGTAAAGCATAAAAAATATTTGATTTAGTTAATTCACTCTTTCTTTAAAACACAGTTCTATTTATCTTGTGCTTCATATATTTGATGTCTTCAGTATCTAAAATGTAACGTAGTAAATAGGGATGGGACAAGATCTTGTGCCACAAGATCCCGCGAGACAAAAGTACCACAAGATCGTGCAAGCGTGAGAAAAATGATCTGAGATTTTTTTCCAAATGTTTATGTCTGGATTGGACAAAAACGGGTTAAGTATTGGAGAGCTACACCTTTTACGGTTCCAAAACATGGACTAGAATGGTAACAAAAATATGAAATCGAAAAAATAAAAATTGTGAGGCCAAAACTGGAAAGTGAATTGTGAAATTTATATATTAAGAATTATGTTAAAATCTCATATCTTGGTCTGTGTACCATTTGTTCTTTTGAATTTCAATTAAGAATGAAAAACAATAAAATGGGAAAACAGTTTGTTATTTCATTATTCTGTTTTAGTGTAAAAAAAAACTATTTCCAATATTTAATTTAAAATGTATTTCAAATAACACCAATCAAAAAACAGTAATTGAGCCTATTTCAATTTTGATTTACTTTATTCTCTCTGGTTTATTTGCCTCGGAAGTTCTGCTGCTAGAAGGACTTACCTAAAAAATCGTTGCAATTTTGAAGACAAACACGTCCTCTTCTTTAATAGCGACGTGTTTACTTTTGCGTCTTAGGAAGTTATTGTTGAACTCCATGACAAGAAACAAGTAGGAGGGATAATCTCTCCTTCGTTCAGTTGACACACTGAATTCACACGTGGCAGAACTTCCAGGGCAAATAAACCAGAGAGAATAAAATGTCAACATTAAAATGAACACCGAGAGCTTTTTGATTGGTGTCATTTGAAATATACCTTTTTTTTTTTAAACACTAAGACGGAAACATAAAATAAAACCGCTTTCCCATTTTACTGATTTTCATTCTTCATTGAAATTCAAAAGAACGAATGTTACACAGACCTCCCTCGTCTCGTCTCATCTTGTGGAAATTGTGTCCTTTCCCATCCCTAATAGCAAACAAAGAAAAGAAACATTAAGAGGGCGTGTCCAAACTTTTGACTGGTCATGTCTAACAGTCTGTTTTTCCTTTCAGGCTTAAAAGTCGACAAAGTGGCGTCCTAGTTTTGGTCGGTCTTGCACTCATGTGACGTGGACTCAATGTTAATAAAAGGCACAAAATGGATTCTGAAAAACTAATTATAAAGTGATCTTCTGCATTTAACAAGTAACTAAAATGGACATTCTGTTCTCCCGAGACGCAAAAGTCCACTACACGTTTGGACTTTTTCACTCTTCGATGAATGAACTGAAATCACGTCTGATCTCACGTTGGCACTGCGTTTTCGTGGTTTAACGTCAGAGGAATTACTACATTAAAAAAATACATTGTTAAGAATATGGATCAGCACGGCGGTTGAGTGGTTAGCGTTCCTGCCTCGTAGCAAGAAGGTCCCGGGTTCGGATCCCAGGACTGAGTTAGCGCGTTCTCCCCGTGTCTGGGTGGATTTTTCAAAGTTTTCAAGGTGTTTCCATCGAATGAAAACACGCACAATATTCTTATCATCCAGTAGGGTAGTCCTGACCGAGACTAGACCAACTTCTGGAGATGCAACACACGGCTGTCCCTGCATTTGACCCAAGAGACGTTGGAGGATTGGTCAAATGAAGAGGACAAATAATAAAAAAAAAAAAAGTAGGGTTGTTCCGATGCCAGGTTTATTTTGGATTTTGCATTTTGAAGTACCGTATTTTCCGGGCTATTAGACACGCTCTTAAGCCTCCAACACCATCAAAAACCGACCACGCGCCACAATCCAGAGCGCCCTGTACACAAATCCACTCGGGTGTCCCAGCACGACTTCAGTAAACTACAAAGCCGCACCACCCACAGCGCACGCAACACACACGGAGCAGACAGCGACCGTGCATCGAAAAACACCCACAGACACACTCATCACTCCACGCCGACGAGGAACAAACCGAAAAAGCGAGTCCAATGTGCCACTTCTAGACACAACTGAACACGCCGACAATTAAGCGTTCCCAGACAGCACCCTCCCTACACGCCACAACTGAACAAAGCCCAGAGTCACCGTGAACGCCACAAACAAAGTCCCACTCACCCATCCAACTGCTGGGTTTCCTTTAAAGTCCCATGCGGTTTATTTGTGAAAAAAGTTCAAAAATAGACCATTTAATGACTTATAATCCAGAGCGCCTAATAGTGCGGAAAATACGGTAGCATCATTTCCTCCACAAAAAATAAAATCTCTTGTTTTAGAGAGATGTCTCGTTTAAAATTGCTAACCCTGTAGTTTAGATCTTTTTGTCAATTCTCCTGGATGTGTTTAAAATGTGAACTTTGCGCAGAATCATAGTATTAAACAGTACAGCGCAAATCCAGTTGCAACGTGTCTCTGAAAAAAAAAAACATCAATATTTTTCCCCAATATGATTAACTCAAAACTGCAGTATCAAAGCTTAAGCCGATGCCCGCGTTGGTATCGGAACAACCCCGCAATAAAGTACATCTTAAAAAGAAGCTATCGATCCATAACAATAATGTCCTGACTTCGCTGTTGCAAAGAAACACTTTACTGTTTCTCGCGTCTCGAGTCCTTCTTTGGTCTGCTCCGCCTCTTTCACATAAAGGGCCCATTTTACTCCATTTTCTGATCTTTGTTAGAATATTGTTTCCTCATCACAAACACACCTGGAGTTGTGTTTTGTTTTGTTTCATTCGCACATTTACCACACACACAACCTCTGCAGATTTAGGCCGAGTTCTTCTGTCAAATGTTCCGCACTTGTGATGTCTTACAGAAAGTGCTCCGCTGTGCTTTTAAACTCTGTGCACCTTCACTAGAATCATTTGTATAAGTTAGAATTGTTAGTGAACTAAAAATAAAAGGAGCTTCAAAACTACCACTACATGACATCACAAGGTGGAACAGCTCATTTTAAGCTTTGGAGATGTACACAGACTTGTTACAAAAGGATTACTCAAACATGAATGAAACAAAACAACTCCAGGTCTGCTTTTGAGGAGGAAACCACATTCTAACATGGCTTAAAGCTCAAAAGAGTCATTTTAGTCTAATAGAGGACCTTTACTAAGGCTGTAAATGGACTGCTCAGCTCCACGTGGGGTCGTACTGAGTCCATCCAGGAGGTGGTGCTAAATAAATTCTCTGGCCTCTGGAAATGAAGCTGACCACGCCCCTGTACCCGGCTCTGGGCACACCAGACTTAAGGTCCTCCATGACTCCCAGGTTTTTGGCCATGATTTTGAAACTGTCTTTGCTTGAGTACTGCAGCCTAAACGGGCCAGGTCCGTTTAGTTTGCCCTGCTTCACGTCCTCATAAGAAACAAGAGGAGCGCTGTACACCTCCTTCTCAAAATTTACTCGATACGTCTCCTCTTTCAAGTAACTCAGGTCTAGCTTCGTAAAAGGCACAAATTCAGAGTTGAGTTTGATGAATTTTAAGTATTTGTCAAAAAACTGTCCCAGGCTAACTCCCTGACGTCCGAATGTTATGGTCCGTGAGATTTCGGGGCGGATGCAGGCGCGGTCTTTGCGTTGTTCCGGTTGGCGCATCCAGTCGTCCCAAAACGCCGTCGGCCATTTCGGCTCGAGCTCGTCCCACAGCTCCTTCACCAACATCCAGCCCAGACCGGGGAAGAAGTCTGTGCGGTAGAGCAGGCTGGACTTCCCCGGGTCCACGAAACCCTCGCGCCCGTTATCGTTCCAGGCAGAGACGCACCACAGGCTGGGGTCAGACCGGAGCAACGGGTGGAGTGCACGGAAGTACTCGAAGAAGTCTGGAGCCACCTGGTGGACAGACACGCACAAGACAGAATAAAAGTGTTAAACATGCACTGTATCTAAAACTTAAAGACAGCAAGTCAGACAGATACAGCGACATCTTAGATCATAAAATCTATGCATTTCTGTCATTTAATTCAAAATATATTCCATATGGCTTTGTAAAGACATCACATGAGCTAATCATCGAAATAGTATGTATTTAAAGCAACTGTATCCTGCACTCTTTCAGTTCAGAATATTCAGATCAGAGACATTTTCAGGTTAAACCAACTGGATTTCAGCATGGAAACTGGCAACCCAAATGAGAGACTCGTGTGAGGCTCATTCTGTTTTCTGATTGGATAATTGTCTTGAACTAAAACACCAAATTATAACATAAACAATTTGGCATCATGTCTAAAGTTTTTGTAATTAAGAATAAATCAACATTAAATAGTTCTATGTAAAAGCTCTATTTGATTTGTGCATGTTTAAGTCATATCTGGGGCTGAGCCAAATTTATGGAATTTAAAAACCTAAAAAAAAAAAAAAAAAAAGATAGATAGATAGATAGATAGATAGACAGACAGTTCCTTCAGTATGAAGTTGGATCAGTTTTTCTGCAGACCCAGTGGCCTCTGGAACACAATGTCACTATTACCATTAGAGGTCTCCAAAACCAAAGACTTCACTTCAGCTTCAATGTGGAAAAAGAGAAATGTATCCCTGTGTGTATCTTGACAATAGATATTTTTCATGTCATTTTAACCAAATCACAGAAAACTTGTATTGTGTTGTGTTGTCTTGTCTTGTGTTGTGTTTGTCTGACCTCCAGATCGTCCTCCACTATGACCACAGCCGTGTGCCCCAGGGTCCTGAACACTTGGTTGAGGGCCCAGCGGTAGTGTCTGGAGATCTTGTAATATCCCTGGAACTTCTTATGCTCCGGTCGCACAGGCAGGTCCCCGAGGTCGGGCTGCTTCAGGTGGGTCACTTTATCCCCATAGCTCTGGATCACAGCTGCAGTGTCCTGGTGGCCGCAGTCCTGAGAGGCAGGGGTCATTCAGACAAGACAGTTGAAGGTTTTTAGACTAATTAAAAAGTTTTAGTCAAGATCCAGTCAACTCATTATTTTTTGTTTTAATTGATACAAATCTAATTTTGTTGAGAACATTTGTAATAGTTTGTCAACCTGATTTTTTATGTATCCCTGATCAGTTGTATGTCATAGCTTCCTTCTTTTAAAATTTTAACTTATTTATTTACTAGCTTTATTTAATAGCTTGATTAAATGATTGATTGTTGTGTTCATGTGATGGTGAACCAAAGACACACTTCCACTATGGTGGACAGTAAAGTTTATGTGAATGCTTGATGAGACATATAGACGTGTTGGACATTGGTTTATGGTTTGGTTTGGGGCACTGGGATTAAAATGTGGAAACTTGTTGCTGAGGTTTTGTAATTAGACACAAACATTAGTACTTTTAGTTCCTATCCACCATTAGCCTGGCTGACCCAGCCCTGTGGCTTTTTCACTTATCGTCACCACTAGATACTATCTACACTACTGCAGTGCACTCTCACAGTGTGTCTGCTTAGGTCTGACAGAAGAACAGAGAGCACAAGAGAGTGTGAACAAAGGCTAATGACAGGAGAAGACAGAGGAGGGGGGGCAGCTGAGGAGTGGGGGAACAGGTTTCACATCTTCTACCTACTGGTATAAAGTCTAGAATACTTTTAACTTTGTTTTAGTCAGCAAAAATATGACACTGATGAATACTTAATACATAATGCTTCAGTAATCAACACTGGATTAATAAGGGTACTACAAACAAATAACAATGCATCTTCAATATTTAAAAAGGGCATATTATGTTAATACTTTTTGGAGCTTTCTTCCATGTTATAAAGTTGTTTCTTTATTACCTCTTAACCCTCCTTTTATAAGCCTCCTTACACTTAGCTGCAGAAAAGTACCCATTACACTGAGCTTTATTTTAACACAATCTGACTAGAGCAGGTTTAGTTGAAACTACAACAGGTGAGTTGATTTAGTGCTCTTCAAAAGTGTCTCGCACATAGGCATGATGTGACTACAAAGTGGAGGATCAATAGCATTTTCAAAAAAAAAATTATTAGTAACATGGTGATTTGTTTGCAGATAATATCCCACAAAAGTAAAATAGCCCAAAATACTCCGGAGGTAAACTGTAGTTTTTGTGAGACCTGTGAGACGATGATGGGGTAGAGCGTCTCCGAGGGCCGGTACTGCAGCAGCTTGTCCAGACAGCGGCGCACGGTGACGCGGTTACACGCCATCACCAGGACAGGGATCACCGCAGCAGCAGTGGGAGGAGCCAGGCGGGTGTGGTTAGACGATCTCCGCGGGAACAACTGATGCTGAAGAGGAGAAATCTGTGAGCCGGTGTGTCAGATGCCCTGTCATCCTCCCGTATCCCTGTGTGTATCTGACACACAGGGCCACACAGCCCTCCCATCCTCATATTCACTGGTTTCAGCTTCTTGCTTATTGTCAACAATATTGGCACCATTTAAAAGATGAAATATTTGATTTTAAATTGTTAATTTTCATTTTTCATCATTGTGAAAGCAATGGAAATCCCTGTGTGTCAGAACAGACGCCCTCCCATTCTCGATCTATATCCCTGTGTGCCAGATGCCCTCCCATTCTACATCCCTGTAGTGTTAGACTGAGCTGGGGACAGTAAATTTACTATTAGTTAACTACGAGTTCATTTGCATCTTCTTACAATTCTGGGCACATGCAAATAAGATTTAAAAACAGTCAAACTTGTAGGATTGGTCAATTAAAGCCCCATGCTTATTTCTGATCACAAGTTGCTTCAAATTAGACTCATGTGACAGCAGTAACGGTTTCACATACCTGTCCCCTGAACCACACCTATTTATTCATGTAATTATGTATGCTCGTGTTTAAAACGATGTGTTGTGACCGTTTTTCTGTCAACACCACAGACATGTTTGCACTTGTCAAAAGTCTCAGTGATGAGAATGATTCCCACCATCTGCTTTCACAGCACGACCACACTGTAATCAAGGGCTTACTTTTGTTTAGTAAACCTTACAGATGGATTTTGCTTTGACAAACTAACATGTGTTTTGTATAAGAGATTCGTCCATCTGTGTCTCAGTAAAAAGTATTTGGGGAAATGACTACTACTTACTACTAAGTAAGAGTAAGTTAAAGAGTAACTGTCGGAACATGGCAGCTGTGGATCCAGATTGTTTAGAATCTAGACAAACTGATGGAAGGTAAGAGATATTTTTGGGCCATTATGTAGGGCCAATTTGGATTATTTTGCCCAAATTTCAACTGACTACAAACTCACCCAGAACCTTTTTTTTTAGCACAAACATAAAGGAGAACGGTGGAGTTACATTTTCAGCTGTTGTCTCTTTGCATTTAAATGTTCAAATTAAACTTTATGCATTTTCTTTGCGCAGCAGGTCAGCTAAAACTAAAGATCATCCTGTGCTGAATATTTAAAGCCAATAGACACTGCTCTAAAAAGTGCAAATATCTTCTCAATATATCAGCTAATCAAAATATCGATCAATCTCTCTTTGAAGACTTACTCACAGAGAGTAACTAAACTTAAGTAAAAGTACTCTTACACTGTACAATATATTACTCAAGTTGGTCTAAAAGAAAGGTGTCCTGAAGCTCCAGGAAGTAGTGCTGTCACAAAACAAAAATACAAAATACTCTATTTCGATACTGAAGAATAGATTTGATACTCAATATCAATTTTGATCCTCAAATGATCATTTTAAAAAGATCATTTTTAGACAGAATGTAATTTTAAATACTAAATATTTTTGTTTATTACACCACATCTGATTGAACTCAAAATGAAACTGTTCAGGAAAGGTCATATTTTATCCAGTTAGGTAACTTTTTCTGCTTAAAAGAGTAAATGATACTAAATGATACTAATTTAGCATCAGTTAGTATCAGATTTTTGATATTTTTGACAACCCTACCAAGAAGTACAATTTAATTAAAAGATTACAAATTTAAAAGTAACTCCCCTTTAATCTAAATCTGAATCTTGTTGCTGTGAGTGAGAGTGCTTTACCAGTTTTTGGTCTTTGATTTGGAGGAGGATGTCCTTCTGTCTCTCCAGCTCGGCCTCGAAAGCGTCGGCCATCTTGAGTACGTCTTGGATGACATCGTTGGCGGGTACGTCCTCGTTCGGCTGCACGTTCTCAATCTGCGGCACCGGGTCCCGATTCCAGAGCAGCAGCACCAGCACGGCGTTCCAGGAGACGAAGAGGAACGTCCCAAACAGGATCATGGAGCGCTTTCGGATCATGGCACAGGGAGGGGAGGGGCGGGCGGGGCACAGGCAGGTTCTCCAATGGCGACGTTAAGATTATAGGCATTTAGTGTTGGGGGTTTGCACTAAAAAATGACTTTAACTGACTAAACAGGACCCATTTTTGCAGAAAGTCGATATTAATAACCACGTATTAACTATCGTGTGAGAGTGCTTCAATTGTGTGCTTAAAAAACTCTTTAGAACCTTTAGAGTCCTGGTTGAGTCCTTGACTAATGCTTTGCCAAAATGTGTAATTATCATATACTGTAGTCCATTTCCTGTGCTAAGATAATTTTATGAAAATTCTAATGTATAAATCTACGTATATAATTTACTAAGGAATTCCTGGGTGTTGTCTGATACGTGACACCAAAACTGAAAATAAAGGATGGAGGATGTTTGGATGGAAAACGATATGTTGCTTGAGGAAAAAAGGAGCGGGATATGGGAGGGGCCGTGTGTCATAGAAGCATGATATGAACAGGTCAGGCAGGTGTCCAGGAAAGATCTAGGTTATTTGGATATTAGCAGACAAAGAGGAGCAGCGACAGGAGGAGGAGGAGA
The DNA here is from genome assembly GCF_026225935.1 of Boleophthalmus pectinirostris. Taxonomy (NCBI): domain Eukaryota; kingdom Metazoa; phylum Chordata; class Actinopteri; order Gobiiformes; family Gobiidae; genus Boleophthalmus; species Boleophthalmus pectinirostris. The sequence goes on along the minus strand of NW_026571447.1, from coordinate 2,999,170 downwards.
CGTGTAGAAGACAGGGATCATTTTGGATTAAAGATGGCCGCTCCTCAAACTGAAAACTGCATTTGAGTCTGGAAACACAAAAAGACAAAACACAGATTAACGGATTTTCAGATTAATGACAGATGGACAGACAAAGATAGATATGGCTGAATAGAGACGTGTATCTGATTTTTTATGTATTAAAAACTTTTAAAATGTTTTCCCCTACAAATGACAGATTACATACCCCAAAATGTAGTCTGTACCGTAATCCATTAAATTACTTAAAGTGAGTAACGTAATCTGAATACTTTGGATTACTTGATATTGTCATGCTTTTTAAAACTACATGAATGTATCAACCACATCCTGAAAATTCATGTTTGTTTTCTTCAAATTGTCTGTTGAGCCCAAGTCTCCATGAACAGACTTTTGTTTTCTGTAGAGAAGACGAGGATATCTTAATATCAGATGTTTTGTCTGCTAAAAGAAAATAAAAGGCCAGTCTTTCCTTAACCATATTAAAAAAATATTATTGATAGAGAAATGATTTTTATATGAGATCACTGCTGCCTTAAATTATGTCCACCTACTGTTAGTGTCAGATGGTTTAGTCCTGGTTTAGTCCTGGTTTAGTCCTGGTTTAGTCCTGGTTTAGTCCTGGTTTAGTCCTGGTTTAGTCCTGGTTTTAGTCCTGGTTTTAGTCCTGGTTTTAGTCCTGGTTTTAGTCCTGGTTTTAGTCCTGGTTTTAGTCCTGGTTTAGAGGCGCACGGGAGCACAGTGGTGTCCGCGCAGTACGGAAGGAGACGTGGTCAGTTCGTTCTCAGGTTGATGAAGATGATGAAGGTGTGTTTGTGTGTGTTTGTGTGTGTGTGTTTGTGTGTGTTTGTGTGTGTTTGTGTGTGTTTGTGTGTGTTTGTGTGTGTTTGTGTGTGTTTGTGTGTGTTTGTGTGTGTTGTTTGTGTGTGTTTGTGTGTGTTTGTGTGTTTGTTTGTGTTTAGGTGTGTTTAGGTGTGTTTAGGTGTGTTTAGGTGTGTTTAGGTGTGTTTAGGTGTGTGTGTGTTTGTGTGTGTTTGTGTGTGTTTGTGTGTGTTTGTGTGTGTTTGTGTGTTTGGTGTGTTTAGGTGTGTTTAGGTGTGTTTGTGTGTGTTTAGGTGTGTTTGTGTGTGTTTAGGTGTGTTTGTGTGCGTTTGTGTGCGTTTGTGTGCGTGTCCCCTCATGTGTCAGGTCACTATAGCACAGTAGTGCAGATATCATGAGTGGATGTAGGTTGTTTTCATCATTGCCAATAGCTCCGGTTTAGCATTAAACTTGTAGGCGATTTGATATTTGTTATTTTTTATATCTCATGTCAGGAGAAGTGGGTGGTCGGCGTACCCACGTGTACCACGCCTACCAAACACCCATCCCTCTCTTCTTTAAATACAAAGTGATGTCTGAATTTCCAAGACACAAATGCGTTTTTGCCCGTGCCCTGCTGACTCTGTTCTACTGGCTCTTCGACCTCGTCCACGACGTTTACATCGCTCTTATTGCGTGTGTTCTGTGTGGCTTTCCAGCAATGAGTGGAATTACAGAAATAAAAAAGAAAAATAAATGGGATATAGCCCAAAATGTGAAAACAGGAAAATACCACCATGTAATCCATTTATTGTAATCCAATTACCACTCACTAAAACAGTAACTGTAAATGAATACAGTTACTCACAATTTGTACTCTGATTACGTAACTCCAGTACATGTAATCTGTTACTCCCCGACACTGATTAAAAATGTGAAAAACACATGAAAACTACATTTTAAATGGTTTGCAGTGGAGTTATTTCCCACTTACCATGTGCATTCTAATCCTTTTCCTGATTCTTAAACAATAAAACGCTTTATAATTAGATGTGCACAGCATGCAAGAGCTGCTTATACAATAGATTAGGCCCTTTAAAGCAGGACTACATTGCAAAATCAACTTTTCAGAGTTCTTAACCCCACGCCATTTCTCACCTGAAGTTGTATTTGGAGTGATTCATGCATGTTTAAGTCATATTTAATTGTTTATTTTCAAGAAGCCATTTTGCTGATCAACTCCTGTTTTACCCACCACCGGTACACACCCACTGCTTTCTAAAGAAAACAGAATGTGATGGTGTCAGTATCAGTATTGAGTGTATTCCTCAGTATTAGAAATTAAGTTTCTAGTTTCAGTATCATGACAACAAAACAGTTCTCTTTTGTACTTTGTCCTTCTACTGGTTTTATGTAAATGTAGTGATCATTACAGCCCCCTCCCCCTCCTCTGACACACAGGAGATATCCAGTTTTACTTCTGCTTTTTCCATTCAAACAAAAATTCTCCCTTCAAAACAAGAGTTGTGGTGAAACTGTCCAGTGTCAACAAGTAAGGGTGGCTCAAATGGACCTTGATTCCTTGTTTTTTTTTTTATTTTATTGTCACTAGCCAACTACAGAAATTATAAAAAACATAATCATTATCTGAACGACAGATACTCTAAAACACATACAAAAAGACCTTATGAAAACAGACAATGACATTACTAATAAATACTAAACTATTTTGGATTTTCGTCAGTAATATACCTGTTTTGTAAATATTCACACACTTCGAAGTCAGCTCCTGTTCCGGAAGTAAAATTCCACTCACATTTTCCTCATAGGCTGCGTTCAGACTGCAGCCTCAAGTGACCCAAATCCGATTTTTTGGCTTCTATGTGACCTGTATCCGATCTTTTAATGACAGATCCGATTTTTTCAAATGCGACCCAGGCCACTTGGATATGTGCTCCTGAAACCAATACATATCTGATCTTGTGACATGTGACTTCAGTCTGAATGGCCAAAGCGCATTCATCCACCTACACATTATCAACAAGCCACAAACGTCACTATTCTGCGCTGATGTAGGTGAAAATTGTTAATGATCTCCGTGTCACTGAAGTGAAGCACATCACCACTCACCACTCTTGGCTCCGTCTCCACATCCACACGTTCCTTTCAACGGACTGAACCACAAAACACCACGACCAAAAACCTCGTCCTTCTCCTTCTCAATCTCCTCTTTAAAACAAGTAAGTTGTTCATGTTCTGGCTCCGGTACGAGAGGAACTTTAAAATCTCCAGGTGCTAAATGCTCGCGTCCATGTTTGGACAACTTCTGTAAACACAGAGACGCTCACTGCGGTTGACGTCGTGTCTCCAGTGCACATGCGGGACACTTTTGGGCCGTTTAATGTTCACACAGGGGATCACATACAAGTCGCATTTAATTGGAAATGTGAACGACCTCGCAAAAACTTCAGATTTCACAAAAAAATCGGAATTGAGCGTTAAGCCCTGCAGTCTGAACATAGCCATAGACTTCAAATATTAGTTCAAAGACATCGCAGAGACTAACTAGCTACGAACTATCTAATATCCATAACATGGTTGGTTCAAGTCCAAAAAGCATGTCTAAAACGCATGATTCTTTAAAATGTTTTGATAACACAGCAGTTTAAAATCTGTTTCTGAAATTTTAACTTAAAATGATAGGTCTTCTGGTCATTTGTTAACGTAGCTGATAACTTTTAATATAATTTTTTCCTCATTGTTCAGCTCCATTTAGAAGCCTTCTTATTTCAACCTTTATTGTTTAAAAATGTGTTTAGAAAATCCACAATTATTACAAGATTAATTACTTATTTTATATTTAATTATCAATTCATTATTTGATTTCTTGATTTGATTATTTGAATTATTTAATTTTTGAGTTAAAAAAATTTATCTTGACTTGGACAAGACAATTACTACTAGTGTTGTCACAATACTAAAATTTTAAAATGTATTTCAGTATTAAGGAATAGACTAGATACTCAATACCACAGTGATAATAAAAATGTGATGTGAAACTGTGATTTTCAACATTAAGTCATGGTACTTTCTTTTCTATTCCCATGTGTCTTATATGTCCTTAATCCTTAGTGGTGTAGTAGGTTCCATACTTGTCCATGTGTGTGTACTAGTCTATGTGTCTTCTACTTGTTCTGATACAGCTCAAGATCATTCTAAAGACATTCAGGAAAGGGTCAGTTCTATTCTACATTTTTAGTACTGACATCTGCTCAAATGAGGATCTAGTTTCAAAGGTAGTTTTAGGACTTTTGACAAGCCTATGGCAGTCCATCAGAAATGTTCTAAAATCAGCCTGTCTTCACTCAGGTTCTTGCATCACACTAATCTATGAGCTGTAAAATGAAAGTGATTTTGGATTTATTGCGCACATCCAGGGACTTTCCAAATGCATGTCAACAGAACAAGTGCTCATGTTTTATCAGTCTGTGGTTTGATAAGAACAATCAGCAGAATCACATGCAAATTGCAAATATAGCTTTTATAATGAGATAAAACTCATTCAAGACTGCTACGCTGAACACTGCTGTTTCATGGTATCTATATCCACGAACACAATCAAGAGACAACACAAAGCCAAGTTACAGGTCATATTGTGGAGAAACAAATAAAAGAACACATACTGCGCTTGAGTTTGCTATATCTTTGACAAAAGTGGATTACAAATCACACTATAATGACTTAATAAAAGGACCAGCTTCTACTGACTTCCACATTAGAAAACTACTTTCCTACGCGTATCACTAATTAAGAAAATAAAGTTGGAGAACAAAGTAAGCACGTCACAGGGGATGTGCACCGGTGGCGGTGAAGACAGGAGTTAATCTGTAAAATGACATCTTGAAAATAAGTGTTTAAAGTTTGCTTAAGCATGCACGGATCACTCTAAATACAATTTAGAATCAATGTGAAGGAAACTATTCTGTCCATTTTACAGAATAGGTCTGCTTTAACTTATTTTCAGACAATAACCACACCTGTAATTTAATAACTGCACAATAGGTAAGTTTGATGCCACACTGCAAAACATTACAGTCAAAGCAATAATATCTCCTTGAACACAAACTGATGGTGGACCCTAATGTTTTTCGGTGTCCTGCTGAGCTTTGAGGTTCCTGGCACCCACACTGGACACCGAAACATATGATCCTGCTTTGTACACTGTGCACATGGCCTCACACTTGTCCCAGTCTCGGGACGAAAAGCGGGGAATTTCTTGTACAAATCATCGTTAAATGCGCATTTGCACTTCCGCATGTTGCAGACTGACCCACTGTTTGTGTCTGCTCGCTCCTTCTGAGTTACAGAGAGCTACATCAGCCGCTCAGTTTAATGGCCCAATGAAAGGTAATGAAAACCCGGACATTTGCATCACTTTATAAAATAAAACCCGGGCGGCCAGGACAGAACGTGAAAAACGGACATGTCCGGAGAAAAACAGATGTTTGGTCACCCTAGACTATGCACAGCAACCTACATTTGGTTTGACAATTAAAAATGAACATAATTGACGAAATTCTTAATGATAAGTTATCGATTAATCAACTAATCATGCCCATCCCTACTGGGTATCGTTAAAAAGTTGCCAATACGATACAGGGGCCACGGTACGATACACCTCAATACACTGAGCTTTCGATTCAAAACAATGTTTCAAATCGATTTAATATGATTCAGTTAAAAATAATGTCTAAATCATTGATCATTTCTGGTGCAAACTGAATATGAAACACACCCATTTTAATCATCGAACATTATTTTGTTTTAATTAATTAATCATTGCATTTATATAGAGCCTTTCAAGATATCCAAAGCAGACTGACGGAAGCGAGGCTGCCAATCTGCGCAACTGGCCCCTCTGACCACCACCAACACACACACACACACACACACCACTTTCTTACTAGACAATGTGGGTGAAGTGTCTTGCCTAAGGACACAACAACAGTGTTTGCCTCTGGAGCCTCACTGTGTGTTCATATATTAAATGTGCTGCGTAAACAAGTTTCCTTCCTCTGCACAAACAAAACTGTAGCACTATAACAAAATACTTTTTCCACTCTTGGCGATATATTGATACAGCAGCCCACGATATCGATACTGTATCATCACATTTAAACGATATTTATGTCGATATTTCAATATTTTTGCACACTCTTAACTCTAATACTTTTTTCTTACTTTTTACATTTTTTTCTATATCATTAACGTGTTTGTGAAGTTTCTATCTTGTAACGGAAAGTTTGATTTCCTGTTGGTAAATAGCAAAGGTCATTGGTCCATAAAGTTACGGGCGGTTCATTAAACATGACACGAGGCGATACAAGGACAGGCTTACTTCTCTAGGAAAATATACGATTTTTACATGTTTCTTTGTGTATTTTGCATTTGTCGTAGGCGTAAATATCCCGTTTCACCTCGTTAGTTTGAGTTTGCATTGAGGAGGTTACGTCGGCATTGGAGGTGACGCTTTCGGGCATGGATCGATATTTCACTCACCTGTAGCTGCTTCGGGACAGATCACACTTTTACGGGATAAAATAAAGTGAAGACACGTTAAATTCACCCGGTTTCAACTTACAACAGAGCAGCTTAAACATATGTCCCGTAGTTAGAAGAAAAAGACGATAAAACCTGCTCGCTTACCCAGCCTGTGTCCACTTCTCCCTCTGCGCTTTTCGGGCATTTCTTCGCTATTTTCTCACGATGACATCCGAATCTCTTTCACCAAATCGTGATCCCCTCGTCCGAAAAAGTGTCCACTAAGTATTCGTCCGGGATCGGGTTGGTTGAGAGTAGTTTTTCTTGTTTTTTCGGCCGCAGACTGAAGGAGGAGGAGAGGAGGAGGAGAGGAAAAGTAACACGACAACTTCCGGGATCTCCGAGAGGAAGTCCCGCCCCCACCTGTCAACGTGAGGAGTTACGTAACACTTCTCTAGAACTTTTGTTGTTCAAACATATTTATTTTTATATCATGTGGAAAGTGTGACGAGATGTTCACAAGTTAAAAATGGGATAGAGTCGGACTGGGGGGTAATAATAAAATGTCTGTAAATCATTTGAGAGACTTGTGTAAATTCTAACTTTTATTGTTTTAGTTTTTATTGATTTATTGTTTTAAAGGACTACTCCAGGACTAAAGCAGGACTAAAACAGAACTACACCAGGACTAAAACAAGACTACACCAGGACTAAAGCAGGACTACAGGACTATAAAACAGGACTACACCAGGACTAAAGCACAGGACTAAAGCAGGACTAAAACAGAACTACACCAGGACTAAAGCAGGACTAAAACAGGACTAAAGCAGGACTAAAACAGGACTAAAGCAGGACTAAAACAGCAAAGCAGACTAAAACAGGACTAAAGCAGGACTAAAACAGAACTACACCAGGACTAAAGTAGGACTACACGGACTACACATCAGGACTAAAGCATGACTAAAACAGGACTAAAGCAGGACTAAAACAGGACTAAAGTAGGACTACACATCAGGACTACACCAGGACTAAAGCAGGACTAAAACAGGACTAAAGCAGGACTAAAACAGAACTACACCAGGACTTAAACAGGACTACACCAGGACTAAAGCAGGACTAAAACAGAACTACACCAGGACTAAAGCAGGACTAAAACAGGACTAAAGCAGGACTTAAACAGGACTAAAGCAGGACTAAAGCAGGACTACACATCAGGACTAACAGGACTTAAACGGACTAAAGCAGGACTTAAACAGGACTACACCAGGACTACAGCAGGACTTAAACGGACTAAAGCAGGACTACACACCAGGACTAAAGCTGGACTTAATCAGGACTAAAGCAGGACTTAAACAGGACAAAAGCAGGATTTAAACAGGACTAAAGCAGGACAACACCAGGACTACACCAGGACTAAACCAGGACTAAAGCAGGACTTAAACAGGACTAAAGCAGGACTAAAACAGGATTACACCAGGATTACACCAGGACTAAAGCAGGACTAAACCAGGACTACACCAGGACCAAAACAGGACTAAACCAGGACTACATCAGGACCAAAACAGGACTAAACCAGGACTACACCAGGACTAAAGCAGGACTAAAACAGGACTAAAGCAGGACTACACCAGGACTACACCAGAAGTACACCAAGACTAAACCAGGACTGAACCAGGACTAAACTAAACCAGGTCTAACCCAGGACTAAACAAGAAAAAAACAAGGACTGAACTAGGATTGAACCAGAACTAAACTAAACCAGGAGTAAACAAATACTAAACCAGGTCTAAACCAGGACTAAACAAGGGGACTAAACCAGGAATAAAACAGGATTAACCAGAACAAAACTAAGAATGAACCAGGACAAAACTAAACCAGGACGAAACCTGAACTAAAGCAGAACTAAACACAAACTTAACAAGGACTAAACCAGAACTAAACCAGAACTAATTCAAGACTAAACCAGGACTAAACCAAGACTGAACCAGGATGAAACCTGAACTAAAGCAGGACAAACTTAACAAGGACTAAAGCAGGACTAAAACCAGAACCAAACCAGGACTAAACCAGGGTTAAACCAAGACTGACCCAGGATGAAACCTGAACTAACGCAGGACTAAACAAAAACTTAATGAGGACTATCTTTTAGTCCAAACAGGAGTGACACTGGGACAGAGTCGGATTGGCTGGTAATAATAAATTGTCAGTAAATAATCTGAGAGACTTCTGTAAATTCTACTTTTTATTGTTGTTTTTAATTGATTTCTTGATTTATTTTGCAGTTTTCAGGTGTGATTTGTTTGGTTTTTGCTGTTAAACAAGTCTCTCACACATAAAATTGTGTTCAGTTTTTCCGTTACTTACTCTCACCTCATTTTGTAGCATTTGAGTTTTCAGACCATTTAAAAACTTGTTTTGTCTGTATGCTGAGTGTGGATTGTGTGGGTGACAGTAGCTCAGTTGATACACTGAAAAAATGGTCTGAGAGGAGTTGCTCAAATTGCAAAAACTAATTTGACAACAATAACATGACTTTTTTACATTTCTCTGTCCAGCATGTTTAAATCTTACAAAGGTCACATGATTGTGGCCGATGTTAAACCTGCATGTTTTAATCAGGTTGAGGAAACATGACTTTATTATAATCTGTGGTGAGGCTCCTCCCTCTGGAATTCTCCTCCTCAAAACTTTTGGAGGGAAAATTCAAATGTAACAGGACACAGGACAGTTCCAGGAGCAGAGACACACAGTGTGGAGCAGGAGGATTATGAGAACTGATCTGGAGGTGAGACTTTTCAAAGGTTTTATATGTTTCTCTGGCCTAGAATGTCGTCATTGTTAAAACATGTTTCTGGTGTTTTATTTGAAATTAGAGTTAATGTAATGACAAATTGTCTTTGACTGTCCATCTACAAGAGTGTGACAGTTGGACTCAGATTTGAATGTGTTTGTTCCAGAGTCGTCTACAAACACAGAGTGACGTCCAGAGCTCTGCTGGAGCTGAGGGGATGTTCATGAATGTTCTATCTGATGTTTCAGAAAAAAGGAAGATGTTTGAGAACCAACAAAACACAGAGCACAGATGAACAAAGTAAATAACTCAACTAAAATGATTTTAAACACATTTTTCAAAACGAACTTCCTTTTGAAACAGTTGTTGTGTTTCTACAGGGTGATGTGGCACTAGGAGACTTTATACCAGATGCCCTCCCTGTTACTGCGTTTAGAGGAAGAAAAGCAGCACATGGTGAGTTTTGTTTCTGCAGATACACTTCTAATGTTCTTGTGATTCTGTTCTGGTCCGTTATAGGTACTTTAAATGTATTTAAACATGTACAACAGAGTAGATCATCAGAATGTGATCATCATGTGTTATTCTGTGTCCACAGGCAGAGACCAGAGCTTCTTCACTGGAATAAATCTTCACACTGTCCAGCTCCAAACTGTGTGTCTCTGTCCCTGTGCTCTCTGTGTGTTTGATTCTGTTTAAGACAATACAGAACTGTGGAAATCTAACGACTGTTTTTGTATTCTTTTACAGAATTAGATCAATTAAATTAAATTATACAGACTTATGCATTTCACCATAAGGCAACATAAGATAAATATGCATATTCAGCATGATTTGATCAAATTTCATCAACATGAAAAAGTGACATTCATGTTATGAGAAAAATATGTGTATAGGGGATCAAAATAAGTTTCAAACCTAAACATAATTTTATTGCATGCACCCGCTTTCCATAAGTTTTTTACACCAATCCAGCAACCTTTTTTTTTCAGTGTACAGTGTTTTTCCACTGGTTTGAAGGTTTGTGCACTGAAAAAAAAAAGGTTGCTGGATTTGCATAAAAAAGTTATGGACAGCGGTTGCATGCAATAAAATTATGTTTAGGCTTTGAAACTTTTTTCGAACCCCTCTAAACATATTTATCTCAGAACATGAACATCACTTTTTCATGTTGATGAAATTTGATCAAATCATGCTGAATATGCATATTTATCTTATGTTACCTTATCATGAAATGTATAAGTATGTATAATTTAATTTAATTGATCTAATTCTGTAAAAGAAAACAAAAACAGTCTTTAGTTTTCCACAGTTCTGTATTGTCTTAAACAGAATCAAACACACAGAGACACACAAGTACAGAGACACACAGTTTGGAGCTGGACAGTGTGAAGATTTATTCCAGTGAAGAGGCTCTGGTCTCTGCCTGTGGACACAGGAATAACACATGATGGTCACATTCTGATGATCTACTCTGTTGTACATGTTTAAATACACTTAAAGTACTTATTACTACAATAATGGACCAGAACAGAATCACATGAACATTAGAAGTGTATCTGCAGAAACAAAACTCACTGTGTGCTGCTTTTCTTCCTCTAAACGCAGTAACAGGGAGGGCATCTGGTATAAAGTCTCCTAGTGCCACATCACCCTGTAGAAGCACGAAAACTGTTTCAATAGGAAGTTCATTTTGAAAAATTTTAAAATCATTTTAGTTGAGTTATTTACTTTGTTCATCTGTGCTCTGTGGTTTGTTGGTTCTCAAACATCTTCCTTTTCTCTGAAACATTAGATAGAACATTCATGAAGTTCCCCACAGCTCCAGCAGAGCTCTGGACGTCACTCTGTGTTTGTAGACGACTCTGGAACAAACACATTCACATCTGAGTACAACTGTCACACTCTTGTAGATGGACAGTCAAATACAATTTGTTTCAAGCTGTCCTTACATTAACTCTAATTTCAAATAAAACACCACAAACATGTTTTAACAATGACGACATTCTAGGCCAGAGAAACATATAAAATCTTTGAAAAAGTCTCACCTCCAGATCAGCTCTCATAATCCTCCTGCTCCACACTGTGTGTCTCTGCCCCTGGATCTGTCCTGTGTCCTGTTACATTTGAATTTTCCCTCCAAAAGTTTTGAGGAGGAGAATTCCAGAGGGAGGAGCCTCACCACAGATTATAATAAAGTCATGTTTCCTCAACCTGATTAAAACATGCAGGTTTAACATCGGCCACAATCAAGTGACCTTTGTAAGATTTAAACATGCTGGACAGAGAAACGTAAAAAAGTGATGTTATTGTTGTCAAATTTGTTTTTGCAATTTGAGCAACTCCTCTTGGACCATTTTTTCAGTGTGGTTTAAATCCTGCTCTCTATATATGTAACATTGATAGCGTGGTTATTTTATATCTTTTATTATTTTATTAATTGATTGCTTGATTTATAAACTTTGTAAATTATTGATTTGAAAGATCCATGCTCCTCTGTTTTTTCTTCTACAGTGCATCCTTGGGGAATTAGCCACCAGCACCAAACAAAACCCATGTCTGTGGAGGACGTGGGGATTGAAACATGACCTGGGCAGTGAGAGATGACCTGGATGCCCTACCACGCCCAGATCAGACCAAGGCAAGACTTCTGTATTTGAGAAACAGCTAAAGTCTTGTGTCTTCTGCTAAACTCAGGCTTTACTATTACTTATTTACTTTACTGCTCCAAACCTGTTTAGTGAAACACAAAACTGTGGGTGGTGTGTCTCAGGGGAGATTCACTCTGAGTTTACCTAAACCCGGAGTTCAGATGACGAGAAGAGGCAGAGAGCTTCACTGAGTCATATACAAGTAAGTTAAAAATAGCAGTACAGGTGCTCTATGAGGGTTAAAGTTGAAATCTCAATGGAATGTAGTCCTTACTGGAAAATGTAAAAACAGACAAGGTACAAACCCGAGGCCCAGAGCACCAGTGTGGAACAGGACACACATGTGTTATTAACCCTTACATAGTAGTCGGGTCAAATTTGACCCGTTTTGACATTCAACAGTAGTAAAAATACCCTAAGCATCATTCTTTTATCCTGAAATTTGTTGACCTTTCCTAAATTTTGCCAAAATACACAAAAATGAAAATATTTTGAAATTGTATATTTTTGTATAGGTGCTACAAATTTTTGGACACTGAGGCTGGTTTATGTACCCGTGACCCGTATCTACTGAGATGGATTTTAGCTCTATCAGTGCGGGTCAAATGAAAGAAAATGGAAATTTAAGGGAATCTTGAAACTGTGAACCTGTACAGATCATGTTTGTGTGTATTTTTATGGGACAGTGGTGACAGAGTTCAAGAGTTCAAGAGTTTTGAGATTCCCCTGTGTCCCAGATTCCCAGAGACAGACACCTGTTGGTTTTAGAAGGGGCAAAGGGGAATCTCAAAACAGTGAAAGGAGTGATCATCCTGTATATGGTGCACAGAAGGAACACCAGAAAGTCAGTCAAGGGGGAGAGATCTTTTCTTCTAAGTTTGTTTTCACTCAGGACATCACAGTTGTCACATACATGCAAAACAAGAAGAACAAGAAAATATGAAAAATATGGTCTTCCTGCTCTTTGAAACATTATATTTATATATTCATTAATGTGTGACAGTCTATTTAGACATTCTATAGATCTGTAATTTAAAATTCCGTATAGACACTTACTATGAGGGAATTCTTGGTCTGGGTCAAATTTAACCCGAAACATATTGAGAAGACTTAAGAAATGAACAGTTTGTAAAGGTTAAATACAATTGCATTAAACAGGGCCATTATGGTTAGTATTATCATCCTTTTTTGGTCCCTTCTTTTTAAACTCACATATTATGTATTTATTGATATTTTTGGTGTCTTTTTTGTTTTAATATTCAGTGTTACGTCACACTTTTACAAACTTATTGAATTACTTTTCTGTTAGATGTGCTCCTCTCTCCGAGTATTGTGGTTGCGCGTTGGTGGCTGTGTGGGCGATGTGTGTGTGTGTGTGTCTGCGCATGTGTGTAACGATTGTGAGGGGTTATTTTTTATGTCTAAAAACACAATCTTTTCTTAAAATTTTATTTTATTTTATTTTTACTCCGGACCCCTGGGACATGTCTTGTGTAAAAGTGGGACAAATCAGTGGTGTTGGTGGGATCCGGGCTCCTGTGGACTGTGTGAGTGCTCACATGTCTGATCTCCTACACAACAAAAAGTGGAGTGTTAATTTGACTCTCACAGAATCAACTTTAACATTTTCTCAGAGTTTATATGAGTCCAGTCTGTTCTAGAGTTAATTTAACATTTTTGGAAATGTTAATTAAGTAACACTGGACCAAAGTTCCTGTTTAACCCCGAAATCCAGAGTTATATTAACGTTTTGAGAGTAAACAGATAACACTTTGTAGAGTTATCCTGATTTCGCTAAACAACACACAGAGTTGTTTTATTTTATTTTTACTTTATTTGAGTTAATTTAAGATGAAATTATGTACAAATCTGGTTTAAGCAGGTCTTCTCTCACAGGAGTTTGAAGTGGTGAATGGGAGGAACCAAATTAACACTAAGAGAAGTTGAATTAACACTAGAGGAAGTTGAATTAACCTCAACCACATCAACTCTGGCAAATAACCCCAACTCAAACCCCCATTTAACTTTCAAATAGTTTATAGATTACGAGAAATTCAGAATTCAAGTCATTCAAACTCATCCTGAAGTTCATTTCATGATTCGCCCAAAAGCTCACAACAGTTTTTAGTTTTTATGTGTGTGTGTGTTTGCCTGTGTTTGCATGTGGGCCTATTGTGGGCCTATTATGTAAATTAAACATCTCTTCTCTAAACACAGTGTGTAACTTTCATGTCACCTGCACAACTCCACAGAAAAAGAATGAAATGTAACTGGTTTGTATAGTTACTATAATTACACAAACTACTCCTTTTGTTCATTATACCTTTGCTCATACCTGGCGTTTGACTTACTGTGTAGTCTTTGTCCTCCAGCCTCTTCTTCTGTGGTTTTGTTTCTTTGTTGCTTGACCTTTGCCCCTGGAATAAACTCAGGGTCTGACCACTGCCTCCTCTCACTATTGGGAAGAGATCATCTATAGAGGCTTTGTACCGTCACGTGACCCCTATACCTACACCACCATGACACCGGACACACTATGTCATTGACTTCAGCAGCATCGGAGAAACATGGGCAGGTTTTGTTGTGCATTTGGTTGTTCTAGACGCTCTGAAAGGGATAAAATGATTCGTTTCTTCACTGTTCCACTGGAAATTACTCATCAGGAGCTCAAACAAGGGAATTATCAGATTATGGCTAGAGAACATAAATCGCAAAGAGATTTCCTCTGGTACCATCAAGACACCTGAAGTTTTATCAAGGTATTTGCTATTTAAATTGTCTCATAGCTTATTTAATGAGAGAAGCACATTTACTGAACTAAAATTTCATTAATTTATTCAGGAAAACCCGCACTAGCTTATGATTCAACAAACCCACACTGAGCTCCTATGATCAACATGACGCATGAGTCGAAGAGTCTGTGAGCCAAACCTCCAAAGAATCGGCCATGAAAAGATCCTCACGAACGTTAGAAAGATCCACTCACAAAAAGCGATTCATTCTAGAAGACATAGTTGTGGATAAACAAGGCAATAAAGAAAACATGGGTCCTACGACGAGTGACATGTTTATATGTGCGCTGGAAGATACAGTTTCTACTGCCACTCACACTGCAAATGTTTACTTTTTACATTTTAGTTCAGTAAATGTGCTTCTCACTTTAAATAAGCTATGAAACAATTTAAATTGCAAATACCTTGATGAAAGTGACGTGAGTGTGTCTTGATGGTACCATTGGAAATCTGTTCACGGTTTATGTTCTCTAGCTATAATCCTCATCTTTTTTTTCGATAATTCCCTTGTTTGAGCTCATTTCCAGAGGAACAGTGAAAAAACGAATCATTTTATCCCTTTCAGAGCGTCTAGAACAACCAAATACACAACAAAACCTGCCCGTGTTTCTCAGATGCTGCTGAAGTCAATGACATAGTGTGTCCGGTGTCATGGCGGCGTAGGTACCGTTGCTATGGGGGACACGTGACGGTGCAAGGCCTCTATTGTAAGCTCATGATTCAAGTGTCCTATTGTTTTTATTTTTTATTTACCTCCCTGAAAATATTTACCTGTATTTAAGTTCATATATATTAAGTTCACATGCCTGGAGAAGCTGTAGCGATCTCTCCCAGGCCCTATTCCATATACCTTCTTTATGGTTAACTGTAAGAGTCTGTACAAGGCTCCGCCCTCAAGCCTACATCACCCACGCTCCCACACGACAAATCTCCGCAAATATACAAAAACATGAGGTAGAACTGTACAGTACAAACCTGCCGTGCTGTGCGGTAGTTTCATTAGTGAGACGCGCGCTGATTGTGTTGTAATGGTGCTCTGAAGGGGGAGAGACTTAAGGTGGAGAGCAAAGGGAGGGGGGACTCAAAGCATCAAAAATAAAAGAGAAACTTATAAAACATGTTAATAGGTAAATATAGCATTTTCCAAACAATAAAAAGTAACGTAGTGATGTAATTCTGCCTTTGTGCCCAGGAGTGATCTTTTCATGAGGGATTAACACAGAGACAAAGTTCTCAGTGGATTTTACTCCAAAAAAGATTCAAACTCTAAACAAATCACACATGTGCTTTTCCAATTTACTGCTTCCTCCAATCATTTGAATACAAGTAAATCCGGATATCTCACCTGATCCGGGACTAAACCGGGACTAAAGAAGGACTAAAGCAGGTCTACACAAGGACTAAAGTGGGACTAAACCAGGGCTACACAAGGACCAATGCAAGACCAAAGCAGGACTAAAGCAGGACTACGGGAGGACTAAAGCAGGACTAAACCAGGACTAAAGAAGGACTACAGGAGGACTAAAGCAGAACTAAAGCGTGACTAAAGCAGGTCTACACAAGGACCAAAGCAGGACTAAAGTAAGACTTAAGCAGAACTACACCGGGACCAAAGAAGGACTATACCAGGACTAAAGCAGGACTAAACCAGGACTAAAGCAGAACTACACCCGGACTAAACCAGGACTAAAGCGGAACTACACCAGGACTAAAGCAGAACTACACCAGTACTACACCAGGACTAAAGCAGAACTACACCAGTACTACACCAGGACTAAAGCAGGACTACACCAGTACTACACCAGGACTAAAGCAGGACTAAAGCAAGACTAAACCAGGACTAAAGCAGTACTAAACCAGGAGTAAAGCAGGACTAAAGCGGGACTAAAGCAGGACTAAAGAGGTACTACACCAGAACTACACCAGGATTAAAGCAAGACTAAAGCAGAAGTACACCAAGATTAAAACAGGACTAAACCAGGACTAAACTAAAACAGGTCTAAACCAGGACAAAATAAGTACAAAACAAGGACTAAACAAGGACTAAACCAGTGCTAAACCCAGATTAAACTAAGACTAAACAAATACTAAAAGAGGTCTAAACCAGGGCAAAACAAGGACTGAACCAGGACTAAACAAAAACAAAACCAAGACAGAATGAAATCTGAACTAAAGCAGAACTAAACATAAACTTAACAAGCAGGACTAAACCAGGATGAAACCAGGACTAAACCAAGACTGAACCAGGACTAAACATAAACTAAAACAGGACTAAACAAAAACTTAACAAGGACTATCTTTTAGTCCAAACAGGAGTGACATTCACAAACCTGTAATTGAAACTGAACTGGCGCCAGCAGCGTGAACCAGAGCAGCTCCTGTGTGTCTGCTGTTCCTGTCAGACCAGTCCAAACTCCAGCCCGGAGCTACATTTCAACCTCAGAGTTTTGTTAATGTCTTTTTTTTTTTTTTTCTTTTTTTTTTTGACTAAAATCATAAAAGATAAAACTAGGACTAATATTACATGGCTTTTCTATGGCTATTTCTGTCATATTAAGACTAACCACAACAGCTCAGATCCAGCAGTAGCTCAGGTGGAGTGTCCACTGAGCTGAAGGTTGGTGGTTCGACTCCCACTCGTGATATAAACATTGTTGGTCAGAGGTTGGCGGTGCAATTCCAGAGCCCACAGGTGAATACTGTTGCTGTGTCTTTGGGCAAGATAATTAATGTTCCTGTGTTATGCTATTTTCAGATCTATGTTATAATGTTGTTTCCTGCTCAAAAACAGACCTGGAGTTGTGTTTTGTTTCATTCACACATTTGAGTAATACATTATTATTAGTCTGTCTACATCTCCAAAGCTCTGTTCCACCTGTTAACCAAGGTAGTTAACAAGCAGTAGTTTTTAAGTGAACAGCTCCTTTTAGCTTTTGTTCAGTAGAGTTTGGCAATTCAAGAGCTGAAATGATCCAAATGATTCTAGTGAAGGTGTGTGGAGGTTAAAAACCTAAACCTAGAACCTAAATGTGCAGAGTTTGTGTGTTAAACATTTGTGAATGAAACAAAACACAACTCCAGGACTGTTTGTGATGAGGAAACTACATTAGAACACAGATCAGAAGAAGTCTGTTTTCTTATAGAAACAGTTGCTAGAGCTCACACATCACAGCTAAATGAGGTGAGGAGCTCAGTCACACAGGAAGAGCTCAGAGTAGAGCCGCTGCTCCTACATGTGGGGAGGCGCAGCTGAAGAGTCTTGGGCGTTCCCTTCTTGTGTTAGACCCAGGACACTCTGGAGCCGGTATGTCTCTGTGGCCTGAGAACACCTTGGGGTCCCCCCAGAGCAGCTGGAAGAAGTGTCTGGGGAGAGTGAGGTCTGGAAACCACGATTAAGATGGATGTACAGAACATTCCTCCAGCTAAGGTAGTGCTGACACAGCCGAGCTCAGATCTGAACACACTGATGGGTCAAATACAGAGACTGGTCCATTTTATGTCCTTTTTTAACTCAGGTGAAGGGACAGAAGACAGAAGAGGACAGAGGAGAACAGAGGATGACAGAAGAGGACAGAGGAGGACAGAGGAGGCTTCTGGCACAAAACTGTTACAGCCTGTTTATTATTATGGAACTTTATGATCCAATCCTTTTCCTGCAGTTCTTGGACAAAATCATGATCAGACTGATTCTACATAAATGAATATAAAAGTGACATTTTGAAACATGCCTCCCCAAACATTCAGCTCCATTCACAGAACCACAAACCCAGGTCTAACTCTGTCCCTTAGTTTACGACTTTGGCAGATGTTGAGTAACAGTGTGTGTTGCAGTCAGTGAGGTATAGACACATATTCTGTGTCACTTGTGAGTGTGCTGTGTCCCCAAAGGTTAAAGGCTAAAGTCTGTGACTCTGTTTTGTAAAAACAGTTTGTTTGAGCGGAGCTTTGGACTCAGTCAGGTCTGTCCTCCTTGATCCTGGCCCCGCGCACAGCGCCCTCTGCTGGACGCGAGTCTGTGGCTGCTCCTGAGGTCTGAAACAAGAAGAGGACAAATGTACAGTGAATGTCCGTGACAGAATACAGCTGCAGGGCTCACAGAGGCCACCAGCCCGTCAGTTTTCTCTCCCCAAACTTGTCCGTAGTTTGATATAAAGCTTCTAGAAACAAAGCCAGGCTCAGGCTCTCACCTGCGGCTCTTCTCTCTGACTCGTGCCCTCGACCTCGTGACCTGTCCGGGTGCAGAACAGCACGCGCAGACGAACCATCACAAAGTGCGACAACAGTGACGTCATAGACACGCACGCGCCCCTCGCCCAGAGCCACGCGCTCTCCTGGTCAGTGTCCAGTCCTCGCGGACACACGGAGCGCGTGCGTTCTCCACCGCTTTCACAAACAAACGCCACTTTGGCCCGGTGCGCACGGAGCGAGATGCGCGTGGACACACCAGTTTTTTTAGGCGCATGCCCGTCAGTGTGCGCGTGTGCGGGTTGCGAAAGCCTTTGACACACTTTGTGTGAGTGCTTCTTCTTCCACGGCCCGTTACAAGACAGCGCCAGGCGCCCAAGGACGATCCGCTCTCCGTGCGTAAAAGCGTTCCACAGCGAGGCCGTCTCCACCGGGAGCTCTCGCGCTGTGCTCCCCGTCAGGCGCGCGCTCGGGGCGGGCCAGATGTTGCGTTGACAGCGGAGCACCGCGGACAGAGCCGAGGCGGAGGGGGTGGACGCCATGGAGAGGAGCGCTCCTAACGGTCTTCAGTCCGCGACAGAAAATCCAGACACTGCCCCGGAACTGTGCGGGCGGGCGGCTCGTAGGCACAGAGGAGGAGATCACGAGGGTCCTCATGAGGAGGGTCCCAGCCATATTTGCTCTCGCCCGGTCCTGCGGGGGGTGGGTCCGCGGTGTTGTATGTCAGAGGAGCCGGTTTAAACTGGAGCGGTACGAGACACGTCCGCTGAGGCAAAGAGCCTGAAGTTTGACCGCGTCCGTGACCCTAACTTGGGTGAGATGAAGCGTGTTCAGATGTTTTTTCTGAATCTGAGCTCCATAAGTTTCAGGCACACCAGGCACGTGCAAGCAAATCCTCAGGTCTCCACGTGACCAAACGTTTCTAAGGCATAAGTTTAAGAAGACAGTTTGTGAAGCATCACTCAGCCCTGTAATGAGTCATTTCATATTTCACATGGCAGTACAGAAAGTAGCCACAGGGAGTCGGCAGTACGTCATTTTTGCAACAGCTCTGCATGACGCAAACTTTCAACATTCTTCTCTGCTTCTTGTCTATAATAATAATATTCAATTTTCACATTTACAGTCTTTGTATCTATTATTTGTTCAATATAAGAAACAACACATATTTCTATTTTGCTATTATCAGATTGTATTTGCCTTCATCAGACTATAAGCTCTTACACAGGGTGAGAGGGAAGTGAGCTAAGAGTCAATCATACTCCTGTCATCAGTGTCATTTAGAGGTACACTGTAAATAGGCCGATAGTTTCTAGCCTTATAGCCTACTTTCTACCCTGAACCTTCACCTAAATGAACTCATATCTGAACTTTAAACCATGTTGTTGATCTAATACAGAAGGTGTGTAATGAGTAGTACTCTTCATTAATTCATTCATTCATGACATTCAGCTTCATGTTATGGGAGATAATTTAAAGACTTCACAATAAATCATGCATTAGTATTAAATTGTCCTAGTGCTTTTCCAGACTCTCAAAATCCCTTTACAATTTGATGTATTATTCGTTCACTCCACACTCGGTGGTGGTAAGCACACCTCCAACACACCTCCAACACACCTCCAACACACTCCAACACACCAACAACACACATCACCAACACATCACCAACACACTACAACACACCAACAACACACCAACAACACACCACCTCCAACACACCAACACACACACCTCCTCCAAACACACCTCCAACACATCACCAACACACTACAACACACAACAACACACCACAACACACCAACCTCCAACACACCACAACACACTCCTCCAACACACCAACAACACACCACCAACACACACCACCACCACCAACACATCACCAACACATCACCAACATCCACCAACAACCAACAACACACCAACAACACACACCAACACACCAACAACACACCACCTCCAACACACCACCAAAACACCAACAACACATCACCAACACACTACAACACACACAACAACAACACACACCTCCAACACACCACAACACACCTCCCAACAACCTCCAACACACACCACAACACACAACACACAACAACACACACAACACACCACACTCCAACACACCAACAACACACACTCCTCCAACACACCAACAACACACCACCAACACACCACCAACACATCACCAACACATCACAACACATCACCAACACACCAACAACACACCAACAACACACCACCTCCAACACACCACCTCCAACACACCACCAAAACACCAACAACACATCACCAACACACTACAACACACCAACAACACACCACCTCCAACACACCAACAACACACCTCCTCCAACACACCTCCAACACACCTCACACAACACACTACAACACACCAACAACACACCAACAACACACCACCTCCAACACACACCAACAACACACCACACAACAACACCAACACATCACCAAACACATCACCAACACATCACAACACACTACAACACACCAACAACACACCAACAACAACACACACCTCCAACACACACCACCTCCAACACACACCAACACTCCAACACACACCACAAACAACACCACAACACATCACCAACACACTACCAACACACCAACAACACACCAACAACACACCACCTCCAACACACCAACAACACACCAACAACACACTCCAACACACCTCCAACACACCACCTCCAACACACCACCAACACACTACAACACACCAACAACACACCAACAACACCAACAACACACCAACAACACACCTCCAACACACCAACAACACACCACCAACACACCAACACAACACATCACCAACACATCAACAACACACACCACAACACACACCAACAACACACAACAACACACCAACAACACACCACCTCCAACACACACACACTCCACAACACACACCAACAACACCAACAACACAACAACCAACACACTACAACACACCAACAACAACACAACCACACATCCAACACACCAACAACACACCTCCAACAACACAACCTCCAACACATCCACACAACACACACAACACACCAACAACAACACACCAACAACACACCACACTCCAACACACCAACAACACACCTCCTCCAACACACCAACAACACACCACCAACACACCACCAACACACACTCAACACACCACACACATCAACACAACACACACCAACACACTACAACACACCACACACAACACACCAACAACAACACACACACAACACAAACACACACACACACACTCCAACACACACCACAACACACACCCAACAACACACATCACCAACACACTACAACACACCAACAACACACCACCAACACACCAACAACAACCACACCAACACACCAACAACACACACAACAACACACACCAACACACCAACACACACAACACACCACCAACACACCACCAACACACCACCAACACACCAACAACAAACCTCCAACACACCACCAACACACCACCAACACACTACAACACACCAACAACACACTACAACACACCACCAACACACCACCAACACACCAACAACACAACCAACAACACACCACCTCCAACACACCACCAACACACCAACACACACAACACACAAACACACCAACACACCAACACACAACAAAACAACACACACACCACCAACACACCAACAACACACCACACACCAACACACCAACAACACACCAACAACACACACCACACATCCAACACACCACCAACACACCAACAACACACCAACAACACACACACCACCAACACACACACATCCAACACACCAACAACACACCAACAACAAACACTCCAACACAACACACCAACACATCAACACACAACACACACAACAACACACCAACAACACACACAACACACCAACCACACACCACAACACACACCAACAACACACCAAACAACAACCACAACACTCCAACACACCACCAACACATCCAACACAACACACTACAACACACCAACAACACACTACAACACACACCACCAACACACCAACAACACACAACAACACCAACAACACACCAACACACACACCACACAACCAACACACCAACAACACACTCCACAACCACACACACTACACACACACCACACAAACACACCTCCAACACACCACCAACACACCAACAACATCCAACAACACACACAACAACACAACCAACACACACACACACAACAACACACACACCAACACACCAACAACAACACACTCCAACACACCACCAACACATCAACCAAACACACTACAACACACCAACAACACACCACAACACACCACAACACACCACCAACACACCACCAACACACAACAACAACCACAACAACACACCAACACACCAACACACCACCAACACACCAACACACACTACAACACACCACCACACACACACTCCAACACACCAAACACACACACCACAACACACCACACTCCAACACACCAACAACACACAACAACACACCACAACACACCAACAACACACCAACAACACACCAACACACACAACAACACACTCCAACACACCAACAACACACAACAACACACCACCTCCAACACACCACCAACACACCAACAACACACCACCAACACACCAACAACACACCAACAACACAACTCCAACACACCACCAACACACCTCCAACACACCATTCACATTTTAGGCAATGGCAGTAATGTGTCTTGCCTAAGGACACAACCACATTTTCACCACTGGGGCTCTTGGTGTTCCTAGAGGTCTTCCATCCAAGTACGGACCAGACCCAGTCTTGTTTAGCTTCAGAGATCTTTTGTTTGAAATGGTCAGTTGCTACGTCAAAGGTCCTCATTTTTTATCATTCTCCATTTATCATATTTGACGTTATCACAAACTCACCACACCTCAAAGATACACTGTCGTTACACAATCGGCCATTGTCACAGAACCGTCTGGCTAGTTCTGGTTCTCTGGAAAAGTCTGGAGCTGCTCTTCCATTCAGTGTGGATTGAAAATTTAAAATAAATCTATATTTAAATGTCAGACAGAGACAGCAGGCTCCAGATACATAATCACAGACATCTGCAACGATGTAAATAGGCTACTTCACTGGAGGAAGCTTCTGTGTAAACTGAATTTCAGATGATTCTTGATGTTAAAGTAGAGCTACAATCTGAACGATCTCATACAGAAAAACGATGGACTTGTCATTCGATATATTTTCATTGTTTTGTGTCCTGTTTTGAGAATTTTAATTAGGTTTTTTGCACATAAGCTTCCTCCGGTGAAGTCCTAACATTGTTGTAAAGGTCTTAACGTGCTGTCTGTGATGATTATTTGCTCCATATGATACACATTCTTTATTTTACTTTTCCACTGGGTAATTGTGGGGGGCAGCATCCTGAGCCAGAAAACTGTTATAATTTATTTTGGCAATTAAGAATAATATTTTCAGCAAGTGAAAACTACGATTTGCTCTTATGTTATTTGGAAAAATCCCCAACAACACAACAGATGGCTCGAATATACTTTTGATTTTGAATATAATTTTGATCCCCAAAGAATTTTCAATTTCACAATGCACATCTTTCCAAAATGTTGCCAGTTTAGGACAGTCCCAGAATATATGGGAATGATCCCCCACCAGACCACAGCCTTTCCAACATTTATCTAAGGTCTCATCAAATTTACATGTAATAAAAGGAGTTCTAAATAATCTAATTTTAGTTTTCCATTCAAACTCTCTTATTATTATTATTATTATGTATATTTAAATACAGATTTATTTTAGCACGACTTGGCTTAAACCTTATAGAGAACGAACTAGGCGGGCAGCTCCATGAAAAGAGCCAAAACACAGACTTGACTCCTGACCTGAAAAATATCAAATCATTAAGACAGGTGGAGCGCTGTGAAATCAGTAAATCGTGACTCAAGGCAAACTGTTCACTGTGAACAAGAACTACGTGGAAAGTCCAAGCAACAGTAGAGGCGACAGTAGTGTAGGTTTTATATGTGGATGAGTAGCTTTGACTAAGGGTGACCAGACTTTCTAAATTAAACCTGGGACACACCCGGGTTGGGATGGTTGGTTTCCATGAAATTATAAAAAGAGCATCTGTCCTACTCATAATCTGAGGGACCTCTGTCGGTGCTTTTTTTTTTTTTTTTTTGCCTTATCTTCAAGATAAGGGATGGGGATTTGCAGGTTGTAACTTGGACTCAAGTCAGACTTGAGTCACTATTTTTAGGACTTGAGACTTGACTTGACAAAATGGACTAAGACTTGGGACTTGACTGTGACTTGAGAAGACATGATGCTTCTTGGAAAATAAATATATGTTTTTAAAAATACTTTTCTTTTTACAGTTGACACATGGAGCACTGAATTTTAAATGAACCAGCTGGAACATTTTGCTCCCACTTCTCTGTTTGTTACTGTGGATGAAACTGAAGTACTGTGATGTGGTATCATCAAATGTACTACAGTAACATTCAGTACAATACAGTAAACTGTGGGAACTACATAGAACATGATCCTTTTTGACAAAATAACTGTTATTTATTAATTATTTCAATTATTACTTAATTCTTGCTGTTCTGACTGTAATGATTCACATTCAGATCTTGTCAAGACATTTAAAGAGGAAAAAAATGCATTTCTAATACTCATATAAATACTCATATATATGACTTTTTAAGTACAATTTAAAATTCATATAATTTACAAAAATCTATTTGGTACTTTGGTTTAAAGACTTTAAAGACTCAAAGCAGACGACTTGGACTTGGACTTGATCAAATTGGTCCAAAACCTGGGACAAGTCTTATATAAACTGGGACAAATCACTGGTTTTGGATAAATCTGCTGGGACAGGGGGACATGGGGCTCAAAACTGGGTCTGTCTCGGGTAAAAAGGGACGTCTGGTTACCTTAGCTTTGACAAATACTCTTGCTGTGTTCTTGGGCAAAACACTCCCCACCCTGCCTGTGCCTTGCTTTGCCTCCTTCAGTGAGAGCTCTCTAACTTTCTCTTCTAAAATCGCTGGACTCCCTGTATGAACTCTGTTCTCCTTTTGTGAGCAACAAATCATGAGGAGGCGCACCAAGATCCTCCAGGGCCGTCACACCCAGCACGAACCTGCTTTCATTTGGAGCGTTGCTGCCGTGTCCAGGCTACAGGTCACTGAAGAGGAAGACACTTTTGTCCTGAGGGCTGTTTACCTTCTCAGTGACATGGGACCACCTGACTCTTCTGATCCTGATCCATCTTCACGTTCATCTCTACTCACTGTGTTTCAAATGCATTTGACAGATCCATATATTTTCCATATATATCTAATCTAACTTAATTTCATGGAATAAATCTTTGTTGTGTAATATTTGCACCTGAGTCTTATGTAAGGTTTGCTGTGTAATGCTTATCACAGTCTTAGATCAACTAAAGGTGCATTGTGTAACGTTCCTGGTGGAGGGTTCGTCAAATGCTTTTCTTCACAGAGAATTTATTGCTTTGTCTGGAATGTTTTACAGTATGTCATTAAACCTTTCTATCTTCATGGAGATCGAACCCTGAGTGATCAGTGACAGCCCTGTCCCAGCGGATTTATCCAAAACCTGTGATTTCTCCAAGTTTTATACAAGAAATGTCTCCAGTGTCCCTATTTTTACCCAAATCTGATGCCTACCAACAGTAAAGAGAGACACACATTGTCATTTGTTTAGGTAAAATACAGAAAAGCTGCTTAAAAACGACCAAAACACAAAGAAAATGTAACTATACTGACTCATATTAGTGCTGAGTACAGAACAGTTTTCCTTAATTAAACGCTTATTTCAGAATTTTATTATTACCAACCACCACAAACCAGGGATGTAACAGTTTTTTATTTTGAAAATCTGGTCACCCTAATCAAATCAAACCAGTTACAGGTAAGATCTGTGGAGAGGTGACACTATACCCAGTAAGAATGTTTGTTTTTCTAGGTATTTTTGAGCTATAAAACCTCCTGTAATTGAGTAAATGTTGGGTAGATCTGTTTTATGTAGGCGACCAGGATTTCAACATCAAAAACTGGGACACACTCAGTTTGAAATGATTAGTAATAATAAAATTGCGAAACGAGTGTGTAATTACAGAAAATTGTTCTGCACTCAGCCCAGACGTGGCATTTGAATCAGTATGTTCACATTTTCTTTGTGTTTTGGTCATTTTTAAGCAGTGTTTCTGTATATAGTCAATATAAAATAAATATAAAATTGGTCAAAAATAGGGACATTTCACTGGTTTTGGATAAATCCGCAGGGACAGGGGACACAGGGTTCAACACTGGGACTCAGCCAGGGACGTCCGATCACCCTAATTTAATGTCATACTATGGAACATTCCAGGTGGAGCCATGGAAACAAGCAGGTGACAGACCCGCTACCAGAAAACTTGTAAATGACAGTGACAAGAAAAGTAGGAAAATACAGGAAGTAGTGCTCAGGTCTTCAACAGAATGTCATCAACTGTCACCAATTCACCACATCCACCATTTGGCTCATTCACCACTTCATCCTCCTGACCAGTGTTGGGGAGTAACAGATTACATGTACCGGAGTTATGTAATCAGAGTACAAATTATGAGTAACTGTATTCAGTTACGGTTACTGTTTCAATGAGTGGTCATTGGATTACAGTTACTTTGTTAAAATAAGTGGATTACAAGACGGTATTTTCCTGTTTTTTTCCTGTCCCCCCCCCATAATTCCACTCATTGCCAGACACTATACTAGGTCTAAAACCAGGTCTAAAACCAGGTCTAAACCAGGTTTAAAACCAGGTCTAAACCAGGTCTAAACCAGGTCTAAACCAGGTCTAAAACCAGGTCTAAAACCAGGTCTAAACCAGTCTAAACCAGGTCTAAAACAGGTCTAAAACAGGTCTAAACCAGGTCTAAAACCAGGTCTAAACCAGTTAAACCGGTCTAAACCAGGTCTAAAACCAGTCTAAACCAGGTCTAAACCAGGTCTAAACCAGGTCTAAAACCAGGTCTAAAACCAGGTCTAAACCAGGTCTAAACTAGGTCTAAACCAGGTCTAAAACCAGGTCTAAAATAGGTCTAAAACCAGATCTAAACCAGGTCTAAACTAGGTCAAAACCAGGTCTAAACCAGGTCTAAACCAGGCCTAAACCAGGTCTAAAACCAGGTCTAAATCAGGTCTAAACTAGGTGTAAACCAGATCTAAAACCAGGTCTAACACTAGGTCTAAACCAGGTCTAAAACAGGACAAAAAATTCTCTACAGCAAATCAAGTAATCCAAAGTATTCAGATTACGTTACTCACCTTCAGTAACTTAATGGATTACATTACAAACTACATTTTGAGGTATGTAATCTGTAGAGGAATACATTCTAAAAGTCACCTTCCCAACACTGCTCCTGACACATAACTGCACAACCACCTACTGCACCAACCACCTTGAGAAGTTCATGGACGACACAACTCTGGTGGGTCTCATCACCAAGGGCGACGAGACTGACTACAGGAAAGAGGTCGATCTTCTGACCACGTGGTGCAGAGACGACAACCTCCAGCTGAACGTCAACAAGATAAGGAGATTGTTGTCGACTTCCAGAGAGGCCCCACCCAACACCCCCCACCGACCATCGACGGTGCTGCTGTGGAGAGAGTGAGCAGCACTAAACATCTGGAGGTGCACATCAGTGAGGAGCTCTCCTGGACCAACAACCCAGCAGAAACTCAAGCCTCACCGCCATCATCAACACATTCTACAGAGGAAACACTGAGAGCCTCCACCCGCCTCACCTGCAGATACACCACCCGCCTCACCCTCATATACACCACCCGCCTCACCCTCATATACACCACCGCCCTCACCCTCATATACACCACCACCCACCTCACCCGCATATACACCACCACCCACCTCACCCGCATATACACCACCCACCCACCCGCATATACACCACCCGCCTCACTCGTCTATACACCACCACCCGCCTTGCCTGCATGTACACCACCCGCCTCACTCGTCTATACACCACCCGCCTCACTCGTCTATACACCACCACCCGCCTCACCCTCATATACACCACCACCCACCTCACCCTCATATACACCACCCACCTCACTCGCATATACAACACCCACCTCACTCGTCTATACACCACCACCCGCCTCACCCTCATATACACCACTGCCCGTATATACACCACCAGTCTCACCTTGAGATACACCATCCACCTTATCCACATATACACCACCTGCCTCACCTGCAAAGCCATCACAACTGTGAGTGATGAAAGTCAACCCTCACACGATCTGTTCCTCCCGCCCTCCAGGAGGAGGTACGGGAGCCTCCATTCCCACAACAACAGACTCACTTCATCCACCAGGCTGTTAGGATGCTAAACTCTCTCCCCTCTCTACCCACCAGGCAGCCAGGAAGCAGGAATCTGCGTCTCCCCAGTGAAGAACAATTCGACTTTTCCATTTATTATTATTTATTTATACTCATGGGTGTGAGAAACACAATTTTGATTCTTCATGTTTCGCATAAAGAATTGACAATAACCTTTTTTGAACTTTGAACAATTTCATCAAGGCATTTTTTACACTTTAAACCTACTTTAAATATTGATTTAAGAAAATAATGTAATTTAATTGTAATTGTTATCATCATCAATCATAACTATTGTGTAAATTAGGCTTGGCCCTTGTAAACATTACAGTTGCTATTGGTAACATACGTCTACATCTGCTGCCTGTACGCAACAAAATAAAATTAGCTCAAAAACGTCACCAAAATGACAAAACTAAAAAAAGACTGGACAAGATCTTTAGTAAAAATTCAAATATAATTATTAAAAAAATATAAAAATTAGTATTCTAACCTGTCACATGCACTTTCAGTTGCCCCTCGGGACAAACACAGACAAAATCAGCTTGTTTATTCTCAAAACTTTATTTACTTAAATATAAATTTCATATTTGGTATTTACAGTGATGCATAAAAACAGATACAACATGAATTTCTCCTTCAGATTCAAATACTCAAAGTCAAAAAGTGCACTCAGTAGATTAAAAGGTTATGATGTAGGATTTCACAGTTAGCTTTGAGACGTGCTTCTGATCCGGTTTCTGTTTAAATCTGTGCAAAAAATCTCCGTCATTCTCAGAGTCCAGTGCCGACAGTTCACCTTCACCACAGCATCATTTCATTTTTACAGATATTTAATACGAACAAACAGCAAACAGAAAAATATGAGGCATTTATTCACACGTTAGTAGTTTTACATTTATGGCTGTGTATTTTAAAGTCCATGTCTTAAGTGTGCACACTGGTCCCACGCTGGACTATGGAGCGATGGGGCTTAGAGAAGACATATTGTGCTTTTGTCAGCTGTGGATCATTATTTTGAGCTCAAATAGGACTTATTGACGCGGAAGACATTTGGAAACATGCGGATGATGACTTCCGGTGTAGTTCCTGACACTGAGCATGTGATAAAACCGTGAATTCAGCAGCAGCGTCTTCACAACTTGCCAAAGCTTTCCATGGAGGACGGGACTCTAACTGCTAGTGGTGTAGTCAAGACCGCTCTATTCAAGACCAAGACCTGTCCGAGATCACAGGGTCCCGAGACCTGGACAAGACCAAGACCTCTAATGGCTGAGACTAAGACAAGACAGAGATCACGGCCCATCGAGGCCAAATCGAGACCATCTTTGTAATTTTCATCATTTATTTGTATTTTACAGTTATTTTGGCACGTTTATATATCAGTGTTTTTAAAAATCTATCTCCATTTTATCAATTGAGTGTCAGACCTTGAGGCTGAGACAAGACTGAGTCCATGCGCCTTCAAGACCGAGACAAGACTGAGTCCAAGCACCTTCAAGACCGAGACAAGACTGAGTCCATGCGCCTTCAAGACCGAGACAAGACTGAGTCCAAGCACTTTCAAGACAGAGTCAAGACTGAGTCCAAGCGCCTACAAGACAGAGTCAAGACTGAGTCCAAGCGCCTTCAAGACCGAGACAAGACTGAGTCCAAGCGCCTACAAGACAGAGTCAAGACTGAGTCCAAGCGCCTACAAGACCGAGACAAGACTGAGTCCAAGCGCCTACAAGACAGAGTCAAGACTGAGTCCAAGCGCCTACAAGACAGAGTCAAGACTGAGTCAAGCGCCTACAAGACCGAGACAAGACTGAGTCCAAGCGCCTACAAGACAGAGTCAAGACTGAGTCCAAGCGCCTACAAGACCGAGACAAGACTGAGTCCAAGCGCCTACAAGACAGAGTCAAGACTGAGTCCAAGCGCCTACAAGACAGAGTCAAGACTGAGTCCAAGCGCCTACAAGACAGAGTCAAGACTGAGTCCAAGCGCCTACAAGACAGAGTCAAGACTGAGTCCAAGCGCCTACAAGACAGAGTCAAGACTGAGTCCAAGCGCCTACAAGACAGAGTCAAGACTGAGTCCAAGCGCCTACAAGACAGAGTCAAGACTGAGTCCAAGCGCCTTCAAGACCGAGACAAGACCGGGTCCAAGCGCATACAAGGTCGAGTCCAAGCACGGTCAAGTTCGAGATGAGACCAAGTCCGCAAAAAAATTGTCTCGAGCCCGGTCTCAAGACCAAGACCAGTGTCAAGTACTACGACACTACGAATCGCGTCTTCGATGTCACAGCTAGTTAGAACTGTTGATCTGCCGAACATGACATTTTTTTTGTTTAAATTAAGTTAGACAAATTATAATACACAAATGAAGAGGCAATTTATAAAAGAAAAAAAGAATTCAATGACATCTAGATGAAGAAAACTGGGTCATTTTCTCTATTTACAGAGCCCAAAGGAAGTCGTCATCCACATGTTTCCAAACGTCTTCTGGTTTTGTGACGTAAGCGTGAATAGAGCCCATTACGTAATAAAAGAAGAGGAGATGATTTCCACCTGCCCCTTTATGGTATTTTAGAATAAACATGATCACAACTACAGACTGCTGGACATCACACTAGGAATAGCTTTTTTCATTTAGTTAGTAAGTTAGTACGTCACAGTGGGCGTGTCTGGGTGGTAGGGGGAAACGGGTAAATCGGAGCAATGACGTCTTGAATACAGGAGAAAAAATATGACTCAAACATGCACAAATCCCAAAGAACATGGTTAAAAGCTCGATAAAGTCGATTTTGCACAATATGTCTCCTCGAAAAAATTTTTTTAAAAGTGTCACTGAGGAACATTTGGCACATTTGGCACTAAATTAGACAAAGGAACCTCAAACCTGTCCATGGAAACGAGACACTGTATTGGCTTGGCTTTTCATTCCCGCATGAAACCTGGCCCCGGACAGACTCTGGAAATGCTGAAGAGGTAGTTTTATCATCACGATCACTATGACGATGCAAATTCAGTAAAATGGAGAAGTTCAAAATTCGAATGGGGGTCGTTTTAATATAATGCATGATTTGTTTATCTATTGGGCCCTTATATAACTCTAGTTTCTGATCTATGTTCTAATGTAGTTTCCTCATCGCAAACTGACCTGGAGTTGTGCTTTGTTTCATTCACACTTTTAACACACAAACCCTGCACATTTAGGCTGAGTTCTTCTCTCAAACAGAAAACACACAGCTTGCGATGTTATGTGGTAATACAGGAAGTGCTCCATTAACGCCTTAAAATGTGCACAAAGTTTCTACCTCTGACGCAACAATACTGGGAAATTTCAAACAAGATTCATCACTCAACTCTGTCAACTAACGTCAACTTCACTGGTTATTATTTACCTTTTTCGTCTCAGTTATCTTGAATATCTCAAGCAGTATTTAATTTCATTTTGATGCTCTTACAGTTTACTCCAGATCAGATATTTTTTATAAATGCTCCATTTGATTGGTGTATTACCTTCTGTCCTTTCATTTAAAAATTCTCTGGTGCAAGATTTACAGAACCTGGGTAATTGTTTTTGATCATCTTGTTGAATTTTGTTGATCATCTTGTTAAATTTTGTTGTTTATCTTGTTGTATTTTGTGACTATATTTGAACTTTGTCTTAATTTGTGTTAAAATTGGACTTTGGGCTGTTGATTTTGTTTTGTTTTTCTTCTTTTCTGAATGTATGTAGCCTATTGTCGGTCCTGCTGTGTCTGTCTTCAGTTGTTGTGACTATGAGGAACCCTCGAAAACGAGATGGCGAAACTTCTCAAGGGGCTTATCCTCCAAAAAAATCAATTCTAATTCATCCGACATACGAATGAAGTAAAATACAACTCCAGCCATGTTTTGGAGGAAGGAACAACATGAGTACAAGCTGAGAAAAGTCAAATTGGCTTAATGCGTCTCAGATCTTGAGCTCGTCTTGGTCAGGACAACCTTAGCTGGAGGATTGACCTATCCTCCTATTGTTTATGTTTTGTGTTAATGGGAAAAAACAGAGTCCTCAAACACAGGAAGAGGTGGCGCAGAAAAGCCCCAGAATATTCAAAACAAGCCAATACAAGCCAATCTCGTAACCGTGGAAACAGCACCCTAACATCGACGTCTTTGGTTTGTAGGGACCCACAGTGAAGGGCCCATGTGGAAGATAGTAAATAACAGTTGTTATACTTAAAGCTTTAAAGCTACACTGTGCAGCATTTCTGGTGGAGTGTTGGTCACCTGCTGGTTTCTATGGAGATGTCTCTTTTTGCCAAATGTCCCACAGTATGGCAACAGCCACCAGGCCAAGTTACAAGTCAGATCTGTGGAGAGTAAGGCTGTGAAATTAATCGAATTTTGATTGAGATTTTGATTTGTGTGTCAGTTGTTCTTTAAACTCATATAATCGAGTTGAAACAATTTAGTTTAACAGAGTTTATTTTGTTAAGTATATTTATTTATTTATTTTTACATATAGAGATATGTTTTTCTTTGTCTTATATCATGTTCATGTTTATTCAAAGTATATTTGATTCATTTTATGTTTTATATATCACAAAACTGCTCTAAGGTTCATATTTGTAGCCTGCATTTATTTTCAATTTGAAAGTTTTGCTTAAATTATCAATAATAAAGTGTTTAGATTTTAATTTTTTTTTTTTCTCCTGAGAGAGAAAGAGAAAAATGCTGAATAAATGCATCCTGTAATTAAAAAATAATCGTTTGAATAATCGTGATTTCAAAATTGACCAAAATAATCGTGATAATGATTTTCTCCATAATCGATCAGCCCTAGTGGAGAGGTGACCGCCCAAGTTTTTAAAAGTATTTTTGGGCAAAGGAAAATGTTTGTAACTAAGTAAAAATGCTAGGTAGAGAAATATAATGCCATACTGTGGAACATTCCAGGCAGAGACAAACAGGTGGCGGACACAGCGCGCCTGAAAGTGTTCCCTTATATAAAGCAGTCCAGTCCTTCATGGTGAATCGTCTTCTGAGGAGGTGTAGTTGCCGGGGTAATTGAACGGCCGTCTCTGCACGTTTGGGATAATAGCGAACGCCAGGATCCCGATGAGCATCAGAATCACCGTGATGGTTATAATCGTCACGACGACCCCGTAGTAACAGCGATCCGACCGAAACAGCCTCCTGAGCCTGCCGCGCACCCTGCTCGGCGGTCGCCCCACGTCCACCACCGTCCTCGGCTCCGCGCCCTGCTCCAAATCCACAGCGTCTGCTACCGGGACCACTGGGCTGGACTTGGGTTTGACGGGACTCGCCGGCGCCCCCTGCTGGTGAGCTTGGTGCTGCGTCTTCAGCATCAGCTTGCCCTTGCTGCGTTTGAAGCGGATGGACAGGATTCGCTGCATTTGCGGGGGCAGCTTGTGGAGGATGTCCTCGTTGGTGCCGAGGCGTGGTAGATCTTGTCCGTGCGGGATTTGGGTGATTTCTCTGCAAACTGGACACGGTAAACTTTTGAGTTCCACCGACGTGACGTTAATTCGCGCCAAACACTCCAAGCAAAAAGTATGTCCACAAGATAGAACTTTTGGAGTTTTAAAAATATTGTCGTACGAGCAAAAGCAAATGGCGCACTCCGTTTCGTCTATGTCGTTTTGGACGTACTTCCTCCTCTTTTCCATTTCGCCCTTCTTCGTGTCTCGTCTCCTCGCCTCCTCGCTGCGTCCTCGCCGTCTCCTCTCGCCATGGGGATTGCGGTCTCGTCTTCGGCCGCGATCGCGAATGGAATCGATGCTACGCGAGCGGCGGACTTTAGGTTTCTCCTTCCCGTTCGGCTCGTCCCTCTGGTGGTTGTGGTGGGTGCTGCCGGTGCTGTTGCTGGGAAGTTTGGGCTTGACGTTCTGCTGAGGAGGTCTGGAGTCGCTCATGGTTGGTCAAGACACCTGGGGAAAGACATAAGAGCAGTTAGAAAAGTAGTCAGAGGAGAGATGCAGAGGAGAGGGGTCAGAGGAGGAGAAGTGAGGGTCAGAGGAGCAAAGGATGGAGAGGAGAGGGTCAGAGGATGTAGAGGATGTAAAGGAGAGGGTCAGAAGAACAGAAGTGAGGGTCAAAGGAGCAGAGGAGAAGGTCAGAGGAGCAGAAGCGAGGGTCAGAGAAGCAGAAAAGGTCAGGGGAGCAGAAACGAGGGTCAAAAGAGCAGTGGAAGAAGGTCAGAAAAGCATAATTGAGCATCCGAGGAGCAGTGTAGAAGGTCAGAGGAACAGAAGTGAGAGTCAGAGGAGCAGAAACGAGGGTCAGAGGAGCAGAAGTGAGGGTCAGAGGAGCAGATGAAAAAGTCAGAAAAGCAGAAGTGAGAGTCAGAGGAGTAGAAGCGAGGGTCAGAGGAGCAGAAGTGCAGGTCAGAGGAGCAGAAGTGCGGGTCAGAGGAGCAGAAGCGAGGGTCAGAGGAGCAGAAGCGCGGGTCAGAGGAGTAGAAGTGAGAGTCAGAGGAGTAGAAGCGAGGGTCAGAGGAGCAGAGGAGGTCAGAGGAGCAGAAGCGAGGGTCAGAGGAGTAGAAGTGAGGGTCAGAGGAGCAGAAGTGCGGGTCAGAGGAGTAGAAGCGAGGGTCAGAGGAGCAGAAGTGCGGGTCAGAGGAGTAGAAGTGAGAGTCAGAGGAGTAGAAGCGAGGGTCAGAGGAGTAGAAGTGAGGGTCAGAGGAGCTTAAATGAGGGTCAGAGGAGCAGAGGAGAAGGTCAGAAAAGCAGAAGTGAGAGTCAGAGGAGCAGAGGAGGTCAGAGGAGCAGAAGTGCGGGTCAGAGGAGCAGAAGCGAGGGTCAGAGGAGCAGAAGCGAGGGTCAGAGGAGCAGAAGTGAGAGTCAGAGGAGTAGAAACGAGGGTCAGAGGAGCAGAGGAGGTCAGAGGAGCAGAAGCGAGGGTCAGAGGAGTAGAAGTGAGAGTCAGAGGAGTAGAAGCGAGGGTCAGAGGAGCAGAGGAGGTCAGAGGAGCAGAAGCGAGGGTCAGACGAGAAGGAGCGAGGGTCAGAGGAGCAGATGAGGTCAGAAAAGCAAAAGTGAGGGTCAGAGGAGCAGAGGATTGATCCTAACATGGAAACTAGTGACTTGAGAACAGAGAACATTGAGTCTGATGCAAAGTGTGATAGAAAAACCAGTTTGGAGTCCAGGCTTTGTTCACACATAGTTGACATAGTTTTCCTGACCGTGCACATTTAAAGAGCCGCTCCACTTTTCTGCTGATTCACGATGTTCCAGTAATATTTTCATTTAGGGCGTGTTGTTTTTCACTGTTTGTTTAGGAGGCCGGACTTATCGCAACACAAAGAACAATGTATTTTGCTCTACTTTAAAAAAAAAAACATTAGATTCTGATTCTGAATGATTATAATCCTTATCATAAACATATCAAAAGTTATAATTCATTTGCAAATCTCTTCATATTTCATCAGTTTTTCCCATAGTCTGTATTTATAAATGAACAAAGCTAGTGCACTCGCTGTTGTATTCCAAACAGGATGTGAGTATAGGGGCACTTCTGGCCCCATCGACTCTAATCCGTGTATTATTTGTTCATTTGTTTTTCAAAATAAAATAAGGAATAAAAATATATATATATTTTCTTCATTATTTGGTTTGTTTTAACAATTTATTTTTTCAGTTTTTGATTTTGTGTTAAACTGCGATGCTGGACTTTTGCGCCGCGTACGGACTGAACCAGGACTAAAACAGGACTGAAACAGGTTTAAACCAGGTCTAAAGCAGGACTAAACCAGGACTGAACCAGGACTGAACCAGGACTGAGTGTCAGGACGGGCCCAGAGATGTGCCCGCGTAGACTGTCCGGTGATCAGGAATGAGATCGGGACCAGACCAGGACTGAGACTGGAACCGGACCAGGAATAGACCAGTACTGAGACCAGGACTGAGACTGGGACTAAGACCGGGACTGGGACTAAGACCGGGACTAAGACTGGGACTAAGACCAGGACTAAGACTGGGACCAGACCGGGGCTGAGACTGGGACCAGGCCAGGAATAGACCAGTACTGAGAGCAGGACTGAGACCAGCACTGAGACCAGGACTAAGACTGGGATCAGATCGAGACTGAGACCAAGACCAGACCAGGATTAGACCAGTACTGAGAGCAGGACTGAGACCGGTACCAGACCAGGACTGAGACCAGGACTAAGACTGGGACCAGATCCGGACTAAGACCGGGACCAGACCAGGGACTCAGACCGGTTTAGTCCTGGTTTAGTCCTGGTTTAGTCCTGGTTTAGTCCTGGTTCAGTCTGTATACGGTGCAAAATTCCGCCATTGCAATTTAAGTCACGTAAACAGGAAATGGCCGTTACCCATTTTTTCCATTATTCATTTAAACACAAAATCGAAAACAGAAAAAAAAAAAAGAAAAAGATTATTATTAATTTTTTCATTTTGGTTTTAGAGACAAATAATGAAGAAAATAGTTGTTTTTTTCATGTTCTTATTTTTGGTTTTATGCTGAAAAATGACACACAGATTGACTCTGCTTTCTGCTCTGAACCACGTCATTTTAATCTTAAAATGTTCGTATCAACCCAGTCTACAGGATCCTGGTGTTTTTATTTCACTATTCTGTTCATCAATCAACATATGAAGCTTAATAATAACAAGTCAGGAGTCTGCTTTCACCGAGGTCGCTCTTCACAGCATTTCCAACAGGTCACGTCTTTATTTACCCGAGACAGTCCCACAGTTTTGAGTCTGTGCCCCTGCCCCGGCGGATGCATCCAAAACCACTGATTTGTCCCAGTTTTATACAAGAAATGTCACAGGTGTTTGATCCTTCCCAACACTAAAGAAAAAGGCATAAACTGTAATTTGTGTAGGTAAAATACAAAAAAAAGAAATCTTAAAAATGACCAAAACACAAAGAAAACGTGACTATACTGACTCACATGTTAGTCCTGAATGTTCTTTCCGTAACTGTTTTCCTTAATTATGCACTCGTTTCACTATTTTATTATTACCAACCACCAAAAAAAATAAAAAATGTGAATGTCCCAATTTTTTTATTTGGAAATTCTGGTCACTCTCAGTTTGATTCTAAGCTGCTAAGGCCTGCTCCCTCCTAAACCAGTACGAGCTTCAATATCCTCGCTTCGGATTGGCTCTTTGGTTGCTATGATACCCGCGGTCAGAATTCCAAATATGGAACTGGCTCCAAATGCACTAACTATAAGCCTCGATGAGCTTCATTTGACTGGAGCCGAACGCTGTGGGTGACGTCACACAGTCTTAGTTCTTTATACAGTCTGTGGTCTTTTTCTCCAGCACTTAAAACAGTAAAAAGGTTGTGGGTTAGACTCCTGATCTCTCTGTCTTCGTTGTGTTGCTGTGGCAGAGTGTTTAGCCTGTCCCTTCCTCTCAGTAAACAGGTTGCAGGTTAGACTTCTGCTCTATTGTGTATTGATTG
This sequence comes from Boleophthalmus pectinirostris, assembly GCF_026225935.1. Classification (NCBI taxonomy): domain Eukaryota; kingdom Metazoa; phylum Chordata; class Actinopteri; order Gobiiformes; family Gobiidae; genus Boleophthalmus; species Boleophthalmus pectinirostris. The sequence goes on along the minus strand of NW_026571447.1, from coordinate 2,960,548 downwards.
ATTGGTATTTCCTTGTCCTGTGATGTAAACCTGTCCGACCAGACAACCAGTTTGTTTGCAGTTCTGCACATTCCCACACTGCAGCTGGCCCCTGAATGCACCTGTCACTCATGAACTCTTCACACTCCAGATGTGAGTTTTAGTGTTGTAGTCAAGAGCGCACTAATCGAGACCAAGACCAGTCTGAGACCACAGGGTCCCGAGACCGAGACAAGACCGAGACCTCTGAGGGTCGAGACGAGACAAGGCAGAGACCACAGCCCATCGAGACCAAATCGAGACCATCTTTGTCATTTTCTACATTTATTTGTATTTTATAGATATTTTGGCACATTTATATCAATGTTCTTTATGAAACCACCTTCATTTAATCTGGTTAATGTTCATTTAGGATTTAATCTGGTTAATGTTCATTTAGGATTAAAATAATCCAAACAAACTGTGCTGGACAACACTCCACAGTTTGAGAAACCCTTTTTTAATCCCACTGGCACGTTACACAAAACAACTCCAAAGTGAATCAGTGGGTCATTAGTTTTACAGTTACATTCTCTTACTGCTTTTGCAGTGATATTTAGCTTCTGCACATTTACCAGCCATACAGCAAAAAGTAATATCTGTGTAAATTAGAATGACTTAAATTAAGAGCTTTTGACTGTATTTGAGTTGATTCAACATGACAGGTAAAATGATCTACCAATAGAATAAATATGTTTTCCTTAATTCAAGTAACATTAGATTTAGTTTCTTATTTTAAGTGCAAAGAGTTGCTGTTTTAGACATATTTTCATATTTTAAGTACTTAAAGTCTTGTTCCACTGACAGATAATTTTACCCTTCAAGTGAAATTTACATAAATCATGATAAAACTTTCTTAACCAAAGTCATCTTAACTTGACCTGATTTTCGTTTTTGCAGTGAGTAATGAAATTTGATCACACTCGTTGAGCGTCAGACCTCAAATCCAAGACAAGACAGAGACCAAGCTCCATCAAGACCGAGACAAGACCGAGACCAAGCTCCATCAAGACCGAGACAAGACCGAGACCAAGCTCCATCAAGACCGAGACAAGACCGAGACCAAGCTCCATCAAGACCGAGACAAGACCGAGACCAAGCTCCATCAAGACAGAGACAAGACCGAGTCCAAATGCGTTCGAGTCTGAGACAAGACCAAGACCGTAAAAAAGAGGTGTCGAGACAAGACCGGTCTTGAGTACTACGACACTAGTGAGTTTGTTACATTTGAACCCAGACAGTCAGAGGCTCACACCAGCACAGTGGAATCAACACAGTTCAACAAAGTGGGCAAACATACACTCTCAAGAAAATTATCTAATCAACTTGTCAGAAATATTGAAAATCAGACCTGAATCAAAACTAGTATCAAAACTAGATACTCATTTTCACAGGTATTGATACTAAAAAAGTCACATTCACTATTCCTGAATCGCTTTAGAACAGACCTGGGCATTGTCAAGCCATGTGTCATTCGTTCATTCGTTTTTTAATATAAAACCACAAATAAGAAAATGAAAAAACAACTGTTTTCTTCATATTTGTCTCCAAAACCAAAATGAAAAAAATGGATAAGGATACATTTTTTTTGTTGTTTTTTTTTCCAGTTTTTTTGTGTTTAAATGAAAAATGGAAAAAACGGATAACGGCCGTTTACATGACTTCCGTGACTGCGATGCTGGACTTTTGCACTGCATACGGGCTGAACCAGGACTGATCCAGGTCCGGGACTAGACCAGAACCAGACCAGGACTGAGACCAAGACCAGACCAGGACCAGACCGGGACCAGACCGGGACCAGACCGGGACCAGACTGGAGGCTCAGAGCCCACAGCAGGACCGGAGCTCAAAGCTGAGGCTCGGACCCTGCGGAGGCTCGGAGTCAAAGCTCAGAGTCCGCTCTGGTCCCACTCTGGTCTCGGTCTGGTCCCGGTCTGGTCCTGGTTTAGTCCCGGTCTGGTCCCGATCTGGTCCCGGACCTGGATCAGTCCTGGTTCAGTCCGTATGCAGTGCAAAAGTCCTTCATCGCAGTCACGGAAATCATGTAAACGAGAAACGGCCGTTATCCCTTTTTCCATTTTTTATTTAAACACAAAATCAAAAACTGAAAAAACAAATTACCTGTTTTTTTCATTTTGGTTTTGGAGACAAATAATGAAGAAAACTGTTGTTTTTTTGTTTTCTTATTTTTGGTTTTATATTGAAAAACGCATGAAAGAATGACACACGGATTATTGTCCAGTTCCTGAGCCTATGTGGCACTTTTGTTGACTCTGACCGGTCCGTTTCAGCTCATTTGGAATTACAAAAGAAACATATTTTTTATTATTTTACCTCACGAGGCAGCCTCACTTTTCATTGCTTAGTCATAACATAAACTACCAGTCTGACCAGCTCGTCTAAACAATGCTACTTATGTAGGGATTACACAAATAAAAGACCACACGGGAATAGAAACGAAAGTACAACTGTTTAATGTTAAAAATCACATATATTGTGTAAAGAAATTGTGTTTTTTATCATCATTGTGGTATCAGAATCAGTATTAAGTAGGGATGTAACGATATCCAAATCTCTCTGTACAATATTATCACGATATGCATCTCATGGTACGATATTTACTGCGATATTTTGAAGAGGCTGATATAATTATAGATAGGACAGAGTTTATTGTGAATTATTTCTGTCATAATCTCAACAATTCAAATAAAAAACATATTTCTTCATGTTGTCTGCGCTGAAATGAATCATGGGATATGTAGTGTCTGATGTTTATAAGCTGTTGCTACTATAAACCAAAGGAAAGGGACTTGTGATTCGATATATTGTGACGATATCATGATATTTTGGATACTGTTACATATTATACTGTTACATCCCTAGTATTGAGTATCGAGTCTTTTAGTATTTTAGTATCGTGCCAGCACTAGTTTAACTTTAATTCAAAATACTGAGTTTGAGTTTATTTAATTGTTGGGCCTAGTTTATTTGACTTGTTCCAGCTTAATCCTTTAATGAAGTGATTTTTTCTATTTCTAATGAGAACAAAAATATTTACAGTGAAATGAGGATCTCTTTTCCATCCTCGTTTGTATTACGTGTCTGTTTTTGTATTTCATTTCAAACCGGTCAGACCGGTCAGTACTTAAAGTATGCTCCATGTAATCCAGCTCTGTTCAAAACACTACCACAAATACTTCACTCAGTACTGACCTCTACTTTAATTACTCACTACTACTATTACAACTAGGACGACTACTAATACGACTACTATGACAACTACTATGGCATATACTGCTTCTACAATTACTACAACTACTACGACTAATATTACTATGGAAACTACTACAACAACTACTATAACCACCTCTGCTGCTGCTGCACTACAACTACTACTACTTCTGTTACCGCAACTACTGCTTCTACAGTTACTACAACTACAACTACTATGACTAATACTACTACAACAAATGGTAAATGGTAAATGGTAAAATTTTTCTATAGCGCTTTTCCACCTTCAAGGCACTCAAAGCGCTTTACAACAAGGAACCACTCACCCATTCACACACCAGTGTACGCAGACACTGTGGGCAGGGTGGGTTAAGTGTCTTGCCCAAGGACACAACAACAGCATTCATCTGTGGGAGCTGGAATCACACCAGCCAACCTGTGGGTCAGTGGGTCTGACCACTCAACCTGTGATGTTTATGTTGAGAGCTGGATTCAAACCGCCAACCTTCAGATCAGTGGGCGAATGCTCTACCAACTGAGCTACTACAACAACTACTACACCAACTGCTATTACTACCTCTGCTGCTGCTGCTACTACAAAGACTACTACTACTACTTCTGCTACTGCAACAACTGCTTCTACAATTACTACAACTACGACTACTACGACTAATACTACTACAACAATTACTACACCACCTACTATTACTACCTCTGCTGCTGCTACTACAACTACTACTACTACTACTTCTGCTACTGCAACTACTGCTTCTTCAGTTGCTGCAACTACTATGACTAATACTACTACAATAACTACTATTACTACCTCTGCTGCTGCTGCTACTACAACTACTAGTACTACTGCTGCTGCTGCTACTACAAAGACTACTACTACTTTTTCTGCTACTGCAACTACTGCTTCTACAATTACTACAACTACCACTACTACGACTAATACTACTACAACTACTATTACTACCTCTGCTGCTGCTGCTACTACTACTATGACTACTACTAATACTACTACTACTACTACATATGCTACTGCTGCTACTACAACTACGACTACTACTGCTACTGCTACTTCTACTACTACTTTTGCTCCTCCTGCTACCACTACTACTACTACTACTACTGCTGCTGCTGCTGCTATGACTATTACTGCTACTACTACAATAACTACTACTACTTCTACTGCTGCTGCTACTACTATGACTACTGCTACTACAACTAACACAATTACTAATACTACTACAATTACAATGACTACTACAGTTACTACTTCTTGTTGCTGTGTGGTGAGTGCAGTCAGCCAACAGAGATACTACTACTACTACTACTATTACTACTACTACTACTACTCTGGCACTACTACAACTACTCCAAACACTGCAGTACCTGAGGGAATGTGCATATTTTACAGTAGCCTAACCGTAGTAAAGTATGTGTAGATTAAAGTCTTTCATATGTAGTACACCAGCATTCTTTCACTGCATTCTACTCATACTTCAAATACTACTGCAGCTGGACCTTCCATTTCGATACTAAGGAATAGACTCGATACTCAATACCGATTCCGATACCACAGTGAGGCAGAGCTTATCAGTTTTTATGTTTTTTTAGAGGCATCCATAGCATTCGATAGAGTGAATCACCGGAAATTATTTATGAAGTTGATTCAGAAAGGTGTACCCACATACAGTGTGTGTGTTTTTGATGTACTGGGATGTGCAGTTGTATGTATGTGCTTTATTTAATTTAGATCTAGATGAACTGTCAAGAAAGCTTAAAACATGTAAAACTATTTG